>NC_143549.1:102396000-102706500 GCF_054136105.1 Typopeltis vanoorti | reverse complement strand
GGAAAAATCTTTCCACATTCACAGGAAACCGACTAAGTCTCCTTCCTTTGAAAATTCCTTTTATTTCGTATGTTTCTCATATCCTCATTCTTCATTAAAGTAATTTATTTCCCCCCCCCCTCTGATTCATCACTGAGCTCACGATGACTTTTAATTAAAGAGAATATTTTTACAGGTAGCGAGCTAATAACCTAAACAATAATAAAAAAAAAAAAATTAAATAACTGTCATGTCTAGTAGTGCGTAGTGCTCTATAAAACACTGTCAAAGGAGAGCGAAGGAACTCAACGGTTTCGCTTGTCGATGTGATTGCATGGCTCCTAGCGAAGCTGGTAGTATTTCTGCATTGCTTCAAGTAAAAAAAAAAAAAAAAAAAAAAAAAAATTTACATAACAGAAAAGACACCATCGTTGTTTTGTATGCGTTGGAAATCCACCAGGGGGGACTGCTGTCGATGTCGTGCCCAAGTTAGGAATACAATAGCTTTTATTAATAGTACAAACCTGAACGGAATTGACCCAATTTATTTGGACTTTAGATTTAATTAAAGAAATAATTAAATTCCAGTGTTAAGTAAAACATGAACCTTGTTTAAGAAGTACGTTTTGTTTTCTTGCTATTCTTACACTTCTTATTTACACTTCTTATGGCTTTTAAAGTATATCCGTTTAATCATCATAAAACACAAACGGAAGCTGGAGATTCCTGGAACCCAATTTTTCTCATAGGTCTAATATTGGCGATCTCTCTCTCTCTCTCTCTCTCTTGTTCAAGCACGCGCCGCCCGCCACTCACACATATTTATATTTATATATACACATATTATATACATAGTAAACCGAATTAAAAGAAAATGCACGCGAGCGATGACCCAAGTAAGCGTTGTAGAAAGAAGATGATTCACTTGACACTACCTTCCATTCAACTGTAATGGGGTGGTGCCGAAATTCCTTAGGTGGTGGTATTGGGCTAAACTGGGAGAGTTTAGTGGCTCTATAAAGTGGGAGGAGTTTACGTGCTGATAACTGTAATGGCTTCAGCAGACTCTTATTCTTCCTCTCTTTCCCCCCCCCTCTCCAATACTAAATGTAATGCCGTTTCTCGTTCGATACAATCTCACATATAAGCGCAAGACAGACAATCGCCCATTTGCTGCTAAACGTAGGGGAGGGGGAGGGAAAGAAGGAAAAAGATTCTTAAGCAAAAAAATATATATATAAAAAAACACATTGTAATGTTGCGTCTTGGAGATTTCCAATGTCTTACTTTGATTTATCAGCTTCATAGAAACTAAATGGCTCCGAGAAGGATGCAAGCAAGCAAATAGGAAAATTGTTTCAGACAAGAAATTTAGAGATAAAAAGAGAAAGAAATGGAGCGAGCGAAGACCTAGAAGAAGATGATAAATGTTTGCAAAAGATAAAAGAGAAATCGAAAACACATGCATGGAGGACAAAGTAGAGGAAGGAAGGGAAAACATTAATAAATGTTACGGTGGCTATCTAAACACGGAACAATAAATTGTATGCACAAAGAAATCGGGAGGGAGAAGCGAATTGTACCACGCACTAAATTAAATGAGTTCCGGATTTAACAAGAAAAGAAGGTTGCATGGCATCAATATTCCTCTTCTCAATATTCCTGTGATTTCTACTTTTTTTCCCCTTTCTTTATTCGAAGGAGGCTTTTTTTAAATTTTCATTCTCATATAAGATTAATCGATGGATATAATTAGAAGTATAATTGGAATGTATTTAAAAGTTCCAGAGACAGCTGCTAGGTGGAGGCACTGATCGCCGGGATTAAAAATAAAGTTTTTTTTTGTCTGTAGTATACCAATAACAAAAGCGTTTTATTGATACTACAACATACATGTCTTGCGTCAGTTCTTTAAGATAATTTTTATCCTTCGTATGCAGTTTGGTTTGCTATTTTTTACCAACATTTTTTATCCGTTTATTGTATCATTTTTAAAAACTGAATAACAGTTTTGGAAATTATGTGAAAAAACAATAACAATACCAATAATAAACACTTTTCAAGTTATCGCCATCTTCGAATTATATTATGGGTGCAGTTGGTGGCAGAGTGAGGGATACACTCGAGGCCGAATGAATTTAATTTTCTTCATTGCAAGACGCGAAACGAGGCTCCGTTACTCGGCCGATAACAATGCCTTTGGGCGAAAAGACTCGGGTTCGAATCCTATCTAGGATACGAAAAACCTTTACAAAGGTTTTTCATCTGAGTCATGTGGAGGTGGGACGGATTTTCCTCCGGAAAGACGCGGATTTTTCATCTCACAAAACAGAACACACCAGACAATAATCTGCTGACCTTACTAACTTTAGTTGCTTCACACATCCCAGACCAATTCACTAGAAAACTTAGGTCCTACTCGTTTTGTTTTATTTTATATAAAAATAACATGCCGTGAACATGTCGTTTCATTAGACTCTAAGATATCATTTCGACTTTCTGTTCTACTAGACGAGGATTGTTGCTATTCTTTCTTTCTTTCTTCGGTCTAACCTAGCCAAAAATGGAAAATGTCTCCGCTTTCTCACTTACAGGCTTTGAATTCGAATCCCTTTATGACATGGGTATTTATTACTATTTTTAGGTAATACACGATTGCCTTCGGCAACAAGAGATTACAATCCTGCTTACTGAATGCCTATAATGGGCGGTAAAATTCCACCTTTAATTGTTTCTATAGTAGGGTTTATTGTTTCTATAGGGTTTCTATATTGTTTCTATAGGGTTTATTGCAAACTAGCCCTAACTCACTCACGTTACTGATGTGCTAATAGTTTACAAACATTCATAGAAAAAATCTTCAATATTATGTCTTTAGATAAATTCTAATTGCTATGATCAGATTAGACTTCATGCCTCTTAATTAGATGCTCAAATGCGTCCAAAGAAGGTTATAAAATTACAACATAATAACCTCATCTTGTTGATTAAACTGTAGGATTCATCCATTGAAGTGAAAAGTGTTACTTGTGCATATATTACTTTTGAATGCTCAAATCATTATTATTATTATTACATGACACCTCCAAGGAGTCCAAAGACTCGTCGAAGGAGAGTATCTACTTCACAACTCTCCTACTCCACCACTCAATCCACTAACTATTGCGAATCGCATCATCGCAATCTACTGCCCACCACCACTAGTATTGTCACAGACAAACATCCATGCCCATGGTGGGAATTCGAACCCGCAGCCTTTTGGATGGAGAGCGGATACGCTAACCATTCGGTCAACCAGGCTGGCTATTTATGGAGAAAGGATATTTTCAAATGGACTAACTTTCTATTTGTCTTCAGTTCAAAGAATATTTTTCAATATTTAATACCATCTCACTTTTTACTGTATTTTCAAATCTTATTATTTTTAAATTATCGTGACAGTCTTCACAGATTCTTTAGTCCAGCAAATTTTTCAGTATGCTATTAGATAAAGCGAATTTTAAGAGAAATATTCATGCTAAAGTATACAAATGCTAAAGTATTTTCCCCTGCTGGTTTGCCTGCATGTTGCGCTACAAAAAATCCCAGTTTCCGACAGAAAAAAACATGCCACTTCCGTATGAGTTCGGCTAGCAACTAGCAACTTCATCTTCAAGTGAAAATACTGATAAAGGTTCCTCTCGTCCCTGAGGAGATTCAAACAGAGGTTTTTCCAAACAAAGGACTTCGTTCGAAACCGACTTAACTACGGAGGCTATTCCTGGTGAAATCAGTAACTGATGGAATAAAAATAGTCCTCATTATAAAAGTCGTAACCACTCTCGGCATAACAAATTATTGACAATAATTAATAAACATATTGTAAAATAACAGGATCAGCAAAAATTGATGATTGTTGGAAATAATTAGACCTAGAGGCTATTATCACTAAAAATAATAGAACAAAATTATTAATAAGCCTCTCTTTCTATCCTGTTAAAAACTTTATTTATAATTATAAAACCATGTGGGTTATGGCTTTATATTTTGAAAATGTTTATGAAAATGTAACACGTTAAATTAAAATCTAAAAATCGCAGGGACATCGTTCAACCACTCATTGAATACAGCAGCTTAAAATACTCTTTAACATGTATGCTTATCTATATTTGACTCTTCCTACCACTCAGATCTCTTAGCTATTGCTCAATCCACATACCTCTTCTATGTAGGATGAAAGTCCCAATGATCTTTACAGTGTACTTCTTTGTTTACAGTACATCCAAAAATGCGAATATCACCTTTTTTATCTTTTGAGGGAGAAATTTCCATCCTCCACGACTGGCATCCAAAGTCAACAACGAATACTTATTTTACAATTATATCAGCATGAAGACATTAAGATTATGTTTAGATCTTCACCAATAATCATGGTTCCTTTCACTTCACTTGTTCTGTCTATATGCTTTATTAATTATTACAACGCTTATTGGAAAGATACATCAAATACGGCAAATAAACAGTTCCTACTGCAGAGAAATCAATAATCAATTGAGAGGTGCTTTGCCATATTATGAAGGAATAAAGCACTGAACGAATCCTCTTTCTTTTCATATGACCACTGAACATCGAGAGAATCAATCCTGAAGAAAATCGATACTCTCTCTGTATGTGTGTGTGCGTGTGCGTGCGTGCGTACCTGCGTTTTTCAATAGCACCCCCCCCCACACACACACACACATTCCCATCAATAGGATGATTCTTTGAACAGAAAATTCGATGTGTGAAATTTTATTTTCTAGCATGTTAAAAGCTTGTCCCTGGTATTTAACATTATACCTTAATTATACTTACGTGTTATTACCTTCGTAATAATGAATCCTCTTTCAGGTGGGAGAAATATGTGACAGGTTCCTACCGTGAGAAAAGATGTGATTTCGGTTCTCGCCACGATGGCAAGAATTTTTATGTTTTCTCTCTCTCTCTCCAAATGAAGATGAGTTAGCCGAACTCATTATGGAGGTGGCAGACCTGTTTTTATTTTATTTTATTTTTTAATCAAAAACTCCGATTTTTATCCCGTATAATTGGCAAATCGGCCAGAGTGGGGGGGGGGGATCGTGTAGTGTAATAAGTAGACTGGCCTCCTGCGATGAGTCTTTGGACTCTATGGAGGTGTCATGTAATAATAATAATAATCCACATTATTAACACTTAATTTCGAACACTGTTTACATCTTATCCCTCTGCTTTATTATAAATCACATCAACAGATAACAAGTTAAACCAGAGATCGGCAAAGCAGTACCTGCGGTGAATTTTTAGTGCGCCCTCAGAGAAATTAGTGTAAACTGCTTTGGAGCTCGCAGAAGTAATTTTGCAGCGTAGATCGCAGTATATCCGAGAGATACATTCATTACTAGTATGTGCTAAAATGCAAGAAAACATAAAGAAAAAACACTGCAAATATAATACATGATGGTACAAATTAAGTGAATATTGAATTCAACATTATTTCATAGCCGAATATAGAAACTACAAGAGTTTCGTGCCGAATATGTAGAAACTAAAAGTTTCGGTGGATGCTTGCTCCACTTTTACTACGAGTTGCCCATAAGGCAACTCGTAGTAAAGGTGGAGCAAGTTCCAGACCTCTTTCCTTAGTATTTTCCATAAATGTAAAGCACATCTTGCAGAGGTCAGCAACCTTTTAAATATGAAGTGCACAATATAAAATTTGAAAATTACGAAGGGCTCATGACACAGGCATTTTTTCTCTCATTTCAGGCTTAGAAATTCTATGATTAGTTGTTTTTAAGAAAAATGAGATTTCAAATTTGAGCATTATTTTATTTACTTCGCTTTTACAACGTATTTTTGTCACATATGAATGAATACAAAATACCATAAAAAATAAAAATAAAAATGAATACAAAAAGAATATTCATGCTAACAATTAGTATGTATCTGTCAGATCAGATGCGAGCGCCTTGCTTTATCAATCATAATGGCAAATGTATTTGTTTATTATGCAATAATAGTGTGGCTACTTCTAAAAAAAAAGTAATATAGAAAGACATTTCAAAACCATTCATGCCAATTGTAATTTTAAGTTTAATTATTTAAATCAGGAGGAGTCGGCAACGCAGCGCCCGCGAGCGTCATGACGCTCGCAGTATTGCGTCCTTCATATTAAAAAGGTTGCCCGACCACTGAGTTAAACACATAACATGTGTTTATTAATTAATCGGACTTGATAGTAATAGTTTGCTACTCTTGCCATTTGATAAATTCTATGGATGAATTCTTCTATATTGACGTAACCTTGCTAATGCGTGCTAAATTGTTTCATTTATTACTAAAATGTCTTAGTTATGCTACTCAGTATTTGGAATGGATTATCAGGTATTCGACAATTTTTCTAATATGGTCTGAAAAGCGATGTAAAATAATATCTGATGTACTTTTTTTTAACGTTTTCCCGAGATGTGTGGATCAATTCCCGATTTGGAGCGTGGCTATTTCTGCCAGTTGCTTTTCTGATGTTCTTACGATCTGCGCATGCAATATACAGGCTCATTATACTTCTTTTTATCAACGACATGCATTTGTGTTTCAATAGATGGCTTACTGTTTCTAAGAAGGCTGAAAAGCAGTTTTCTCAAGAATGTCCCATAATCCTATTCGTTCATTCCTTAAACTGACAAACGCGATGTGTGTGGAAACATTCCTCAAACAAGGTCTCTCAAAGGAAATCAACAAGCAGGAGAAGAAATGGACAACTGTGATCAAGTCTGACATTTTTTTCTACTTATATCCATTGATATTAAATGAATTATCGGGAAAACGTGGACAGTCATATTTGTAGCGCAAGATTCGTTTCCATTGTCTTTTTAAACTTGCGTGTGTGTGTGGGGGGGGTTCAAATGAGTGCGGTTCTTACATAGTCTCGTGGTAAATTCTGACGCTAGGTCTGCAGAAGCAAGACTTTCGATTCTAGTCACGGATTCGACTAACTATACCATTTGTTCAGCCGGTTGCCGAGTTAATCGATCATTGATGTAGGTATGCAGAGTTTTTCTCTCTGAAAAATCTCGAATTTTTAACCTTACAGTATAGCACGCATAGACACATACACCTACATTCAAATAAATGCTAGTTAGGAGTACGAATATCGCCTTTAGTCTCGAAACCGAACTATGACGATAATCAAAGTTGAAGAGCCCTTTCACCGCCTCTCCTCCTAAACATTGCCGTCTACTTCTCCCTTTGGTGAATAAAGTGGCGTTAGAAGATTTGTTTATTTGCATACGGATACAAATTGGAATCACTAGAAAAATTGAACAAATCTATATCCATGTGCAAACAAGCCTAACATCTAGGAAACAGTGCGCAAACGTAATGATGTAATGTACGTGGTTAGGTAAATGGTATTTTGGTAATAAAGTTGCCCATGTAATGAAGTGTGTGAAGTCTTATGGAATCTTATGACGCGGGGGGGGGGGAGGGTTGTCGGCAATAGTTAAACTGACTTCCAAAGGACAGAGTAGGGATGCGTCCTCAGAAAACTTTGCTAGTTTTGCGGAAAGGGAAAAGAGTTTTCGAGAGGGGAGGCGGATCGGATTTTGTTTGTCTTTGTTTAACTTTCGCTTGAAGGGCCGATAAAATTCCTCTCGTTGTTGAGATTTTAACCTAGCTCTTCCCAACCTAGACATTCGTAGTCTTTATCTGGTCAGATACATTCCAATATAATGCATTTCTATCTCAATAGTCTGTTCGCTTCATTGAAACCCTAAAAAAACACCGTGGCCATTTACAAGAATTTAAAAATGAAAGAGAAATATAAAATCTCCTCTATGTATATATACCCCACATGTATTTAAAGTACATGTGGAGCATACTGAGCATTGCTGGCAATACGATCTACACTTGGAACGTACCGTGAAGAATATGTAGAATCAGCAATTCTGGCCAGAAGAATGTCCTGCAAGGTAAAAGAGCATTATTTTACAATTGTTAAATACTACCATTGAATTTGTTTTTCTCTGAAACGGACACCTCTCACTTTAAATCCTCTGTACATCCGGGCACATGTAAAATTGATGATTACTGATTACACTTCGTCATATTATAAGACAAATGAGTTACACCAGTTAGAGCAGGAGATTTTTCAAGCTTTGAGTAGTTGGCCCTAAGGATAGCTCGAGCGGCTAAACGGTGAATAATTATTCAATATATTGAACCAAAGTTTCAACTTTAGCTAATTAAAATTTCGACTATTTCCCAACATCTTTTAAAGAGCTAGAAGAAATACATGCAATGGGAATTGTTTTGCAGAGGTAAGACTGCTAAGTGACACGAAATGAGAACCTACTGATTAATTAAATGAAATAACAAATTTTATTCTAGTTTTTTTTAATTTATTGACGTCCTGATTCGAGAAGAACTGCAGAATATGTATTTGAATTTGTGTATTCCTAATTTACACAATTGAAGATTTATTCTAGCAAGGAAAACTTAATTTTATTATGATTAGTTTCTTCACGCTATATGGAGTTTATTTTTAGACATCAGATTTTAACACTGTATGTTTTTAAAGAAAAGCAGAGAGAGCCAGATTGTTGCAAAATAACTCATTGCAAGAATCTCTTCAATCTCACTAACAAATCCGTGAATAGAGTCTACAAATAGTGTAGTTACTGTCATTATTACGTTTTTTGTTTCTTTTTAATCGTATAAGAAAGGAGCAAGTCTTTTGTGAGCGTTGCAGAGATACCATTATTATATGCTACTTTGCGGCAGAAAAGATGGGAATTAATTTAAGAAATCATAGCATTATGAAATTAGTGGACAAGTTTCATCTGAGAAGAAGCACGTGAATTTTTATATTTGAAATCTACAAATAGAAATGCATGCTATTGATTGGTGGATTTAGTAACATGTGTGCGGTAAATTTTGGTAAGCGTTGTTCATTTGATTTTAATGTGCTACTGATTTTTATCTGCTTACCTTTTTATCTATTTTATCTGCATAAATACACGAGTAATTGTCTTAAATATAACTGCCTCATTGTGTCGTATTTATCTATCAGTCTATCTGCTTGGTTTGGGGGCATCAATCTGTTCTGTTTAGAGATGCCTGTTTCCTTTGAATTTGTAGTATTTCACATTAACAAGCTAAACTTAAGGTTTGTTATACAAGGCCGCAAACTTTTGAACCATTTTTCCCCTCTCCTTAGGGATAAGGTCCCCCTAACCGTTACTCCATCACTGTCTGAGTCTGTTTAGTGAGTGACCGCGTCCCCATCGAAAGTGAATTACGGCACCCATAATAAGATAATGGCTCTTCTGTTCAGTTACCGTGTTTCTGATAATTCCATTTCTTTCTCAATGGGTTTTGCTAAAGCTGTTTTCCAAGTTCACCAAATGGGTACTGGACCATACCAAGTCGACTACACTTCTGTTTTTGAGAACAACACTATAAACGTCCAGAGTCATAAAAAATAGCCTCACTTCTTCCATTTCAAGAAAGATAGGTTTTTTTTTTTTGAAGTTTATTATTTTCTCGTTTTATTTTGCCTCTCTCTCTCTCTCTCTCTCTCTCTCTCTCTCTATCTCTCTATTGGCATGATGACGAACCTTAGGAAGGCATAAGAAGAGTGAAAGTTAGGAAGATTTTATGACCTTTTATGATGGCTATAAAGTAAAATTACCCCACTCTCTCCATCTCTTTATGGCTCTGTTCTGTGTTGGTTGACCGACAACTGCAGTTCCACACACAGCCAGTTCATCATTCACTCATACTGAGGAACTCTATAGAGCTTGTACGCTTTTTTTTCTTTTTTTTTTCTTAAAATGACTAGTCATTTTTTTCTACAATGGATCACATGATGAATTTTTATCTACAATCGCTCTGTCTGTAACGAGATCATCATTGTGGCAATTGGCATGCAACTTCTTTATCGGTCAATATCCCCAAGTTTGTCGTCAGTAAATTAAACTCAAAGAAGCTTTTTGGAGCCGTAAAGAATCCATTCTCATTTTAATTCTCTATCTTCAATATAAAATTCAAATATTTCCATAATAAAGAACCTAGAGAAAAAAATTAGTTTAGAAGGAAATAGCAGCAGTTCTTAAAAACCTTAGTTGCCACTTTAATAGACGGACATTTATTTCCTTTAAAATGTAACGTTGGGGAACAAAACGCAAGAAAATGGCAATCCAGCGAACACTTGGAGAGTTTATGGAAATGATAAATGTCCCTGTAGAATACGTAGTGAATTATAATAGCCAACCGTTGCATACAATTTCTATTGTCTTTAAGGGCGAGCTCAACAATGCCTAGATTTTACTGTGCATTCTGATATTAAGAAATGGCTATTTGCATAATTTTTGCAATTGTTATAACAGATAAATAATTACAATAGTGTGAAAATGTAAACATTCTTTATTAGCTATTTCTCATTTTCTAGTAATAAGTAGTTATTACGATATATCAACTGTGCTTAGAATAAAAATTTTAACTCTGGTTATTTGATTGTCATTTATATAGAATTCATGACGATCTTTTGTGATCTTGCTTTATGGCCATCGCAAAACATGTTTACAGGCTAATGTGTACCGAGAAAGAAATCCGATACTGTGGAGGGAACTGATTAATTTTTTGTTTTATATATAACAATAAATTATCATTTGCTGTTGTCTAAGGTTAATACGACGTAATTCTTCCATGTTTCCATGGCGACACATAAATGCTCAATAAGTGTTCTTTTTTATTTAGTTTGCTCTTCAAAGTTTGTTAACTGTAAGTAAATTAAGTAATTTCAATTAAAAATTACAATGTTTATGTCAATGAATATTATTATTCTCAATTGTCAGGATTGTCTGTCACATTTTAATGTGTAAGTATAGTTATGATAAAATTTAATCCACTTCGTTACACTTAATGAGTTTGACTTCAATTGAAAAAATCTGGATTCTAAGTAAATTTCATTCCTACACATTTACCCCCACCCCCCAAAAAAGCACATTCAACTTGGAGTACAATTTCCATCGGTAGTAAAGTTCGTCGGAAAGAGACCTGAGTTTAAATTCACTACTTTTCAGATAAGACCGAGTTATCTGGCCGAGACGGAGGTAGTAGTATTTTTATTCCCCCAAAACACGTACAAACGACCCTAGAATACAAACGGTATTGGTAGACGATAGAGAGATCCGTGACTTTAGCTATACCTCAATAAATTTAAATACAATCCAAGCCATTCACTACCTAAAAAAAATCCCATAATTAAAATTTGTCTAGTTAGTTTTATATTTTTTTTGTGAATGACGAAAATATTAAAATTAAAAAAACTTAAAAATAATTAGCTAAATTTTCATTTCCCTCATTTATTTCTTCTGTTCAATACGTGAAAAGATTTTGTTTCAACTAGTAAATGTGTGTTCAACAGATGAACACACATTTACACTATTCTTCTAGCTTAGCCGGTGAGTCGTTGTTTTCCTTTATTTTTTTTCTTTTTTCTTTTGTGGTACGTTCGTCAAACCTCACGAGACAAAGCGAGCCTGTTATTATGATATAATCTCAGCATGGTCCACTAAAAACGTGACACAGTCCCATTACATAAGCTAGTTGTAGACTTAAATGTCTTGCTTTTTGGTTTGGTTCCACTCATCTTATCTTATTACTGAGAACACGGACATGCTTGAAAAACATTAGATTTATATAGAGGTAATTGCCAGTGAGGGAACATTGTAGATGTGTGTGGGGCGATGCAAGGATAAGGACCGGAGCCAATAGTGGAATGTATAGTTTGGAGGTTAGCTAACTCTAAATAACCATAATGATCCTGTCATTTTTAATGTCTTCTTCTGTACGCAATATATTTGCTTAAAACCTGTCTCAAAACACCCCAACAAAATTATCCAGATACATATTTCGGTAATATATCCCAACTACTGACAATAAAAACATAGTGGCCATATGGGTTGGGCTTTTCACAGATTTTAATCGTTACGGAGCGTTCTAATTATGGCTAGAAAATTTATGTGGCAAAAATTATGCGGATATTAATCTTTAAATGGCTTTGTCTTATATAACGATCATGATGGAGGACTATTTTTTTTATACCTAATTGTTTTCCCGAGCCAAAGCAATAAAGGCGAGTAATTAGTGTTTGGGGGAAAGGGGAACAGGCCGGGCTCTTTCCTTTTGTTTTGGATATCGACTTTCAATACATGAGAGCTGATGGCAAGAAAATGTCTCCGGTTAATTACTTAGAAATATTTGTTTTGGTGAAAGATTATAGGACTTGACAGCTGTCTGCTCCTTCCTCTATGAATGATGGAATATTAGCAGTTTTATGCTCCTTACAATGTTTGCTCTTATCTTTCATTAAATCTTATTCTTCGTGTGCCTGCTTCGTCGTCCCTCGTTTGGACGTTGTAGTTAGTTACGGAGATCCACCGACAAAAAGACATCTTTTTAATTACCGTCGCAACGTTTATTATTGCTTCCATCTTAATATGCGCGTCGCCGAAAGAAGTTTGTTGACATCGATTTGTATTCGTTTCGATGGCGAGTGGATTGAAGATTTTTATCGATGCGGACATTAGGCGGAAATTGAACTGTGTCGCTTCGCATCCAGATATACTTGCTTTCTAAGTTAACTGTTTAAAAGTGGAATTAAATAAATTAAAATACGTACGTCATTTTTCTAGGATTAACTTTTGAACTACTTAGAAACTGTTAATAACAAATGAGTCAGTCGGAACTATGGTATTTCTTCGCCCTAAAGGTTACAATTAGTTGCCATCCAAAAGTGCGCGTGTTTTTCCATTTCAAATCATAATGGATTATACATTTTGTCGCAAAAATTATACGGATAATCTTATTTTTTTCTCGAACTGCGCGCATCATTGGCGAAAAAACGTGGCATGGCCAAGTATAATGGCAAACGATTCGTGATACGCTGCACACAACTACAGTCATAAAATGACTGTAGTTGTGTGCAGCGCTTTCGTATTTTCACTTATTTACCAACATTTAAAAAGTCCGGTCAGAAAGATATCTGTAATTGACCTAGGTTCGATTCCCCTCTAGGACGAGAAGAATCGTTTCAAGTGAGGGAAGGTCTCATAGCCGGTCTTCATATGAGGAGGAAGGATTTTTTTCCCCCAGTAAACTCAGGTTTTTCACCGTACAAAACAATTAGAACATCCAGTTTTAACAGACTTAATACGCTGGCCTCACAGCCTGAGTTACTTCGGGCACGAATCCAAAACAACCAACCAGATTTTATGTATGTAATGCTCCCTACCCCATCTTAGGAGCGTTTCTCATTGCGTCCCCTTTCTTTCGATTAAATAATTTATGCATCTAATTGACGTAATTGATTATTTTAGTGACTAATTATAATTAATAATCATTAATGAGTAAAGATATTTAATTATTTATTATTAACAACATTAAAAGTATATATAATAACTATAGATTATTCGCCATTGTTCACTGGGTATTTTTTCTCTCCTAGACATAGTTTCATCTCCGTAGGAGTAGGGTGGGGGAATCGCTTGCCACAACCTGATAAACATCATTATACAATAAAGAACTCTTTTGAAAATTTGGCTAAAACATTTTTCATTCTTGGAGGTACATTTACTTTGTATACTTTCTTGTTAAAATTAGCCTTTGAATCAATAATAATTATTTTAAACGAATCATTCTACCTATGCTGTCAAATAATAAATTATTCGTTTACGATTCAATTATAACAACTAATACGAATTTATGATGTTTTTCGGCTCCTCCCCTTTCTCATAAACAGTGAATAAAACCCAATTCCTTGCATTGTTCGCAAGCAATTGTTATCAAACGGGGGGAGACTCTTTCTAGTCTCCACCGCCGTTGACGAAAAGAGACTTTTGCCTTCAACGGATACTCATTGACATCTTTAGCCCTTTTTTTAACTGCTTAGGGCTATGCTACTTTAGAATGTATTATCATTAACACAATGCTTAAATTTGAAAATAATATTTTTTTTTTGAGGGGGTGACAAAGAACGACGTTGATTCAAATATTATTTTCAATAGTTACCTGTTCTGTTATTGTACTCAGACTTTTCCTAAATTTCTCTCTATATTGGAAAGAAATAAACTCATTTTTCTGACCAGTTTTCAAGAGGAGGATTAAACAAGCATCATGAATAAACACGAGAAAAAAAAAAGACCAGGATATGCAGTAGTAGAATTCGATTTTGTTAGCTTCTTGTTTTTAATAAAAGGAAAGGTCCTGACTCTCAAAAACAACAGATGTTCTATTGCTATAACTCATTTGGTTCTAAGAATTCACCGGTGGGAGTCAATGGAGCAACAGTATACGAAACGAAATCTCAATTCGCATTCAGACTCCGCCTATCGTAGTCGAAATAGCTGTAATAACGCTCTGTTAAGTGGTGTTTATTTTAGATTTATTAGATGATCGTATTGTGCAATATTGTCCTCCATTTTCTTAACAAGACTCCCTTTTGAGAAAATCCCCTAAAGAGAAAATCCCCTGATAAATTGAGAAGAGGGGGGGGGGGGTGTTAGCGATTACCTCTATTCTGTTTTGGTTTCTACAATCCCCTTAACCTTTTCTTCCTGGGCAAGAATTTATTACATCACGACCGTCGACACTGAAGAAATTGCATTATCCCTCGCACAGTTGGCTTTTGTACTTATTAACATAGAAATCTAGTGTCAAAATATATCTCGTTTAATGTACGTCACCGGTTACTTGTTGGCTGTTCATCTCTTTTCTCAGGCTGCCTTTTTGACGTTAACAACATTATGTTAATTCATACGTCAGTGCCACATAGCAGCACACGAATATTTACTCCTGCCTCTTTAACAGGAGTTTAAATTGTGCTACAAATTTTTCCGCCTTCTTAGCTGTCGCGACATACTTGGTGTTGTAATCATTAGGTGCAATTAATGGAACGGTCCTGGCTGTAACGTAATTATAGATCAAACAACGAATGCCGTGTTGGGTTTCACAAAGCGTGACAATGCTCACAAATCATGGCGCGCGTGGCCATCTCGTGCATAAATCAAATCACATCACTTCTCATTCTGCTGTGAATTGAAGCGTTGGAACAACGAGAGCGCTTATTATTACGTATGCAGGCATGTGACTATACGTATGACGCGCGCTAGAGACTTGCTGATATTAAAGGCGCATGTTTGATTAGAATGAAATCTCATATCACTTGTTGAAACAATTTAGATATGGCGCCTATTCTATGCTATTACAACAATGAAGCCATTCAAATAGATTTGCAGGTGAAAATATTTAATGAAAAATCGCGTAGAGTTCAACTGTACAAATGAAGTACTGACTTAAACAGAATGAAGAACGAGAAAGGAAATAAACTGTTCAAAATTCTACGCAATTTGCTAAACAGTAGCGTGGATTCAGATGTGCAGATTCTATGAGATTGTATGAAATAGTACACTTCACTAGGCGGGGGTGGGAAAGGTGAAATAAGAGCATAATAGAAAAAAAAAAAACATAAATAGCGCACTCTGCCGTCAACCCTTAGGGTTGAAAAATAAATAAAATATATGCCAGGTGTTAATCTATTGATTTTCTTTCTGTATTTTATGGATGATATTATTCGAAGGATTTTTCTTATGTTATCTGTGGTGAAATACATATGCATTGACGGGTATCAAAGAATACATGAATATCTAAACACAGAAAAATCTATAAATCTAATAAGAAGTAATAAAAATTCAAATATATTTTTATGTAAAGCAATATCCGTCCACGAAGAGGTAGGGGTGGCAGTTTCAGTGATTGTAAAAAAGGGGTTGCAGTGAAAAAATGCGTTCGTTCAGAGAACTTTACTCACTTTCTTTCTCTCAAAATGTACGGCTATTTTTCTTTTCTCTCTCTCTCTCTCTCTCTCTCTCTCTCTCTCCCTCTCTCTCTCTCTCCTCCCTAACTCTAATATGCAGTTAATCTTCGTTATTTCCTTTATGTTACAAGCAAAATTGTTGTTGGTTAAATAGCAGTGTTGTATGTGACTGAATACATAGAACACGACATAGCAATTGTAGGCGGAGTCACAGAGGGGAAGGAAACCGATTTACTATGTGAATAGAAGTATAGTGCGAAGTCGGACGGACTATTAAAACTTGAATAAGTAAATAGTAAAGTGTACTTTAGGGTGTGCACGCGAATACTAAGTTTATCTGTAATAAGCTATGTTGTATAATTATAGAAATGAATCTCTACAACCCGGATACAGACTGAATTTAGAAGGTGAGGGGGCTAAAATAATCTCTAGGACAATGAACTTAATTCATAAAAGTTTAAGAAAGATAGAAGCAAAGAATATTGAAACTGAGACTAGTTCGCCAACAGTTTAACGATATCACAGGGGTGTAGTCAAAGATGAAGTATTTTGGGTGCTGCACTATCATCTTAAATCTTTACACGTCCCAAAAATTATGTCATTTTGGTTCTTTATAAAAGAAAATTTCCAGCAATGAAATACCGATATTGAAAAAAAAGCTTTAAAATTATCCTCTTCATATGATATCTTAATAGTACAATACTTCAAAATAGTTTAAACAGAATATGGTAAACTGTAAAGTATAAGAAAAAAAAATTAATATTATTGAAATAAATTTTGAAAACTCAAAGAGAATGGAAAAAGAAAAAAAAATTAGAAATTTGTAGATAATCCCTGAACTAACACTTGTATGATAACCGACCGGCAATCATACCGATGTAAGTGACGAAAGAAATTTATTAGAAATTTAATAATTCCTACGTTACAAAAATTATTGTAAATAATGCTGATATCTCATCAGTATATTACCTTCCTAAAAAGACTAAAAGCGTTTTTTATATATTTTTTCTACTTGTGAGAATAAATTTGGAAGTGCGAACCTTTAAAACGCTTCGACTACAAATCATAATGGTATAAATGCCACCATTGGTTTTAATATGTCGCTGATGACTGGCACATTTCAAACAGAATTTAAGACTCTAACGTGTTCATGAAAAAGGTGAAAAAATTATCTTAAAAATCATGGTTCCATTTCCAGTTAAGAAATATTAGAAAAATAACCAAAAATAAGATTAGCGAAATTTTTATTTAAAAAAATTTCCAGGAACTAATTTAAATTCCTAAAGAAGCTAAGGTGCCGAACATAATATGCTGAACTTCGGTAACTTCATTTATGCCACGCTAACTCAACATCATGTAACTTAACAATCTTTTTAGCTTTACCAAAAGCTTCCTAGACAGTATGCTGTAAAATTTAAATTTTTAAAAATGGGAAGTATAACAATTAAAGATAATGTCCTTGATTGGTTTTGAAGAATATTTGATGTCTATTTCTGAAACAGTAAAAATAAACAAGAGTTGCAGCCGTTTTCTTCTTTAGCCAAGTTGCCGTTTTTCATAAGGTTCTGTAGGTGGATCTGTTTGATTATAATCTGCATTATTGACTTCTCTGACCTACAATTATCAAATAAAATTAGCATAGAGACGATATTGTATTGTTCTTCACGGCATATTTTGTAGATGAAATGCAAATTATGGAGCTGATCTGACAATAATAAGGGATCGGTTCCATTCTCTCTCTCTCTCTCTCTCTCTCTCAATGCTACAAAACTAAATGAAGTTGCGAAATGCCGCTATTATTAAAACCAATTTCTACATCAGTATATTATTATACGTGATTGGAATTGCAAAACTAATTCAGTCTGCAATAAACAATAAAAAGTAGACCGAAAAATTAAAACCGTAAATTCTATTATTTATTTCAGATTAAAAATTGATAGTAACTTAAATTGGAGATGTATCCCCATATTACAGGTTTATGCTAAGTCGAGTTTCTTCCTTTAAAAAAAAAAAAAAAAGATTTTAATAAGACAATATTAAAAAGTTGTTTTGCTTGGATATAAGCTATTCTATAGTATGATCTGGGTTACAATTCAGTCTAAGAGGCGAAGAATCTTAATAATACTTTTCAACTGGAGGGTGAGCTGGTTTCATAGGAACGTGGAAGTTTTTTTTTTCTTTCCAAAGTTTGGATCGCCCTGAAAACGCATGCAATTCACAAATATAACAGACCTACCGCATAGCCTTAGTTTCTTCGCAATTCCAAAAATATCAATTTATGTTGGGGTAATATATGTCCCAGCATACAGGTATGTCTCTAATTTCTCTACAGCAATGTTTCTCAAACTTCAGATATCCGCATATACCCCTTCTTAAATTTTCATTATTACCAAGTACCCCCCTTATCAAATAATAAATAAATAAATAAAATATATTTCATTGTAAATGTCTATTTTATTTAAATTTATATGTTCACGTAAACAAAAACTATGATTTATTTTTAATAGAACAAAATTTGGAATAGGTTCCTCTTCATTTCCCTTCCACGAAAATCCACATTTCAAGAATTCATATCATACTTACGAAGATTTTTCTTCTTCTTCCTAGTTAGTTTTCTAGAAATGTCAGACGACATATCCTTATCAATTTCATTTGATCCAGATGCAATATCAACGTGTTCTTGTTGCTTACAGCTACTTGTATTTGCTATATTGCTCTCTTTTGTGGGTTTTATAAATCCAATCTTTAACCAATGATCCATACTTAAGAATTTGAAAGTTAAAAAAATTTCCGTACTTACTCGAATATAACTCGCACTTTTTTCTCAAAATTAAAGCTAAACAATCGTGATGCAATATATATGCCGGGATTTTCGGAAACTAAATGGTGTGATTTACCAAGGAGCTCCTACTCGCTATCGCTACTTTTGGCATCGAGAACAGTTTCCTTGTGTGCATCGACAAATTCATCTACCCAAATAGCTTCATCTTCTTTCCCATTATTTCAAGTATAAATTACCAGTAATTTACAAGACTTGAGATACATAGAGCAGCTATGAAGAAGTGCATATGATTGATGCGGTATTAACTAAAGATCGAGCGAACCAAAGATAAATTAGCATTTCAACAGTTGAGTTGAAATGCTAATTCTCTTCAACCCAATTTCATAATATCTGAAACACATTTACTATATATTTCTTAGTTTTAACATGTTCACGACGGGGATGATGTCAAGCAAAACCATATGTTGCAGGTGCAACATATGGTTTTGCTTGACATCTCAACGCTAGACTCAAGCAAAACCATATGTTGCACCTGCAACATATGGTTTTGCTTGAGTCTATACAGCAGTTTCTGTTGGAGGGAAGATGTGATTCATTATTTATTGCCGTTTTTATCCCAGTTGTCTCTAATTGCACTATTTGTTGAGAAATATAATGATTCCATGCGTCATAGCCGAAAATTGCCATGTACTCCCTGAAGACCTTTCGCGTACCCCCGGGGGTATGCGTACCACACTTTGAGAAACACTGCTCTACAGCATCGGTTAATATGCATCCTAACTAGCAATAAAATAAACATTTGACCAGATGCTTCCTCCAGTAGAGTAACAGCCATGAAATATATAATCACAACCACTCCTCTCCCTTCCCCAAAATTGTCTAAGAACTATATACAAGGGGTGGTCTGAAAAGTTCTCGTCCTCGACCATAGATGGCAATAATATCTGCAAGATTTTTTTTCTAAGTTGGTACATCTGTCATAAGCATCCATGTGAAATTGCAAGTCATTCTATCAAGTAGTTTTTTTTTTTTTTATGCAGCTATCTGAAGCAAAAGTGTTGTCTGTATATGATAGAATTGAGTATCGCGCGGTTATAAAATTCTTTGCAAAAAGAAGGTTTAACGCTAAAAGAAATTCATTCGAAGTTCATAAAAGTTTATGGGCGCTCTTCTCCTTCGTTTTCGAAAATTAAGAAATGGACTGCTGAGTTTAACCTTGGCCATACCAGCCCTGAAGATGATCCACGTGAAGGACGTCCCAAAAGTGTAACAACACCAGAAATCATTGATCAAGTGCACGATATGGTATTGAATGACCGGCGAGAAGTGCATGAAATTGCTGAGACTATAGGCATTTCAAAAGAACGTGTAGGATATGTTTTGAATGGAGAATTGCATTTGAAAGAGTTTTGCGCAAGATGGGTGCTGCGCTTGATTATTTTGACTTTTTTTTATTATAATTAGTATTTTTTTAATATTTTTTTCTTCAATTAAAAACTGTTGTTTGCAATTAAGACTGCTTTGTTGCGTTTATATGAGCGTTGTCATGCAATTTTGCAACCCGAAAGATTTGTCTTTTATTACACGCGTAATCTATTTTATGTAATTCTGAAAATCAGAAATGCGAAAAAAATAATTTGGAATAAAATAATAAACGATAACGAATCTTAAAATTCAATAATTATAACAGGTTATGCTAATAAACACTATTAAAGGCGTAACATGATGTAATATTACGCCTTTGTGGATAAGTAAGTAATTATATTAGATAATATACAGTGGAATAGATAACTAGAGAAATAGTTAAGAGGGCTTTTTTATCAACTCACTTTCTTAAATTAAGTCTGAACATCGCATGTTCATACACATGTAAGAAAGATTGATAAACAGATAAAGAAAAATAACGAAAAAAGAAGATTAATTGATATAGATAAATAAATATTGAGAGAGAGAGAGAGAGAGAGATGAGAGATGAAGAGAAGTCTTGTCTACTCTTATTCTTCGTAGCTAGTCGCTTTCCAGCATGACAAGTAACTGGATCATCAAGCATTACTTATCTGCTAACAAGAGAAGTAGGTAGATAAGTTACAAGCCCAATATACTCGCAAAAGCAGGGGCAGGTGATTATTCGTAAAATATTAGCAAATAAATCAGTCAGCTTAAAGAAAACGGACAGCCCCTGCTCTGATGATGGAGATTAATGCAGTTTAACAGTAATTACCGGAGGGCTTGATCTCCCTCGTTACTGCACCTATTAAGCAAGCAACCGACAATCAGCCGTACGTTTAATGGCCACTAAGTTCTTTGTCCACTGGTCATACCTGTAATTTTTTGATAGTTCTCGAAACTAAGATCGCTGGAAACCAGAAACTGAATTACTGAGCTCAAAGTACTCGAAGTAGGCATCAGGTTACATTCGATGTCTGAGTGGGTTAATGAGGCGAAAAATTTAAATACTGGACACGTTCGGATTATTTCCACGACTAGAAATTTGGGGGGAAAATAGAAGAAGGAATAGAAATAATCTCTCTCTTTTTCTTTCGCATTTTCTAAATGACAGAGAGAAAGAGAGAGAGAGAGGAATAATATAATGCTACAAAAATATTATTATTATTATTATTATTATTATTATTATTATTCGCATTCCTCATGATATATAATAAGCTTTTAACCGAAGAAGAAGTTAAATATAAAAATAATGTAGTAATATTTAATTATTAACCTAACTTAGGAGCGTATCCACTCTTCAAGCAACAGCTGAATGTTTGTGGATCTCTTAATTGATGAATATCTTTGTGAATCTTGTGAACTGATTGAAACTACAATCTCGCTTATTAAACGGCTGAAATGACTCAAAGAAAAGTTCCAGGTTTGGTTTCTAAAGCAGAATTTCGGGATTATCTTACCCTTATACCACCTATGGTACTAATACCAGTGGTCCAATATAAGTTTACGACCTTTCGTGGGTGGGATTGGCATAAAAAAATACTCATATTTTGCTAGTAATTTCTAATGTGGATAAGAAGTACTAGCATGGACTTATAGAGGCTGTTCAAAAGCACTATAAAATAAAAATTTTATGGAATCTTTTTCCATGAGAGTATAATTAATAATTTTTGAATTATATATCAGTATGACAGCAACACGAACTCGAGGAGGTTGATAGTACCAAGTTTCTACTCTCTGTCGAATTAACTTATGCCTAACATAACACCGAAGTCGATTGTAAATTTATGACGGATAAATCGGAGCACTAAAGGAAAACCAAGTTCATAGCTATCCTGGTGTCGATTAAATCAGTACCGAGAAAAATGTAAAAAATGTATATTGCTATTTTATAGCTTATTTATTTATTAAAAATGTATAAAATATAAGATCAGATATCTGAAAATATATCTGATATTATATTTTATACATTTTTAATTTTTAATATCAGATATAATTTTATATTATATTTTATAGTATTAATATTTAGCACCTCTGTAGCTCGATAGCAACAATATCCTTTCATTGTAAAGAAATGGATCGAATTTTGTCTCGAACACGGATAATACTCAGATAAGGAACTTTTGTAAAAGGACCAGTCGAAGTGGAAATAGGT
The DNA here is from genome assembly GCF_054136105.1 of Typopeltis vanoorti. Taxonomy (NCBI): domain Eukaryota; kingdom Metazoa; phylum Arthropoda; class Arachnida; order Uropygi; family Thelyphonidae; genus Typopeltis; species Typopeltis vanoorti. The sequence goes on along the minus strand of NC_143549.1, from coordinate 102,684,261 downwards.
CTCATATGGAAGTGGTAGAATTTTTCTCTTCGGACTTACCCTCTACCAAACAGACTAGATAACATTCGCACTAAAGGCGTAGTAGACTATAGAAACAATAGGCTTTATCATAATCTTAATTAGGTTATTTATATATTTCAAAGAAGCTAAGTTAGTTAGTCAGTCATCTGACCATAATAGGTCATTGAGCCTAACATATGAAGAAGGATGGAATAAGGTTGGATAGAAATGTGTTACCACATAACACTATGCATGTAAAGAGTTTAATATACATGTTAATAAATGAAATGTATAAATAAGTAAAATAATAAGATATGGGAAAGTTATAAACCTAAATTTAGAGAATTTGTTGAGATTCTCATTATTAATAATCCGTTGCTTTTGTCTACGTTGTCAGAACGTATGCTATAAACCGAAAATTATTTAACCCTGCAATGTCTCTACGTCTGTCATTCTTAGGCCACACGTTTATTCGAGCAGTGTCATGCTAGATATATATTACATTTTCTTAATTATTCTACATTTTAGCTATTCCATCTTTAATTTTCTAAAATACATCATCAGTTTTATTAACGTAAAATCTAGAAAACGAATGTTAATTGAATAAGAAATATTTAAGTATTTTAATAATCCTTTCCTTCAAGTAATTCCTATTAGCCATATGTAAGATACGCAATACAAAATTCTTAAGGGAATCTAATTTTTGTGTTTCTCCATATAGCTCAAATAATTCTCGGTTCTTGTGCTACTTAAATAATGATATCACTGATATTTAAATGAAATTAGTATTTATTCAGAAAAATATGTGAATAAAATAAGTCTGAACTAAACAAACTGGATAAAGAATAAATCCCTTATATGTTCAATTAAAAAAAAAAATTTAAAAAAAAAACTAATATCAGACAAGTCACGGTGATCTATTTTTTTTTTTCACTTCTAAAGTTTTCATGCAAGGTAGGGGGGGGGGGGGGAGTATCTTCAAATGTTAGCTTGCAATTGAAACTGAATGTAAAATGTCTAATACTGAAATTGATTGACTTTCCAAAGCCATGTTGGCCACACAAACTTATTTACTTATTAGCATGTAGCGGCCAAGATGCAAAGGAGGAAATCCTAAGGCAGGCAGATAATTATATGCGTTATCAACGAATTCCAGTCGACGACAAAATGGCGTGTTCCACGCAATCTTCTCATCTAATGCAAGCAGCAATTTTCAAGTACCGGAGACAAGTTTCTTTAAAACATGGCTTCCAGTGAAGATTATGCATGAATAGTCCTTATTTCCTGGTACGTTAACCCCTCTGTATGTTTGTACGGACTCTTTGCGCATTTATCTGTGTCTTGTTTCTTCAGAATTATGTCTTTAAAACCAACTTAACTGGTAGCTGTATTGGACAGCGTGACCCTGCCCTGCTCACGTGAAAAACCTACACACACACCTCTCGGTAAAGGATGCTGCAAAAAATGTCCCTGTAATCATGCGAGGGTCTCCGACATCTGATTAAAGCGCAAATTACGTACATTACCATACCCAGGTTGAGATATCCTGATCACAACAGGCATGTTGGTAAAGCTATTTCCACCATCTGCTTATTCTCTGATGATATGCTTAAAGTTACCAGGACATGAGGTTTACTCAACTTTGCTCCGTTTCATGTCCTGTATATGGCGCCCGAAAATTGCACCCTCCTAAAAGGACTTATAATAATAAACAAGCAACACTTTCTAGATCAATCTCGTTTTTGATTGGATGGAATCTAAGCGCGTGCTATATACTACAAAGGAAGTGGTCTAACGCATGACGAAACTTGGGGTTAAAATTCTTTAATAGAACATAGTTTGTTTTTGTATCCTGTTTTTCGATAAGCATATGATACAGTTCTGTCGATAATAATTGCGTTTAATAGTTAGTATTTAATAATAATAGTAATAAAACGTCGAGGATGGATTCTCGAAATCCGACTTCTTAGAAGTCATCATTTATTGATAGTATGCTTCAGGAGGAAATGGTGTATTTGTAAAATGAGACAGATATCTAGAAATTAAAATCATTCTTTTAAAAATAAACTTTTTGAAATTTTTCAGATTAGAAACGTGACATCGTAACATAATTTAAATATATTAGAAATGCGAATACAATATACGAGTAATTATTGGTTGGTTTTGCTTAGATAGCTCATCTTTAGCACAGTCTTGAAGATGACTCTTTTCTCTTTGCTTAGGAAAGACCTCTTCGAATCCCTTTATTTAGCCTTTGCATTTGATGGTTATTTAGTTTTAGTTATCGGAAACTCGATTTTATCATTGTGCGAAATAGACAAATTGGCCAGACAAGGCAAGTTATTAGCAAGTAGACATAATGGCCTCACAACCAATGTTGCTTTGGCAGGTCATTATATATATTACTATCAAGTAGTTCCATACAATAAAAGTAGAAGCTGTTCAGAATAGAAATTTAATTTTTTTTCATTCATCGTGATACCTGTGACAAGGTTACGTTTTTCAAATAGTAGTTGAAATATCGAATATTCAAATATTGAGTATCAGCATTTGTAAACATCCGACAAGTGTGGCAAAGGTTATCTCATCTTTCTCTTACTTGTTGGACTCAATGGTTTGTTACGGCCAATTATTTTAATTTTTTTAGAAACCGAACTAATATGCTATAATAAGAGTTAATCAACTACAATGTTGTCAATTGCGAGTATTCTCTGGGCGGTTTGTCTGTTTTGGGGGATGAAAATTCCACCAGTTTATGGGAAGATAAACCCGCCACACTCAGCATGAGACCGTCTAACTCACCTTCAGATGACAAGTATTTATAAAGATTCTTTGCACTTTAGAGAGGACTCATACCCAACTCTCTCCGACCAAAGAGCATCCAGTTCCTAGTGGATGTACAGCTATTTGATTAAACTCTAATAGATTGTGTGTTTTATTTCCTGTCATTTGATTTGTAATTTGAACATCTATTTGATATTGTTATGTTAGTACTAGATCATTAACTGCAAGCTAAACAAATAATATCTTTTATTCGTGACGAAACTAAATAATTTAAAACAAGTAAACTTCCAGTTTTAAATGGAGAATCATAATGGAGAAAATCACTTAGATTATTCCGTTGATCGCAAGTGGCTTAAGTAAATTTAGTTTGCTTGTGCGCTCAGCTATAACCACTGATAAAGGGATCGAAGTCTCATCAAAATCATTTTAAAATAGGGTATGATCTGCGTGTTTCTTTTTGGCCGAACGTAATAATTCGGTTGGTTTAGAAACCTAGATAAAAACACTTTTAGGGATGTTTGTACTACAAGATTAAGTGATGTATAATCTTAAAGAGTTTTATGCTGATTTTAGAACTATATTTACAGTATGTTGCATTTCATATAAAACTAATACGCAGCCGCCATCAAAGGGTGTAATTTTTTTTTTATATATATAGATCGTCAGGAAAGATTGGTAACCTATTGTAGAGTAACTCCAAGGGCTAGATAATCCATATACCTTGCTTTTTTAAGCAGCGATGAAATTTTTTTCTAGTCACTTTAGGTCCCAATAAGTAGGGTGTGGTTTGTACCTAGGGAGTAAAGTCATCTATCGTTTAAGACATTTGCAAACGTTCATGTAAACCCACATAGTTGGAGAACTGAAGCTCAATCCAAACAACTAACCAGGCCAGTGACTTGAAGATAACTCGGGGGGGGGGGACATAAACTTAAGTATACGTCAGTTTAAAGGTTATTCCCCTGAGAACAATCTCTGATGAATTTAAAAATGGTTAGATTGAAGTGCAAAATTTGTAAAAACTGATGGAATTCTTGAATGTTAAAGCTATCGTCACCAATGTAACCTGTCTGGTTCTTTCGGTAGCCCATCTTAAACATCGGAATGCTTTTTTAAAATATGTATTTTCCTCGTGCATTTATCGCTTCTACGGCAACTCTGGGTGAAACATCTCGTAATAAATATAAGATCAAATGAAATAAATGATAGAAATATTATCTTAATCAGAAAAAAAAAACATTTAGCTAGAATATTTTGAAAATCCATGGACTCTTTTTGACATAAAGTCCATTTTCACAGCATTGCAGCAAAATTATTTTACCGTGAAAAAACAAACAAACTTTATAATGCAGTCACTCCAAAGCGCATCTATTTATTTAGGGAACGCCATAAGTTCACACTCCAAAGACTCTGGTTTACAAATCGCCACATTTTAAACACACATGAATTTTATTTACAACAGCCACAGCTTGTGAATCTTTAACATTCCGAGCTCACATACAAAAGGAGGCTTTTATTTTTATGGGATGCGCCACTCTGTAAACATCAAAGAAATTCTTATGCTACGTTGCTGCTTGGAAGAATCGCAGATTAGTTAGGATAATATTTCGTCTTGGATTTTTGATATAAACACACTTCAGTGCTGTAATAAGTGACTCTAAGAAAGAGTCTGGTTATCTGAATATCCTGTAAGCAGAAAGGGCACGTTGCGAATCTCTGTAAAGGTAATGTTCCTATGACGAAGTGAAATGTTTGCCAAATTAAAGAAATAATTTATTCCGATGGTATTTTTATTGAGTAACGCAAAACAATTTTATGCATTACAAATACGTACTAATTATGATTAATAGCTAATAATCCAGGGTCATAACAGGTTAATTAACTTCTGAATACATTACATAGTTTAGAAACATAGGTTCCCCATGTTAGAGCGAGACCTCAACAGCCAGCATTCCTAACTGCAGAATGCGTTAAAGCATGAGTAGAGCCTCCAAAACAATTCAGATTGTATTGATTAAATCGTTGCCTTCATTCTTATTCGTTCTTGTGTGCCGTATATTTCATACAATCTTTATATCAAATACAATATTAATAGATTTCTTGTTTTTTTTTATCAGCCTTCGATCTATCTACAGTACGATCAACAATCTTTGTTTGAGATAACAATATAGACAGCATATACGAGGGGGGGGGGGGGCGGGGTTCTGGAAAGATCTGATACACACGTTGAACAAAAATGATATTAAAGCAACTGATATAACCACAAGAAAGAACATACGAGGATATAAGAACATAAGTTAAGTTACCTTCATAACTCTACTACTAGAATGTTCTGTATCAGTTCCACATACGAGAGGATACAAAATCTATCGTACATCAGACCATGTGTGATTATCTGCTTAATAATAACCTGTGTTGTCAGATAACTTTTTTTCTATCTTGAAAGAAAATAATTCCACTACTTCAATTTAAGAGACCATAATTCGACTTAAAAAGGCCCATAAATTTTTTTTAGCGAATTCTTTGAAATAGGAACATATTTTTCTACGTCTGCAAAGGAAGCTATAAAAATAACCAATTATTTTAGAAATTATTTGCCAGCCGGATCTCCCCAACAATCGGACTTCGAATCCGCTGTGAACGTGATTTTTGTAGTCGTCTTTTAGATGGGAGATGAATTTCATCGCCTGTTGTGAAACCACACGTGCTTGTTGTTAAGCCTGTTGGAAATCCTTTACCTTTCGTGAGTAAGAGTCACATAAAAAGAGAAAAAATCCTGGAACTTTAGTGTCAAGTTTGTCTAGCCTTCTTGTTTACACTTGGGAGTTGCAAACAAGTATTTTAAATAATTCAGAGCTTCTTAAATAGACACTGCAGTTTATTCACGGAGCCTCCACAAACGAAGATGCTGTTTGAATGGAAAGAGCGTGGTTCAAATCCAGTCTAAGACGCAAGGAACCTTTATGAGGGCTTTTCAACTGAGGGTGAGTTAGCTGGTATTAGGCATAGATGGAATGTTTATCATTGGTAAAAATAGACAGACCAGACAGACAAATACACGCATTAAACTATGTTATGCAATCACATTCAAAAGTTTGCGAATGGAATGTATTCATATATTGTTCTATCATATAAATAATATATTTTTCTATGAGATATCGAATTATTAAATCTATGATCCAAAAAAAAAGAAAAGAAAAAAGCTGTATTCATAGGAGAAGAAGAAGAAATTTGCACTCCAGTTCATGGGAAATGCTTCCATTCAAAGCGTTTAAATCCACTATCAGTCGTTTTTAATGGGCCATCTGGAGCACTTTGTTATAAAGGAACGCATGTATTGGACGCATAAATAACATTTAATGATCCTAATATTTCAGCAGTTGTCACAAAGGCATCATCAGGGAGGAGTTAACAAATGATAAAGTAACATTCAAAATAGTAATGTTATCACATGTTTATTACCCAAGTTTGTAAACAGAGACTTTTATCATAGGCATTGTGTTATAAACAGGACTTGTATATTGGAAAATCGTGACCATTCCTATCTTATATGTGCCTTTATCGTTTATTTACTCGTCTCTCTGAAGATACTCTTGTCACAAGGGAAGAAATATTAGAGTTATTTTATCTCTACATTCGTACATATGCTAATCATATCTTTATAAGTGAATAAATGTTTAATTCTCTGTCTACGTTTACTGCCACTGGTTTGATAAACACAGTGGTCTGTGTTTATAAGTTTTAAGTAGACGTTTTATTTATGCAATGTTCTAATGTAGTATGTGAAATATCATTACTCGCTCGCGTTTTCTAAGAAGCTTGAATCGAATTTAGTAAGGACATTACATTCAGTGTAACATGATAGTAGTTGGAACAACCGCTTCTCGGGTAATAACAGTTCAGTTAATTAGGCTAAAATCTGAGTGATTTTAAGGTTTGCATTGCAATATTTTAGTCTTCTTATAATTCTACTTAGAGATTTTAATATTAGTGTTGAGCTGCTACTAAAGAGCAGTTTGTATAATGTCTGCTTCTTTAACTTAAAAATTTCACCAAATAAATATTTTCATCGTTCATAATTCATTGTATTCTTATTAATGCAACCCCTTGAGTGAGAGTCATGCGCGACATAGATTTTTTTTTTTTTGCATTTTCTTTCCTATCTTTTTATGTCGGCGTTTCTTGCATTCTATTGCAAGATTTATTCTTCTTCTATTACTTCTAATATCTTGCTATCTAGCACAGTGAGGCGAAAAATTGAAATTTTCTTCTGACTAAATGGAAATAAAAACAAATCTAACTAATCGACAAATACACAAAACGTCAAAATTGGATAGGGCTTGAGAAAATGCATTTCAGTTCACATTCTATTTAATATCTATTCTATGGACTGACATCCTGTGATTCAGTACTTTACTCCAAGTGCATATTTGTAGCTAATAAGTGGTATCTAATTTCACTCGTTTGAACTGGAGAAAAAATTGTCTGCTTCTGAAAAGGTAATGCGAATGTCAAAATAAACATATCAGGTAAGCAGATGTACTGTATATGTAATAAATCTAAAAATTGGTCAAATAATGAAGCTTGGCAAATTTTCACAGCTGAGAATTATACTCAGAGATAAAAATTACTTGATGATTATCCAAAACATGGATTCAGATTGTTCCCTAAGTATTTAAAGTAGCTATCATAAAGCGATATTCATTAACTGGTATATTGTTAGGTGTATTCATAAGGTTTCCACTTCCACTATTTATCATTTCCCTCTAATAATTGTTGTGCTTGATAGCAAATACATACCGAACTGCAGTCGAGTAGGTGGAAAGCCATTGCGACTTAGGCATCATTCATTGTCGCATGCGTGGAGCTTCTCACAGAAGAGACAAATCATGAAGTAGTCAGCATGGGATAATCAGCATGTGTTTTCTGGACCTTTCATAATGTTTTTCTGAGTAAAATCTGGAAGGAAATACTGACCATCTCCATATGAGCTGCGAACTCTCCCGCCCAAAAAAAAAAAAAAAGTTCTTATAAAGTTCCTATCGTGGTGGAAACGGATTTGAAACCATGCCTTTCTAACCGAAAGACAAACATCATGGAACCTCTGCGACCGAACTAGAATCTCTATGGTAATATCAATCAATATTTGTATGTTGTATAATTTAAAATGATACTAATACATGCTTTGTTCAAAATTGACATAGGATTGCAGTATTAAAGGTTTCTACTATAATTCCACTGAATTATAGTAGAAATCTTTATGCAGATATATATGTAAACATTACTTACGCATCGTACATGCAGAATATTTGGTGACGTGTTCAACGCCGTTCAACGCAACTATTTGACTGCTGCTAGTCAGTAATCGTCATTAGTGTTGATCACAATGGGAAAACTAAAGGATCTTTCAGAGTTCGATCAAGGGCTTATTGTACCTGCCCGTCTGGCTAGAGCCACGCTTTTATAAACAGCAGTCAACTGGTTTCTCAAAAGATGAGATGTCCCGGGTGTTTAATCAGTGGAAAAATAACCCTTGATGCCTGTCTAAGAGGCATAACTGAGGTCCGAAGACAGTCTCTGTCAGGAACGAGATTATCGTCGTCTGAGAAGACTTGTGCGGACAAACGGAAATTCCCGTGTGCAGCAATTGACCGAAACATTTAATGAAGGCCGTTTCCGATCCATATCTCACCGAACTAATCGCAGGGAACTGAACAGGATCGGTATTGTTGGAAGTTGCTAAAGGAGGTCCAACACAGTATTAAATAAACGTTTCTAATTCAGTGACTGGTGTGTGTGTGTGTGTGTGTGTGTGTGTGTGTGTGTGTGTGTGTGTGTGTGTGTGGTAGTTGGTTAGAAATTTTCGAATTTTCCTACTCACTACTATTTATTTACATTACAAATAACAAGAAATAATAATATATAATTTCCATATAATGCTACGGTACAGATGATATCGAAGCCATTATAATTTTTTATTTATTTATTTTATTTTATTTTTTTTGCAATTCAGTGAATTTCATTCCATCATTTGACATTTATTTTTGTAAGTCACATAAAAATAAAATTGAAAGTGATTCTATAAGTCACAACATTTATTTTGTTATATTTAAACATGTATGTAGTACCCCGCCTACATCCCACACCCGTAATACATGATATTCACAATTTCAAGTGAATATGGCGTTACATCTACCATGATGTGCCTTCAAGATAAAATATCTAAATTTAAGTATCTAAATTGCTAAAGAATACTGAATACCTTTAAAAGAATACCTTTAAAAAAAAAGCGAGTATGATCGGAAACAATCACACAAAAAAAGTTATAAGCGTTTAAATTATAATAGCATTTTTTTATAGTGACGTCATTCTCTATCCTCACAACTCAACCAAGAGTAGTTTGGTCTTGTGTTCTGTTATGAATTAATAGTGTTATTAATTTATGAATGAAGGAGGAATGAATGAATCTAATAAATACATGCCTGTTATGAAACGCACTTCAAATATGTTCACCCCTCTCCTGTCTAATAAAAATAGAAACGCTTTGCTTTCTATTTTAAATGTAATTTAACTAATAAATTTAAATGTTTAAATGCAAAATCTTTAAATATAAAATCAAAGTCTTCATGCGTGATTTCCTGTTTCTGTAAGATCGTATTTTGTTATTTTCTCCGGTCCATTTCTGTTTACTTTACGGTTTATTTTACAATTATCGTTTGCCTATTTTAGGAACTTACATAATAAAAAATATTTCAACTGAAATTGCTTCTAAAACTTTTAAATACAGTTTTTAGAATAAAAACTTTTAAACTAATTTTTGTAGAAAAGGAAGATCGAAATGGTATCAAAGTGTAGAATAAAAGTTTCACTCAAGCATAGCTTAATAAATAAAAACAGAAATGTATAACATATAGCCAGTAGTCATATAATCTGTTGAGAGAGAGGCACAACTGTGACGTAGCAATGTACTCATTGTGTTATTATCATGCAGATTTAACTAATGTTGGAAAGCAAAACTATGCTTGATTGTCGGCTTAGCTACTGGCACATTTTAAAAATCATTCACTATTCAGCTATTCTCATTTTTCAATTATTGTTATACAAATATTTCATCTTTTTACAAATACGTTAACTAGATCTCGAAATGAAATAAAATATTGCTTATTGGCTATTTCGTTTTTTTTTTTAATTTAAAAGAATATTTGGGATGAAAGTTGGACTCGAGCGCAGAATGTTAGGAAGTCTGTTGGTGAACCTGCTTTATTCATGACGAGACACCACCAATGAAATATTATCCATCGCATCCATCTTAATTGACAATAACTATGACATTTCATGCAGGTAACTTTTTCTTTTATATCTCATATAATTGACAATAAAAGACATTTTTATTAAATAGAATATATTTCTCCATGACTATCATACAGGTAAATGTTTCTTCTTTATTTAATATTGATAAATATCTTGTCAAATCTTATTATTAAATCAGCTGCTTTCTTTCTTCAATACCTTCTCGCTCACAAATCTCATATACTTATATTGGAGCCAGATAAACAAAAAAAAATGACACTCTAATTTCATTGACGTTACTTTACATAACCTCCGTACCATAACAACCGATTGTGTATCACATCTTATCAAACTTCAATTGCAATCGTGAAATAAGATAGCAATTCATATGACACTTCCGATGATCTTTGACTAGACAATCTCCTCGCTGTTCCTTCTTTAAATCCTATCGGATTTAAAATATGGAAAACAATGCCAATCGCATTATTTCACGTACTGTAGTCTGCAAAACGAATTGGCAGCATAAAGTATTCTACAGAGATGGCGAACTGTTATTGGTTGAGACAATATTTGTTTATTTATTTCACTCTGACACAAACCCATTACAATTGGGAAATAGTGCGATATGACTTCTTACTATAAATTTTAAAGGGGTTGCATTTCAGTCTCCATTTTAAATATGAAGACACGAAGAAATCAATAATGGAAGTCCACTTAATGGATTCAGTTTTGTCGCTTTTAGAAGTCTGCATCTCCATTATTCTATAAAACTCCTATTTCGTGAAACTGAACAATATTTGAACGACAACTATTTGATACCCTGTCTCAGGTTAAATTCTTAATTGTTTATTTATCTTCTGTAAATAACTACATTGTTCAAATCGTAGGGGGATTTCACTAAGAAACAGTCGATTCTGTACACCCCCCCCCCACACACACACACAATCGAGAGAAAGAAAGAGAGAGATTGGAAAGTGAAGAGAGAGAAGGAAATGTATGGAGAAAAAGAGAGCTGAAGAAAGAGAGATAAAGAAAGTAAAAAGAAATAAGAAAATTATAAAAAGAAAGAGAACAAATAGAGAAGGGGAAAAAATAAAGAGAAACTAGACAGGAAAATAAAATAAAGCGGTGAAAGAGGAAAGAGGGATAAATATACACAACAGATAGATAGATGGAGAGAGAGAGAGCTGAAAAAAGAAAAAAAGTGAGAGAAAGATAGGTGAGAAAGTTAGAAAACAGGATGAAGGAAAGAAAGAAAAACAAGAGAAAAAGTGACGGAAAATAAAGTATAACATTGAAATAAAGAAAAGAAGGGCTGAATAAAGAAAGAGAAGCAGCGAGAGAGAGAAAGAGAGAAAGAAAGGAATATAAAGAATCGTAGGAAGAATATAGAAGCACAGAAGAGGGGAAGTGAAAAGAGAGAACGGGAAGAAAATAAAATACAATGAGAGAGAGAGAGAGAGATTAAGCGATTAAATTTTAATTGAGTTGGAAGAAAAGTTGCCTGTGTCGAAATGGTTGACATTCGCGTACTTTAATGTGCTGCTTGTGTTTATTCCGAAGAAAGTGGTCTTGTTTTGATTAAACTAGTAATAATGATCTTAAAATGTTTTTAAAATACGTTGTATCGAGATCCGATCTCGTGTAATTAGCAGACTTCGGTTACAGAGATTATTGTTATATTCCTCTAGATAATTTACAAAAAGAAGAAGAAACAATGGCTGCAATACAATCCCCGTAATTAGCGATGGCCAGAAGCCGATTAAGTTTTGCTAATGGGGAACAATTTTCTTTCCAATCTACCCGGCTGGTAATTTTCCTGTAACTTGTGTGTCACTTTTTTTTTCTTTTCTGGGATTTGCATAATCGAGGAATGACACCGTGTGAGTGTGTGTGCGCGTGTGTATGTTAGCATAGGCAATATTAAGTGTGGCTGCAGATAATTTAGCTCGATTATTTTGTTTACGAGGAGATGTTCTGTGGTAGCTGTAAGTGGATATTCATGAATCTTAAATGTCCTTCTGAAGTCCAGGTAAAAATTAGTCGTAATTAAGGTGAAAGGGATTTTTCTCTTTTTTTTCCTTCTATTTATGATGAATCCATTTATCAAGTTCGCAAACATGGCCTGAAAATCAAATATCCCCAGAATCTTAATGAAGCAAAGACCTTACCGATGAAAGAAATGGCTTAGATATATAATTAGCGGAGATCAAGAAAATTCATTAGAACCACGTAAGACACACACACACACACACACACACACACACACACACACACACACACGGGAAAATAATGTCGCCGATTCAAGAGTATCATCAAATGAGTGCAGACATCTGGCGCTCCCATAAGATTTATAATTTAATAAAGGGGAATGAAAGATACGTAAAAATTAGTATAAAACCAAATAGACTTCGGATTTTAATCTGTTACAAGCTAAACGACAAATTACATTTATACGCTGAGAAAACAATCTTTTTATTTAATTCAACAATTCCAAAACTGGGTCTGATATTTGATATTGTAAAAATAAATCGAAGGCTTAATATCTATAAAGATGAATGCAGTGATTCCATTCATCACAACAGCGCAAGCTAAAGTCAATTTTTTCCCCCCAAGACTAAGCTAGGTACTCACAACAGTGTATACGAGTGGAATGGTTATTTAGTTTCAATAATTTTGTAAGAACTATATTCTGTGGGTCTCCGGACTTCGAATAAGCATCCACGATTCACTACATCCATAGCATTTTTTTTTCTTGATCTGCCCTGAATAGTGTTAAATTGTCCTATTGATTTGTTATAGTGTAGATGATGTCATTGCTTATAATTATAGATATCTAAAGGAAAATATATCAGAAAGAAAACATCTTTAATAAAGTGTTGTAATTGTAAGTTGTTACTCGTTTAGCTGTCCGAGTTTATATCGTCTCCGCTCTCCAACCAAGGCAATGGGGTTCGAATTCCATTGTGGGCATGGATGTCTTTGGATGGTAGGTACACTCCACTGCTTTGTGCGAGATGTGCCATCCTCCTATCAGAATCTCAAAGTGGTTTGAAAAGGTTGTAGATGTCATCTCTAGACTACAATTTAAACAACCAATTAGTGAATTACAGGCATAGGCGTCCAAATTTTCTTGGTTGAGATTGTTATTAAAATAGTGAGTTAATATATGGCTTTGAAGGTTGAGTGATGTACCTAAATTTTATCTGCTGTTCTGGAGATGTTTTCCAAGTTGATCGATGCCTTTATTGCATTTAAAGTAGATATAGTAGAAAGGTCTTAAGTTCTTCTATAAAGGCCTCACTGAAGATCCGATCGCCATTTCCAGACGGGGATGACTTGGAAGATAAAAATTGTTAAATTTTATCCGCGAAGTAGTCTGAGGTCGAAGAGAGATGATTGGTGCCTTACTTCAGAAGAAAGATGGTGGGATGAAAAATACCGAGTTTCCGGGAGAGGAAACCCTGCCACCTCCGTATGAGACCTGCTAACTCAACTTCAGTTAGAGCACTCTTATAAAAGTTACCTCTTATACGGAATTCACAGCCAGATCTTTCCATTTGAAGAAAAAATACGCATTGTTTCCGCAAATGTGGGTATCGCTGGTATTTCTGCAATTATCTTGAGCTAGCAAGGGTCGAAAAAATTCATTGATGGGCAACTCTATTAATGTGTGTGTGTGTGTGTGTGTGTGTGTGTGTGTGTGTGTGTGTGTGTGTGTGTGTGTGTGTGTGTGTGTGTGTGTGTGTGTGTGTGTGTGTGTGTGTGTGTGTGTGAGAGAGAGAGAGATTTTCCAGTCAACAAACTAGTTGCTTTAGCGAACCGCATCTTGCAAAGAAGCGTCACTTTTATTCCGGATGCATTTTTACTGTGGCAAGTTTGCTGCTTAAAATAATAACGTTCCGCGAAACATCTCCGAATTATTTCCGTACGGAAAGAAAACTGCAAAGCACTCTACCTATTCATCATGTGACAGAATTATTAAAAGAGAAAATCCATTTTAATGTTTAATGTCCTTTAAGTATGTTACCATGTCGGTTTGATCCGCTTTTAAATGAGCAAATTTTCCTTAGCAATGCTTCCGTAAAAAGTAACCAATTACCAGAGGTGCACACACTCGAAACACGCTGTTTGGAAAGTAATAAGAAAACTCATATGCACATATAATACAGGACTCTGAGGTTCCATCTAAATTTATGAAATATTGTACTGTTACAGTAGTGGTTATTACAAAGGGGAAAAAAAAAACATTTCCTGGACTCCAATATTACGTATGCTTAATGTGTTTGGTGATGTTGAAGAGGTAGGGTTTGCATCTTTTCTCTCTCTCTCTCTCTCTCTCAAGAAAGGAGGAAAGAAAAAAGAAAGAAAGAAAAAGACTTAAATAAACAAGTTCTACAAAATAGGATTCCGTGCCTAGAGTATTATGTTCATTTTGAACTCCCTCCAACAGCTGATAGCACTCAGTCTGGCATTGTTGTCGTTTTCATAAAACCATTATTGTGCGACAGAGCTTCGTCTGCTGACTTAACAATGCTAGCATGCCCCTGAAATACTTAGCTCGTGACATGGTAGCTTAATCTCGTGGAGATGGAAAATTGATATAAAGATGGATAGTGAAATTTTTATTGTACAACTAGAAAATGTTTGTGTGGGAGGGAAAGAGATAGAAGAAACAGAGGGGAAAGAAAGAAAGAAAGAAAGAAAGAGAAGTGACTCAGAAATAAAGCCTTTTTTTAGAATAACAAAAATGAGATATAAACGACTGTTTGTTCAAGGAAATGGAAGATTAAAGGGAGAAAAGAAATGTAGTCCTAACAAACACAGAAGAAAAGTTTGCATATCGTGTGACTGCATTCTCATGTTGATGTCAAAACTTCGTTCATTTATTTATTCGTTCATTCAGTAAAAATAACGAATCTTGTGTTTATTACATGGTGTATGAATAAAGATGAAACAACCAGAAAGGATTAAAAAAGACAAGCAGTGAAGAAGCCTTGCGATTTTGATTTCAAGTGACGTTTTGATGGTCATTACGACAACCTTCAGCATCTAATCGGTTGCCATTGAGACATAAAAATTGGAAAACACAATTCACTGCTGGAAGGAATGCCACTCTCTCTTCTAACCAGACCCGAGGGAGTGGGGAATGGATAATAAGAGAAATCTCATGTTTTGTCTTATGAAGGAGCTGATAATTCTCTGGACAATAGCGATATATGGATGTCATGACAAAGCACCTCTGAGCCTTGTCGACTGATTTGTTTCCCTGCCTTCCCCCTTACTGTAGTCCATCCCCCCTTTCCTTTTCCAACCTTTTAATGTTTTCTCCATTTGCCTCACTCTTCAACTCGTAATGAAATCCATATAAAAGTGACTCACTCCGTAGTCATTTACAGAAAGCCTCGCGCGCTTGTACATTTACCCGCTGCTGTACTGATACTCTCAATATTTCAGAGTGCTGATGCTTGCTGAGCACGAGCCATTAATCATCCTTTTAATGGAGCGTTCTAATGGGGCTCATTACATGTTCAAGTATAGAGCTACATAAATTAGACGAGTGCTGGCAGCTTACGGTCGGTGTTCGCGAAAAGGGGTCAAAATGTACTTTGAAACAAACGCTTCTCACACACACACACACACACACACAAGGGAGAACACCGCTTAAGTGATAGATGTCTTTGTTATATCTTTTAGGAAAACGGGGGTGAATAAGAAGAGCAATAAAAACCCCTTTTTTTTTCTATTCTAAGACAACCCCGGCTTGAAACATCAAAGGCGCCCTCTGTAGGTTAATTAAATGAAGCAAGGAGATTGTAGAAGCGACTTTAATCATTAGTAAAACAAAGGGCAACGAGGGAAGGGAAATGTGATTTAGATAGGGTGGAAGGGTCAGGTTCGTTCACCTGTTTCAGGTGAGAATGGTAGAATCGCGCGTGCTTATTGTAACCAGGAGTGTCAGTTGCGTGTATGCTTCGCGTAGTTGTGGCTTCTAAAGATGCTACTGTCGTGCCAATAAGCATTTTGTCCTCGGGAATGCATTATTTATGGCCATTATTAGCGCTTTGACTTGTATCCCGTTGGTGCGGTTAATCGGTAGGGAGCACTCAGGTAAGGTGACCACCGGTGTAAATCAGCCCACCGGATAATACAGGAAAGCGTCTACAACTTGTTTACATGATCATCGAAATAAATGCTTGTTTCATGAGGTATTCGCACTTTTATTTATTAAAGTAAAGGCTTAAGCGCAGTTTTAATAGTCAAAAGAAGAAAACTGTAATATTCACTGTTGAATTCAGAGTGATATGATACGGAGAAGATATCTTACCCAGTTGAAAAAAAAATGATCGCATTCCCCTCCCGAAAATTAGATTTCTAAATCTTCCTGAAGAGTTGTAGAGACGATATTCGTGGAAGTATCAAAAAAGAAGTTTGTTAAAGTTTGCGTCTTGATCTTCAGAACTATTATGTTCTTACATCACTGTGATGGAAAATATGGTAATGATGATGAAGAAAAAAAAATATGAAAATGAGGAAATGACAATGAGATGAAGAAAAATACGGAGTAAGGGAGTAACATAAATATGAAGATAAAGAAACTTATGAGGATGAGGAAATGATGACGAAGGTAATGATGAAAAACAAAATCCTTTTTTTTTTTTTTGGTAAAATAATGTAAGCATATGAATAGCAATGGTGTAGGCAAACGAAATGGTGGACATTATTCAGAAATATAAATTTGGTAATATAAAAACATGCATTATTCAGTTGACAAACATACAATAAAAATAGCTAGAAAAACTGATTATCAGAAATAAGATATGTCCTGAGGAGACAGAATAGAAATCGAATGAGCCAAGATGTGGATATTAAAATGAAGACAGAAAAGGCTAGGATATGATACCATACATTTTTATATATGTGGAGGGTATCTCTCTCTCGTAGTGAATTTCATGTAAACGGTACGTATTAGAAAATATTATATTAGGGAAAAAAATACTTGCCCTTTATAGAGAAAGTCTGGATTTCGTAGTGCTTCTGTAAGAATCACATGAAAATGATATTCAATTGTACAGGAAATCGGTGTATGTATAATTTCTGCTCCTCAGATGAATTGTTCTTTATATTTAAAATTGCAAAGAGAATTGTACGCTTGAAAGTTCGGATGTATACTTGTAGTTTAGTGTAATTGAGCTGAGACCGTGATGGGCACAAAATAACAAAATGTAGCACAAAGGAGAGAAAGAGATGGTGGCAGAGATGCAGAGAAAGGTAAGGAAAGAGAGAGAGGTGTCCAGGAGGATGTGGAGAAAAAGGAGAGAAAGATACTCAGGAAGGTGTAGAGAAAGAAAAAAAGATGATTAGGGATGAACCCAAGAATAATCCCTGATCAGACTCCTAGGAAATAGAATTTTATTACGATAGTCTAAGTCCTTTATTAGCCATGATGAGGAGGCAGTTTATCTTATAAATAATTTATTGCGAATGATACATTCTTGACTAACTGAGTCTAACCATACAGATAAGCAGAATTCTATTTCTAATGATAAGGAAACAAAAGGTGTACGCTTGAAAGCGAAAGGAGCATGTTATCTTCGCAGATAACATCTTCCCTAACAATAAATTTATCTTAGTGTGCAACCAGAAAGCAAGGGTGGGGGGGGGAGAGAAAGGGGATGGGGTGAAATCGCTTTTAGTTAAGAAAGCAACCTCTTAAAGTATTCTGTTTACTGCGGCGCTTGGTTTGTGAGGGCAAAGAGTCCAATCCATTAACCCAGATACCTTTGTTTGGGAAAAGTATTTCGTCAACAAGAAAGACCCCGAAAACTGCACGTTGAAAACAGCAGAAGAAAATGAAGTAGCGAACGTAATAAAGTGGCACGAGCTAGCTAATTAGCCCTATAAATCACCCGCAGACAATGGAGCCCAATTACAATTTCTGTACCGTTTATTACTGCAAGTTAATGTGAAATGCATTCTGCGTATGACGTCGCTGTTCACTGTTCAGCAACCAATCCCCAGTATTGGCATTATGCTCCTAATGAACGAAGAAAGAGTATGGATTTCTTTGACATAGCCAAGATAACGAGATTATCGAGGTCGGCTCTGTTCATGGCGGTATTTCATCTTGATAGTTGTCATGTTTGTCTGTTGTGTCTCTGTAATCCCGTCCGTTCCCTGTTCGCCTTTAATTTGACTTTGCTCTCAACCAGTACGGATATACTCACCTGTAAAGTTCATTATCCGTACTTATAATTACACTAGATAAAGCACACAATGTCGAGAATTCAATAAACTACACAATACCAGAGAAGAGTTGAGAAACAGGCAAAGGATTATTGCGTAAGCTTTTACTGTCAGCTTACCTATGCGCAACTATAGAGGAACAAGGCACAGCCAGCATCCCTAAATCCAATTATATTACATTCTTCGCGACCACCTCTTTTCGCTCTAATGGGCCAGCTTATTTAAAAGCTCCATTCAGCTAGATAGAATTCGATACTTAACGAACTTGACGCACTCTTTCTCAATAACCCCAAATAAACGCACACAAATGAAGACACACACGCACGCACAGAAAGATGACACGCAAGAGAGATAATTAGCAACTTCTCTAAACTACAGAGATGGCAGAGGTATTATGAATCAGTAAAATATCGACATTTAATTATTTTCTACTGTTAGCTAGCTAGTTTCAATTTAGCATATTGGAATATATTATTAATATTCTAGCGCATATGAACGGAGCAAAAGTGGATTTCTTTGACAAAGTAGGTTTCCTTTAAAAGGTCTTTAAAGTGTACGAAATATCAGAGAATATTTTATTAACCAGGAATTAAATTCACTAGTATATTATAATAATTACGTTGATGCTTTATTTGAGAATCAAAAAAGTAAAGATATTTTGTGTGTCAGCACACGGTTTGCTAATTAATGTGTGATATAAACAAGTCTAAATTTGTCTCTCCGGTTGCTAATACTCATGTAGTCTCGTACAGTCGAGGAATAAATATGCGTGCTCTGTTTTACTATTGCACTTAGTAACCAAAGCACTATCATCAGATTTTTGTGCTCTCATATGACAAAAACAACCCTTATGTCGATTCTCTAAACTGCTGGTTCTCTAAAAAAAAAAAAGCATTGGATCTGCTTCTGTTTTCACATGATAATGAAGTCAGAGGCGGTACCTACTTCGATGCAGAAATAACCAAAAATCGTCTTCTAAGATATTAAGAAACTTGTGAACAAAAAAGCACGAGACTAATACAAAAATCTCGTATATTATACTTTTCTAGAGTTAATGAAAAATGAATAGCATACGTTATAATTGGTAAATAAGAGAAACAAACATTATGTGCTTATTACCACTAAGAGTGTTAGCATTGTGTTGAAAATGTCATGTCGGGAATGCACACGATAATTTAATTTGGAAAAAAGAAAGTCAAGATGGGTTTTATTCTGTTTCCATTCTTATATTTTTTACGTTATTTTCATATGTATTGTGTGAAAACATATTATTAGCAAATAAATTAATAAATACGTATATATATTTTTAGCCGAGGAACCAGTTGGAAAGATGTATACTAATAAGATTCGTATATTGAAATGAATGTTAAATAATAAGAACTTTGCAGTTCTTAAATGGATAAAGAGAGGGAGTGGGGACCATGGAATAGAAAAGCACAGGAAGAAGAGTAAGGAGAATAACCTTTTTTTTGTGTGTGTGTGTGTGTGTGTGTGTGTGTGTGTGTGTGTGTGTGTGTGTGTGTGTGTGTGTGTGTGTGTGTGTGTGAGAGAGAGAGAGAGAGAGAGAGAGAGAGAGAGAGAGAGAAACATAGAACTCACTATATATAGTTTGGTATT
This sequence comes from Typopeltis vanoorti, assembly GCF_054136105.1. NCBI lineage: Eukaryota > Metazoa > Arthropoda > Arachnida > Uropygi > Thelyphonidae > Typopeltis > Typopeltis vanoorti. Next base: position 102,664,323 of record NC_143549.1, on the reverse strand, counting down.
TTCCAAATTCATCGATTTCTCTTATCGAATAGATGGGGTGGACAATAACTGCATTCCACAACTAGAATCCAGCTAAATTAAAATCATTGCTAAAGATTATTCGTGCATAAAGGGTGTAAATAATTAGCAATAATATTTTGGTTTAAACATATTGCATTATGATATCTGTGTGATGTTGCTGGACCATGTCTGATGATTTCAAAATATCTTAATCCTTTAATCCTTTTAAAGATGAATAAAGATAATTGTAATGGCGGATTATTAAGCCTTTAAGAATATTTTTCAAATATCGCAAAAAATAATGAGATTCTTGATGTGAAAATGAAATACAAAGCTTCGATTTTAGATAAATAAAGACATATCGAGACACTTATGGATTTAGTAATAATTTTCCGAGTCCGTGGCCAAAAAAAAAAAAGCACAGTGAATATTAAATGCAACACCTTTGCTGAAGCACTGCTTACCCTGGGGAGACATCGGATAGAAGTAAAAAGGTATACCTACAACGTCATCGCGTTAGGGGTATTTGAGTCAAACCATTTTTCCGCAAATTTTCTAAAGAAGTGCGGTACACCCTAAGAGCTTTATTAAAACTTTGCTCGATCGCATCGCATCATATTGATACCTTTCACGTCGTATTTATCTGCTCTTTGTATTCGAAATCTTCCATTCACGGTAACTTTAGTTAATCCCCTTGTTTAGGCCCTTAACCAATGATACATTTCTGCGTACCCATCTAATGAGCAACAAAGACCAGCTTTCACTTCATTATCGCCCGATTTTCTGTACTTGCGTCTAATTCTCCCATCGCTAGCTGCTCTTTATCATTTTGCAGACTCGCCTTCTTTCCCTCCTTTCCTTTTCCCCTCCCGCGTTCGTTGTGTTCCCTACTTCTCCCACCCACAATTCTTCTTACAGGGTAAAGAAATACGGGGATTAAAGTATTGCTTGGAAAATATTCGAGTGAATAAAACTCTGACACCTTAACAACAGTTGCGTTTATCTTTATAGCCTCCGCGATATATATTGAGATTATATTTAAGCTAGCAGTCCTTCTTCGAGGGTATTAAACCGTCCTGGCGTTTAATAAACTCCAAGGAAAAACAATCAACTTTAAACAGTGCCACGTTTACTGTGGCTCATTACATTACTTTACGATGACAATATGTCATTCTGTCTCTGTTTTTCAGCGCCAATATTAACCGTTGCCTAGCAACCGACTCAACTGTTTACCAGAAAGTAATCCTTTCTTGACTTCGTTTTTTTTTTTCTATATATCAAGCTACGTCTGATTATATAAGACTTTAACGAGGTCCGCCGTCAGCAAAATTAGTTTGTTCTCTGGACTAGAAGTTACATTAATCACAGGTAGAAAAAAATACATATATATATTACACTCTCCGGCCTCACTCACGGAGAATCCCGGTGCCGTGCCCTGAAGGGTTGCAAGTCTATTATTAATGAATGCACGCAACGTTATCAATAGATGTGGTGAGCAAGAGTTGTAATGAGATGCCATCTTCCCTTGTCAACAGTTAGTTCACCTTGGCGGTCCGGCACGGGTCATTAAGAAACGTTTAATGCCGTAATTAGCACAAACCCGCACACTTCGTAGCAAATTACGTCGCATCGTCTCCCTTAACAATTTTAAAGGGACTACAGAGGTGTAATTATGGTTGGTTTTGTGATATATGACCTTCGTATAACACCTCCCGGTGCATGAACAGATTAAATTGGTTCTTTCTCTCTTCCTATCTTCCTCCATCAATTTCTCTGCTTCCCGAACGTATTTCTAACTCTTATTATTATTCCTACTCTTCATCCAGTTTTCTCTTGATTCATGCCCGCTTTCCACATCGCTCTCTCTCTCTCTCTCTCTCTCTCTCTCTCTCTACTACTTTAATCAGCTGCTGAGGTAAAAGAAAAGAAAAGAAGGCAGAATAGCTTCAGCAAACAGCCCTAATGTACGCTAAAAAGGTGCAGGGGTGGTTTAGAAGATTTTCTTAAAGAGAAACGATGTTATCCTTCCTTCACTTCAAGTGAAACTGATTTATTATCTTTTGCTTATTTTGTTTTTAATTCCTGCTAATCTTTATTTTCTCTTTTCTTTGTTTACGTTCATTTTCTTATTTTCTGTCTGTGTTTCTATTTTCCACCTTTTTCTACGTTTTTCTTTTTCTCTGCTTCCTCTCTTTCTTTCTTTCTCGCATCTTCTCATTTGAGTTATTTTAATATCTTCTTTCATCTCTTTTATCCGTTTTTCATTTCTTCAGTTTTCCTTACTCGATTTCAGTTCTCTCTCTCTCTCTCTCTCTCTCTCTCTCTCTCTCTCTCTCTCTCTCTCTCTCTCTCTCTCTCTCTCTCTCTCCCTCTCCTTTAAAATGAACATAAGTGATAAAGAGGCATTCATAACTGTATGGTAAATTTTGAAGCGATACTGAGATTGCCATTCACGAGCCTTATTTCTTTCCCTTTAGTGACCAAAGTGATTATTCAAAAGCTCTCTCTTTAAACGCCTATACTAATTAATCATCACCTGTGACGTAATTTTGCTACGTTTCTAGACAGGATAATTAAGTGAGGTGCTTATTTTGCACGATCGTTCTAACCTTTCATATATTTCTTTTCAGTGTGCAGTTACTCAACTATGAGCGCAATAACCGCTGCAGTAAAGCAATTGTGATTTGAGCCTACTAAACAATCACATTCTTCATTACCGAATCAATCATTTGAAAAAAGAAATATTAAAATTCTTCATATCTTAATCTTTTATTCTGTCGGTCATTTGTATCTTTCTCATAAAACGCTCTATCGTGTTTTGAATTTGTTTTTCCAATAAAGCTAAATATTTAGTAATATTATACCTGATAAAGCAATTTGCTGGATCATAGATTTAATCATATACAAGAGTTATTTCACCTTTATCACGAGTAATGTTGCAGTATTTAATCAATATGATTCTGAAAGGGATTGTGTTTTCCCCTCCTCTTTTTGAAAGTTTCATAACGTGCATAATTCCGAAAGCTCTTTGGTAACACATCATCTTATTAGCAAAATATTGAGACAATTTGTAGAAAAGAGTACGACTTTCATGTGCTTATTATAATGTCACCTTCAAAACCTTCAGTTTAGCGCAGACAGAAGCTTTGTAGTGTACTCGGAAATGAGACTTACTAATTATAAACATGTTTTTTTTTTTTCATTGTAAAGTCCCAAGTGACCGGAGGAACTTTACAACTGAAAGCGAGTCAGTCTGTATCATAGAGATAACTGAGTCAAAGCAGACAAACCAGAAAAGATAGACAAATCCGACATAGAACATCTAGATGTGTTCACTAAAGAATCAGTAGAATTACTATTATTTAATAATTTTCAAAATGTTTTTCTGAATAAAGCATACTATTTATTTACCTGTTTTCCATAAAACAGTGAGTTTGTGTTTTTTTTTTTTTTTTTGCATTCAATTCCATTGCTTTCAAGTGTGCAGACACCAATAGTATCATTCTAAACGATTCTTTTTTCTTTTACTCCATCTGAAGAACGTTGACCAACAAGTTCTGCAAAGTAAACATATTTTACAGCGTAAAGGATATTCAAAAGTTGAATATCAAAACGTCTTAATACGTTTTTTATAGTAAAAGATGAAAACTGGGGGAAATGGAAAAGCCGAAAAAATCATCTATGGAAAGAAATAAATAACATTTTCAACCAACTGCTACATTTTTGGCAATCGCTATACAAGGAGATTGATGTTATGACCAAGTGCGTTATACAAAGTGTAGCGATAAGGCAGTCTCCCCCTAATATCTCCATGCGCCATTATCTCCTGAGAAGGAGCTGGCACATGATATAAACGCAGCAATTGGCATATTCTACATTTTGACGTTCTTCTAAATACTGATAGCTGGAACAGGGTCATTTATCCTAACGGGAGAGGAGCGGAATGGAAAAATCAATAACGTTTTGACCAGCCTTACAGCCATGTTGCTAGACCGAGGCGACATCTGGAGGATATCATTCGTTCCCCTCATAAAGAAAGAGGTTATGGATGTAACTGCAAGTTGATGTACTGAACAGGGGCTGTTTATGGTCTTTCTTCGGACGGACGTTGTCGATGGCTCTTGGTGTTTGGACACCACCATTTTTGGACGCTTTTACTGTTGCTATGGGAATGAGATGACTGTAAAAACAGCGCGCGACAATAGTTGTTGGGTGAAAAAGCCTGCGATCAAGAAACAGATATGCTATAAAGTTTGGATTGTTTCTTTTTAAAGCGAAATGGAGTCTTAAATCTTAGTGACGGAATGATCACGTTGAAGGGAGGGTTTGTCGAAAAAGGACAAACGCGAAGGCTATTTCTACATGTGGTTTATTACCGTCTGGTTATCGCATTCATACATAAGGAACAGAAATATTTGAATATTGTAAAATGGCGTTATTATTTTAATGATTGTAGCTTAACAATGTAACGTTTATTTACTCCAATATGCTTAACGAGAGAGAGAGAATGAACTTTAATTTCGGGACAACTTGATGAGAAAAAAAAAAGTTGTTCATGTGCGAATGATTGTTTATATGTAGATGTCTTTTCAGAGCACTTTTCATACGTTAGATTAGGCTTTTATAATTAAAGCTGAGGCAGCTAAAATCCTACCCTCCATCCACCCCCGAAATGGGTAGAAGGCAACTAAGAACTTCTGATTTAACTTTTTGTAATGTGTTACTCATTCCGCAAATCAAAGAGATATGTAAGTCAAATTCTGATTTAAGGGGATTAAAAAAAACACGGTGACAAATAATTGGAAGAATTATATTACAGAACTAGTTTCATTCTTGTGTTTATTTATTAAACGTTTCGTTTATATAACAGTAAAGATTCATGCTAAATTGGCTTCGTATCTCTGCTTATATTAATTTATGCCTTTTATTATGATTGGCATTTTGTCAATATATTGGATGGTAGAGATTATTTGACTTACTTCTGTAAAATTCATTCTCTGTGTGCAACTCCGTAAATTAGGAATTAATATTCTCATTGCTTTCTCTCTTTTATATTCAGTGCTGCCCTCTATTGCTAGGATGAAAACGTGAACTGTGTAAACTTGATTTCATGTTAATCTAAATCGGAAATGGCGCATCTTTCCTACAAATGATCCTTAAATATAGTTTTTTATTTCGTATACCCTTTAATTACTGATCCAAATAATAAATAAAATAATTTAATGTGTAACCACAGAGAACAATGTTTGGATGAAATATAATTTAATTGGCTGGTTCTGTTGAGAAAGATCGCTTCCAATAGAGATAAATGTAGCTATGACCATTATTCCAAGCACCAGCATTGTCATTCATCCATTGTATACATTTTTGTCATTGTTATTCTCGACTACTATTCTCGACACTTGGTGCATTTATAAAAGGGTAAAAATTATTTTTATAACAGAGCAAAATGGTATTTTCCTCATCCTTTTTCATTTTTTTACATTCATTTTAGACAAATCCACGTGGGTGTCTCTGAAGAATAACATTAGTCTTAATGGAGCCAAAACTTTTCCACGATTCTTCTCCTAATACATTAGGGATTATGCTTCTCACTCAGCTTACCCTAATTCGGTTCCTGATGTGGGATTCGATATTTTTTTTTCTTTCGAGAATTAATAAAACGTTTCTAATTTTTGTTTATTTTTTAGACAAGAGTTTCTAATTTTTTAAACCTTTTTTTTTTGTTTCACTAGAATATTAAGGCATTAGAAGTTAGTAATGAAAGTCATAAAAGAAGAAAATAAAATAGATTTTCTCTTTAACATGCAACATCACAGATATATTCATTTAATTTCTTACTGATATTTTAAATTATTGGGATTATGTCTTATATTTTCTTAGAGCATATTAATATATCTTTCTTCGCTTGGGATGATATCAGAAATGGCTTTCATTATGTAATACTTTTTTCATTGGTCCATTCCATTCTGTTTTAGATGTGGATAACGACACGTTATCTGGGATAATTTAGCACCTTTCTGCATTTTTTTCCTCATGATTTTTAAGATGGGACCACACTTTCGCCATAACTATTTTGCATCCAGAACATTTTATGTCTCAATCGTGACAATTACAGTGACTCAGCATGATGTTCTAACAAAATTTCTTGAACGTGAAATAATATTGCATTTTGAGTATTCTACTACCTTAGATGGGTTAACGTTTGAGATGGAGAAGAAGTTTAACCTCAAAAAGACATCAGACCGATGTCTTTTTGGGTATCTTGAAAATGTAAGTTTCAAGATTTCATGGGAAGAACGTTTGTTCAAGAAATTAAACTTTTAAGAGTGAGAGAGTGAAAGGAACCATAGTGACTGGTTGAATAACATTTTAATAAGAAGGAACTTTTAAAATTTCATAAAATTGAAAATTTAGATTCTAATTGAAATAAACAATACTCTACGTGGGTATTTGCAGAAGAGACACAGTAGAAATGGGGCGGAGCAGATTTAATCAGAGAATGAGATCAGCAGCTATTTTCTCTTTTTGAGCTTTAAGCGTACTTCAAACACGTAGAGCTGATACTTTTTCATAGGGTGGATATTTGGGCAAAGTTGAACCTTCTAATACAGGTCTCTTTGACACTACTAAACCTAATGAGGTTGCCACGTGTGTGGTTTAAAGGGGGAGGCCAAATATCATGAATAGAAATTACATTAGTTTTCTCTTTTATTGATATTTATAAGGTGTCACTGTTTCTTTTAATTGTTATAGATACAAAATCTATATGTTTATTGCTTTCAGAATTGTACACATCAGTGCATGTATAAGTATAAATAAATGATGACAAAAAAAAATTGCACGATAGGTGCTGTCATTGAACATATTGAAAACACTGATGTAGAGAGTCCTGTTCTGTTTTGAGGGAGGCATTTTGAAGTCTTCTGTGCGACCTTAGTTAATAATGACGTTAAACATCCAATCGGTTCCTTAGATTTTGATCATAGAGATGTTATCCCATTTTTTTATTTTATAAGAGTGTCAAGCAGAATCAAATCAAAGGCAGGTCTTAGACAATACTGCGTACATTTATGGAAAGATTTAGGCCAAATTAACTAGTTCTATCCCGTGTATCATATATGTTAATTGCTTGTATTATTCTGTCTGATTTCCCTATTTGCGCGTTAAACAAATCTGATTTTCAGAGGGAACAAAGCGCTTTAAAAGGTTCTTCGAAAAAAACAGAAAGATTTCCTGTGGATTGTCAGGAAAGGCATCTGCCACAGACCAGTTCCATTAACGTTCGTAGAATCTCAGATAAAATGTACAGCTGTAACAGATACAAAATATAGATATAACTGATAAGCTTTTTTTTTATCAGCTACAACTGTTTTCCTTTTAATGAAGCACATATGGTTCTGTACGTTTCATAGCTCATTATTATCTGCATGATAGTAATGATCAATCTGCTTATATCCTAGGAAATTCTCTGCCTGTCGTCTACACTGACCAACTTTAGATTTCGCAGCGTGGTTTCACCATGTGAGAAACTTAATATCGAATGCTAATCTTATTACATAATGAGGTTTACTGATGAGCTTGTTTGTTACTGTGATCCAGTTAGCAAAATTGTTGACGGATTCTCAATCAATAGCCACTAGCCTATTGCCTCTGATTTTTCCAATATGCGAAGGAAGAACTATGAAATTGTTGAATAATATTAGTTACTAAAGACTATCACACTATGAAATGTGAGATGGATTCGCTTGTAGAAGTGTTTTACGAAGATTAATTTGTCAATAACCGGTTTAACGTCTGAAAGTATAAAATTTTATATATATCAAAGGATTGAAATAGTTAAGCGTAATGAATCAATTGATAGCATTTCAGAACAAATCATGGATGAAACTAAGAATACCCAACTCTTGGACTCATTCAAGATTCTTAAAAGTGCTATATAATTTACAAAGTTTTGGAATTGTCATAAAAAAATAGGATGTTAATATAACGATAATATTTTGCTTCATACGAAATTTCCTTGAAATAATTGATGCATGATTGATTAGAAAAAGTTGAGAATATTGTACTTTTTTCCCCAATCGGACTATTTTTGTAAGTGCTTTTTAATTTTGATTTGCAGCCAAGTATAAGTACACTATATTTGTTTGAGTTTAAGGAGCGCTTCAATTTGCAAAATAGGGAAATGTGAAAGAAATTCTATGCACGTTTAAAATAAGGAGTTTGTGGAAAAGTAAAGAAATACGACTTGACATTTGCATATAAACGTAGAATGAGCTATGGTGTGCTGTGTCGAACCCTTACAACGCCAAAATTTGCATAAAAATGGCTATTTGATAACAGCTGCAGTATTGAATGAGCTACAAGAAACGCTGATGGATTTTTGTTCTCTGTGGGTACATAAATTCTGCATCCACCTCAAGTAAATGATCCCTTAATTTTTATTTTTTTTGAAAATAAAAGGTATCCTTTTCGAGTCCGTTTTCCTTAATATTATCATGCTCAGTGGATGGACTGAATTAAATTGCTTTACTATTTCAGATATCTTTCAATTCATTCGACATTTTAATCACAGATAAAATTAAATGTTCGACATTTGTCCATCGTCTTAATGACCGAAATCTTAACAAACATTTATGAAATATATCATGCATATGCAGGTTGACTGTAATAGTCGTATACGAACTAAACCAAAAATAGCCCTAAAATTTGCGGCTGCTTTGTGTTAGTGCGTCTGATTTTTCTCTAATCGTTGTTATATTTAGTTAATAATTTTCCCAATTTCAACGGCCATGACTGTTTGTCGTTCTAAAAGTTTTAGGACACCATTCTAAGCAAACTTTATCTCGATAAATCAAAATATCAGCTGCTCTCGAGTTTAGATAACGGTTGCTTCAGTTTTCTACCTCGTTTCTTCTACTCTTAGGTCCTGACACGGTTTTGTGAGCCCTCGGATTTTCTGTCACTGTGTGCATCAAAATATATGAATTTTCTATTCCAGTAAATATAATACAAGAACTTTAAAAAAAATTTCAAGAAATAACAATTAATGGTTTCCCCATACTGTAAAAAGTAAGCATAGATTATTCTTGCTTTAAATCATTTTGATGTCTCAATAAATAATTTTTTTCGTTTCTAGTTAATGGAGCTAATGCGAAGTCATTCTAAAGTAAGTCTGAGAAGAAAAAAAATAAAATTTTTGATTTTTTTGTTTACTTAAGATCGTTAATTTCGATTACTTTTTTTCTTTTACCGGTTATCCAACCCATTAATGAGTAGGTGATTATTTATTTAAGCTTTTTTTTTCCTTCTCCGTAACTATAAAAAAACTACAGTTTTTCCATTAGTAGATGAATATAAACTAAGCTAAATATTAATTGCAATCCTTCATTTGCATTAATTAGGGACTAAACTAACTTTAGAAATATCTTAAAAATTAAAATTCGTTTTATTAACTTTATTGTAGTCTTAAATATTATTTTGCTACTTAATCAATTAAAGTACGTCATTGTTAATTTAGAAAGAAAGATAAACCCGAAAATTTTCATTTGAGTGCACAAAAAAAATGAAACAAAAAAAATATCTTCATTATTCTGACGATGAATTTTCTTTAGATCCATAGCGCACCGATGGCAAGATGAAGGCACATGAAAAACTACTTTCCTACATAAACAAATAACCTGTATGGTAAGAATAATTATATTTCCATCACGGGACGAATGTACTCAGTGAGAAAAAAAAGTACAAAAAAAGCTTACAATAAACCATGCAATTTATTTTAACCCAGCCATTCTTTACTCGCTAATCAGAGAAACTCAAAGCCTGTCGTACAAGTACTTTGTAGCTACAATCGCTGAAAGGCATGTAGAGGGAACAAATACTGAGCCAGTACGATCATTAATTTGCCTCTGTCTTCATTTTAATGACAGTGTCAAGATAATTACCCCCCTCAGCTTAGAAAAAAAAAAACACACCCTATCCAACTGTCAACTTCGACGTAAACTTATTATTCGTACAAGAACACACCATTACTTTAAAACTAATTTTTATTCCTTGACTTGTCTCCGATAATTAATCTTTACCTTCGTGGCTCCCTCTATAATTGGTATTTTCCAGCTTTATACGTTTCTGTTTTTTTTTTCTTTCTACTGCTTCACTTTTCCCCCTTGACACCCCCCCCTCCTCCCTCATCTAACTCTCTACACTTTCTTTTCATTATCTCCAGTTGAATAGTGCGTACACCGGAAGCTACCACATCACACTTTACATACGCTACATCCACGATAACTTGTAATTAAGCACAATTATACCTCACGAGGGGGTGGGGAAATATTCGAATGGTGAAAAATCAATGGCGTAATGAGTAAGTTTAAGGTGGATAATTATTCGTGGTGATGCCTAAAAGGGTTCAGTAAGAGATAGCGAGTGTAGACAGGTGTCGAATATGAGGTTATGGTTCTTAAACATGGTGTGGAAATGGGGGAGAGGGAAGAAATGGACAGAAAAAGACAAGATCATAGTCCTCTTTTAAAATTCTTCTTTGTATCAAAAGCAGGCATGCTGACAATGGCACATATGAGGAGTAATGTCAAAATAATGGTTGATTAGTGAATTCATTCATGCAGAACAGCACCAGTTGTTTATTATAGACATATGATGTTGTTGAATGCTTAACTTAAAGAATCGTATCATTACTGACATTAAGACCTAAAGTGCAAGTTCAGCTAAGCACTGCTTACATTAGTAAGTATAGTACAAAGAACCGTTAGGAGCTGACTGGAAGAACCATTGTCATCATTATGATTGGAAGAACCTTTAGGAACTGTTAATATTAAGAGTAAAATAGGGAACAGTTGGAAAGAACTGGTAACATCAACATTCAAATTAGAAGAACCGTTAAGAACTATTAACAGTAAGAACTAAAGCAGAAATAACTTCCTGGTCAGCTCTAAGAAGCACTGTTAAGAATCAAAAAGCGGACAACTGCTTTATGAGGTCTTAACAACTGCTTGATAACTCCAGGCATATGGTTGTGCGAAGCGCAACCATATGCCTGGGGAAGGAGTGTCCTGGTTCGATTCCCGTCGCCGACGTGAGGAGCTGAAGGATCTTCCTCAGCCATAGCCAAGTTAGCCGGTCTTGGGCGTGGACAGCAATTTTTCCCCTCCAGTTTATCTGGGGTTTTTCATCCCGCAAGCAGGCAAACTGGCTCCGTGAACACACACGGATCTACAGCCATAAATACTTAACCCCCAATAGGGACAGGGGGGGAAACTCCATACGAATAAATAAATAAATCAAGCAGTTCTTCTACTTTATTTACCTGAGAATATTTAGCTAAAGCCCTTCGATGTAAATGAACATCAGAAGTTATATTTTTTTTTTTCGTTAACCTATTTTAAAAGCTATAACGAGTGCGTGTAAGATACCAGTGTCTGTAATCAGAGGAGATTAATTCGTGATTGGTGCATTATTAATGCAATTACTAGTACGCATCGATTGCTGTAAGCATTATTGTGATTACAAAACGGGTCTGTCTGTGCATGAAACATTTATTCAGAAAATATCTAACAATCCAACCTTTATAGCGATTACGCCGCTAGGGGGGGGAGGGGAAATCACGACCGCAATAGTTTCCGTTCCATACCGGAAGTACTCTAGAAGTAATTCCGGTGTCGTGATGCGGCACGTTCTCTGTGCTATTACTCCTTTCTGGTTACTAGTTTCCACGACGATTTCTACCTGATAATGACACTCAAAGCGTTCAACAAATTTTTCTTTTGTTTAAACTACGCGGGTATGTGCCATTTGTTTTCAAGGAACTTCGTTTTCATATCGAATACTAAAATAAGCGACGCCACCTCCAAACGTCGACGGAAGTAATTGAAAAAAAAAAAAAATTGCTATCGTACTATTATTAGAGATAAATACGAATCAAAGAATTTAACTGAACAATCCTTGTTTATGTTCAGTTTTCACAGACACCAATAAAACACAGTTTTAACACCAATGGGAGACTAAAAACAAATCCACAAATCCATTTACTGCATATGAATAGATGTAGGGAGTTTAGCTGTGTATATATTCGATAAAAGCTTAAATCAACTTCGTTTTCTACTTTTATATTTTGGTGATCTCACTTCTTTTATATCTAATCTTCCATAAGCGATTAAAAATATGGAATTATAAAGTAATTGTATAATTTAATTTAATGACATAAAATGAAAGGGCACGGGTTATTTAAATTTGATTTAAATTTTAAAATAATATAGAATGAGTCGCTCCGATACAGATCGTGAGAACCAACGCGCTTTAGTTAGACGACCGAATGATGTTTATAGAAAGGTGATGGAGATAATTTCTTAAATTAAGTACGAGAACCTAGAAAAATGAAGCCTTCATAGTTAGTAACGAAAGTGCAGTGAGGTGGAAAGGAACGTGATTCGAAACCTGTCTTGGAAGCTAAGCGCTTTGTGTCTCTCACACGCGAAAGCCTAAATCACACCACCTATCAAAGCCAAAAGTATATTAGTACCGTAGTGGGTTAAAGGTTGTTTTTTATTATTAATTTTAAAATTTATATTATGCAGATGAATGTGGTTGAATTTTAAAAAGAATGAAAATGATCAGCGACATTAAAAATATGGTTTTCTTTGGACTTTTTGTATGTTGATATCCTTCATTTCGCACTAACTGAGCTTAATGCCGTATTTTGGGTTTCGTAAAGGCACTTCTTTTTATTTTTATTTCTAAAATAGGCCAGCCGAAATAATTATTTATTCTCCGACAAACGCATTCAAAAATTGGATTAAACTTTAATTATTTTTTTTTCTGTGAAGTAGTCAGCTGATTTCATATTCTTAGAGATGCCAAATTTGACGTTCAACTGTGATGAGTATGAGAAACCTAGTCAGTAGCAACTATAGTTTTATATAGCCAGTCACTCTTTACTTTCCAGAATTTAATTTTAATTTTCGTTTTCCGGGTTAATAAATGTTAGTATATAAAGAAAATCTACTTCTAATGCTAAAAAGACAATCTTTTAATGCTATTAACTATTAACATTACTGGCTTAACGGGTGAAGCAAAAGCTTTTCATATTCCCGGCTATCTTAATAGAGACTGTGAGTTGAGAGAGTTTATGAGCTAATTGCTCGCCCTGAGTGGGCTAGGAGATTAATCCTCAGTGTTGGGGTGGAGGATGGCTTTAGGCCTTTTGTGCTTAGAATAGTCCATTGCATCATAGTCAGCAGCCAGTTGGATCAGTCTGTTAGGGTGCACAGTTGCTTTTGAGAAGAATTTGGTTGCTATAGTCTGCATGAAAGTATAAATAGAGGGGATCTCCGTGTCCCGGTGCAGTTGGACAGTTCAGATGAACCATGGAGCGCCCAGGATCATTCTGAGACACTTGTTCTGGATACGTCGTAATTTGATAATATTCGAGTTTGAAGTATGGCTCCAGGCCGGTGAGGCGTAGGTGAGTATTGGACGAACCATCAGTTTGTATATGAGAAGTTTGATTCTGGTGCTCAGCTTGCTGTTTCTGTTAATTAACGGGTAGAGCTGAGCTATGGTTTTTGATGTGTTTGCACAGAGAGTCTTGATATGGGAGTTGAAAGTCATTTTTCTGTCCAGTACTACACCAAGATATTTGATCTCTGTTTTCCACTGAATTTTTGTGTTAAATAGGAGAATATCTTCTTTGGGAAGCACTGATCTTCTAGAGAATAGGATGGCTACGCTCTTCAGAGGATTCACCAGGAGTCGCCATTTGGCAAAATATTGTTCAATTTGCAGTAGGTTTTCTTGCAGTTTCTTGATGGCTAGGTGAGGCTTTAATGATCTGGCCAATATCGCTGTGTCATCAGCGTAAAGAGCTTTAATTGAAGATAATGGGTTGTGTGCTATATCATGCAAGTATAAGGAGAATAGGATTGGTGCTAGTAAAGACCCTTGTGGAACTCCAGCCAAGATGTGTTTCTGTGTAGAGACTGCTCCACTTAATCTCACTTGCATGCGCCTATCGTTCTTTTAATGCTAAAAGTTCGGTTTTGATTTTTAACTAGGTTATTTGAGAATTTTATAATAAAAAATAAATTGTTATTTTCATAAAAATAGCCAATAGGAATGCAAAATTTGAGGTTAATAACTGACTTTGTGACTAAAAAAAGATTTGGAACCACTGAATTAAATAAGATCAATCAAATGATACTTGTTTAATCAATGGAAAGCTACGTGTTCATCTTCCGTTCAAGTTACAGGAGTCAATTATGTATTTCCAAGCCAACCTAATAGCGTTAGAGGATTTGTTTTAGGTATTTTATAATTTTAAAATTTGAAAATTTTAAAAGTGCTAATCACTTTTATTTTATGCTATTTTATTATCCTTATTCTATTCTATTTCATTTTTTCTATTATTTTGGGTTATCCTTTTTCGTTTTAATTTTTGCTCTTTTATTTATTCTAATGAGTTTATGTTTAAGGTTTCTTAATGTTCCATCTCTTATACGGAATTTTTAAAAAATTAATGTTCCTTTAGGACAGTGTTTCCCAACGTACGGTGTACGCCCCCACAGGGGGGAAACTTGAATATTTTGGGGGAAATTAGAAAATGACGTTAAATTCGTCACCTCATCACCGATATACTCAAAAAAAACTCACCATTGTCGGCGATAAATTGCCGATGTTGCAACCCTGACTTTCCGAGAAAAAAAAGTTGACATCACTAGTACAGAAGTCAACATAAATACAGAATCAAGAAGAACTCTCAGAAAAGCAAAATGATGAGTCTGTTAGAAATTTATTCAACATAAAAGGAACAATGGCATCGCTCTCTGACGAGACAGAAACGAAATACCGAAATTCAACTAGTTTTGCAAAAAAAAATACTGTTGCCCTTCCCGTCATCATATTTAGTTGAACGTGGCTTTAGTGCTGTAAATGACTTGCTACTGAAAGAAAGAAATCATCTGGATATCACAAACCATGGGGGATTTGAGATTGAAAATGACTAAATTAGTACCTCAAATAAAACTCTTTGCAGCAGACATCAAGCTCAAGGATCGCATTAACTTGGAATTTATTTTCCTGAGTTCAGTTCGATTTATGTTTTATAATATACAAAGTGAAATATAAAATTTATATTCATTGAAGGAAGTCAAATTAAAAACAGTTTTGCCTATGTTCCTTTTTTATTTAAAGTACATATTTATATTATACTTTTTCAGAACTTGGCTGACTGTTATGCTAGAGGGGGGGGGGGAGGGCATCAAAATGTTTGAAACGTTGAGGTGGGGCATGATTCAAAAAATGTTGGGAAACATTGCTTTAGGGTAAGGCTTCAACAAAGTTTTATTTGTTTATTTTATTTATTCTTAATTTCGATATCTATTTTCGTTAGATTTAAATTATCATGTAATAAATATCAAATCCTAAGCCATAATTCGATAATGTATGTTCCAAATTAAATATCACATTTGAATTAACGCTTAGTCTTCACATCTAGCCTGTCCTAGATACAAAGG
This sequence comes from Typopeltis vanoorti, assembly GCF_054136105.1. Classification (NCBI taxonomy): domain Eukaryota; kingdom Metazoa; phylum Arthropoda; class Arachnida; order Uropygi; family Thelyphonidae; genus Typopeltis; species Typopeltis vanoorti. The sequence continues at coordinate 102,648,799 of NC_143549.1, read as the reverse complement.
AAATAAATGTCTTATTTCATAATAAAAATTACTGTGAAATAAGACGTTTCAGTAGATAATTAAAAGCTAAAAGCAGTTTCGAGGTACATTATTTAATGTGAGTACGAAAATATATTACAAATAGCATTTAATAAACTGCATACAAAGCATAACCTGAAATCAGCTGTAACTTCAGTTATTTTGATGATGCATAACGTAAATGAATGCTATTTGCGCAACACGCTTTATCATGATTGCCTCCGTTTTTTTTAAATCATATTAATCTCCACCTTTTTTTTTCTGCCATAAACTTAGCAGTTGTGAGCAGATAATTAATGTGTTCATTCCAGAGTTTGACAACTCTTCAGTTTTTAAAAATATATTAAGTGAATGAAGTGTCAAAAAGTGTATTGTAATTATCATTATAATAATAATAAACAATGAGTTCAAGTTTTTGCGTAACAGAGAAAATGAGATTGCATGGATAACACTAGATTATCACTATAAACATTTTTTTCTAATTGTAGCCACGTATGAATTAATTACCAAATGAAAGAAGAATTATAGATTGGTAAATAAATAAGAATTGATAATAGACGAAATAATTAACTAGTGAATAAAGTCATAAAATAGCTTTAGGAAACAAACAGTTCAAATCTAATTTCAGTGCTGTAAAATAAATAAAGTCCGCCTACCTTTTAAGTAGATTAAATGCAAAGAGTAAAAGCAACATTAAGAAGAGAACGTATTTAAAAAAAAAAAAATTCTAACACCAAGATGAAATTGGGTAGATTTTTTAAATCTAAAAATTTCTTCAGAGAATAAGAAGAAAAAAAAAAAAGGGATCAAAATAAGGTTTTGTACCAAAGGGCAAAAAGTAGAAGTCCAGCTATACAATACACTTGTTATTTTATTCTCTCTCTCGCTTCTTTTTTTTTTTCTTTCTCAGCTGTCTCACTTCAACTTTTGTGGCCTCAGGAAAAGATAGCCATAAGACTCTGTCAGACCATTCCACCCATTCCTGTACCGGTATTTAACGTTCGTTGGAAAGACAGACTATTTGGACGCATCCAGAACAAAATATTAACAATAAATTATTCAAATTATGAGACCGATGATTTTAGACATCATCGGTCTCATAAAATCTAAAAAATCATTTTAGATTATAAAAACTTTTGGTATATTTAGTTTAGCGATATCTTGTTGTTTTGACTTTTTTTTTTACTCTTTAAACTAAACGCATAGAATTGTTATTACCTATATAGTTATTTCTTAATTAACTAGTCTAATTTGAAGTTACTTCGCTTGTAAATCCATAGATAGCTTTCTATGATTAAGACTAAGACTGCTCTGATGTTCTTTTTCGTGTTTCAATGGCAATAATAAGTTCTCTGCTTTTAATTTTCATTACATATTATGTAGTCTACAACGAATTAAGCGAGCCATTCCTCGATCAGTGTCAAAATCTTTGCTGCTTATTATTTTACAGAAGGAGCCATACGGCTTCATTTCGGCGATGTAAAATTAAATAAGCAAAGTGGATTATGGATTTAATATTCACTAGTACTTTCAAACCTACCATTTTGAGTCCAACTTCCACCACAGGAGCTTTAAAAGTGACTGATAAAAATAGGAATTGGAAATATACGTGTGAATTCTTTTTCTTTGCATTTATTTTTTAAATTCTTGTAACTCCTTAAAAATTCGTTTGAATCGGGAAAAAAAAATCGCATGAAATAGGTTAACCTGTTTGGAGCGTTGATGTTCCAATTCTTTATACAATTTTCAAATTATGTGAATAGGTGATACAATGTTCGAAGCAATTATTTAAATAAGAAATCATGAGCAAATTATTGAAATAAGTTGAAGACTGCGAAATGATCTGATGTTTAAATATTTCACTACTTTTAATTCTGTATTGAAATACTTCTATTTTGATTGTTCAAAATACATGGACAACCACAATAGATAAATACGGAAACTGACAATAAATATAACAGTAAAGAGCTTTCTTTTCCCCAATACATATTATAAACAGAACAGTGTGTATTAATCTGCACTCAATGAACTTTTTGAACGTTGCCTCGTCAAATTCTGTTTATTGGAACATAGCAACAGTTATGTTCTAATGAATAGAGTTTGAATTTTAGTTTCTTCACAGGGCAGTCTGCTGAGACTGTTATCCGTTTAGTTTGAAGACTTTGGGATTGGATCCTGTCTAAACCTTGAGGAACATTCTATAAATGCGTTTTACCCGAAGGTGAAGTAGTCGGTCTCGTACACAGATGGCAGAGTTCATCATCATGATTCTTTCTGTTAACCGACCGCTAAATACACATCACTGACAGACACTATACTATGGAAATAGGATTAAGCCCCTTATCGTAATGTTAATTAAGTTTCTCATAAACCAAGTTACTTAGCAGAGATGGGCCATTGAAACTAACACGGTAGTGGAAAATGGGATGGGATTAATCTTCTTTCGAGAAAATCTAATAACCTTCGGAAAGAAGCATATGAAGTCCAGGTTTTTCTCGAGACATGAGGTGAGTGCGTAGAATGGGCTGCCGTTAAATGTTGAGAGTGCGCTTTCAAGTGGATATGTTCAAAGATAGAGAGAGAGAGAGAGAGAGAGAGAGAGAGAGAGAGAGAGAGAGAGAGATATGATATATTTAGGTATGCGTGACTAAATAGGCCTATTATTATTATTATTATTAGTAGTAGTAGTAGTAGTAGTAGTAGTAGTAGTATGCTAATACTGCTCTCTTCAGAAAGCTAATCCTAGCTTCGAAGTCTGGAATTAGCACAGCTTAATCAAGTACTTCGAACAGACTGCAAATGTGTTAACCGGATAACTGTAAATAGCCTGAATGATAATAATAATAATCTCTCTCTCTCTCTCTCTGTGGAATGTATATTTTAAACAAAAATAATAATAATATATTCAGAAAAGTAAACTTAATCCCTGTAATGAATGTAACGATTATGTCTTAGTTGTATATAAAATATACAATGTATGCAAGATGATAAAGGTGATGGTTTTTATATAGCATTATGAATATAACAAGTATTTGTTTGCACATATGTGCAACGCATAAATTGTAATAATAAGTATGAATTACGAAGATTGAATAACTAATTAAAAAACTAAAAAGTCCGCGCGGTTAGCCTAGTGGCTATGCGCTTCGTAACTATATGCCTGGGGAAGGAGTGTCCTAGGTTCGATTCCTCTCGGTGACGTGAGGAGCTCAAGGATCTGCCATAGCCAAGTTAGCTGGTCTTGGGCGTGGACAGTAGAGTTTTTTTCTCCAGTTTATCGTGGGGTTTTTCCTCCTGCAAAAAACCGGCCTTGAGAACTCAACACTACAGGACATAGGATACACCGGGGTGTAGGGCTGACCACCTTATCATGTGAACGGCATGAGGTCTGATCATTAATAAAATCCCTCGACATCGCAAGATAAAAGAGGATAAAAGGAAGATGACATGAGGATAAATTACATGTATTAATTCTACTTACTGTAACAAAAAAGAAGTACTAAACAACGAAACATTTTCATCATGATGTAATTTTTGTTTATCTACTTGTGTGTGTGCATGTAATTTCTTTGATTAAATATTTATGAAATTATTATTATTATTCCACTTGACGGAGCCGAGAAATACTAGACGATATAAGCAGTACAGATCCGCAATACATAAGTATTGCGGATGCAGACAATAAGAATAACTTTAAAAATGAAATAGATAAATGCTGTGGATGGAAGAGAAGTTAAATATTTTATTAACTTGTATGGAAAGTGTTGCGGATATTATTCTTTGTTATTATTATTGATAAATTCAAAACGGCAATTATTACAGTTGATATCATTTAAAAAATGAGAATTAGGTGAGGCATGTGATGACATTAAGTATTTACCAATGCTGAATATGCACACAACAATATTGTTTTTTATTGATGATGATCAGCCTGTCATTTCCACTCACGGGAGGGTTGGGTCTGCTTCTTCCATGGTGATCCACTCCATTTTGGAAGAGTGTATGAATGTATGAAGGTGGAAGACAACCGCAAACAACCATGCCTAAGCGGGATTCGAACCCGCAGCTTCTTGACTGGACAGCGGATGCGCTAACGACTCGGCCAACAAGGCCGGCGTTTTTTTTTTTTATTCTGCATGTAAAAAAATAGTAAAGATAAAAAACTGAGCGGGATCGGACGAATGCGTTTTGAATGTAAGGATGCCTAAGTTACATCCTTTTCAAGATCGAGAATTTAATAAGATTATTACACGTTTCTGTTGTTAAAATGTTATTCGCCAGTATGTCTCAAATTTTGATTTTAGGTTTGGTGGGTGCTCAGGTTTTATCTTCTCAAAACACGAATAACAGTTTAAAAAAATAATTGAAAGTTAATGTCGTATCTACTCTTGTTTCCTGGTGGAATGACGAAATAATAATAATAATTTAAAAGAACATCTACATCGATTAACAAAATGCAGTCTCAGTAATTCAACCAGTTTTTGCTACACTAATTAGATAGGATCGATGTACTTGGTGGGCCAGAAGCGTTGGTAAAAATTCGAGTCGAGGATGAAAATCTTCTGTTCAAGTAGTCTATTATGACACTGCATAACATTCTTTTAGAATGATGTTCGCTGAGTTTTTCGTAACACTCTTTTTCGTGCATCTTTATGTGCTAGCTTCTCCAGGAAAGGCGAAACTTGCTCTGCTTTTCATCACATTGAAAATATATATTTATGTTTCAATTACACATTCAAAACTGATTTTTTTAATCAGCTTTATAGGAATTCCTTCTAAACCGAAGACCTCGTTCTTCGTGCTCCTGAGGACCCCTTGATTTCTTTATTTGTAAATTCTTTTGGCATAATGGCACATATTGGCATAATGCTTCTTCCATTCATATTTAGGAACACACACACACACACGTGTTGAAATGATCATTTCAACACGTGTGTTTTGTGTCCCTAAATTCGTAAATATGAATGCTGATCACCGTGTAACCTTAAAAGAAAGAATAATGCTTCTTCCATCGTTCTATTTGGATCATTTGCATATTTGTCAACTTCTCTTATATGTTTTATCATGTTCCAAGTTTCTTTTGCGTCGTGTCTCCTACTCAAGAGATTTTTCAGCTGCTACTTTTCAAGTACTTCATTCTTTCTCAGTTTTTCTAAAACTTTCAAGGCATTATCTCTGATCAGTTTTGATATCTTCAGAAAATTAAAAATTCTTTAATGTTAGCATTCTCTCTCTTTCTCTCTCTATAAATTGTTTGCTAATTGCACATACTTGTAAAATTATCGCACATTGTACTACCATTGATGGGCGAAGATTAATCAGAAACCCCGATCTAGAAATCAGTGTGCAGAATGGTAGTCTCACACCCAAAACAAAAAAATCACTTGCCACTTAAAGACATTCACAAAACATCCATTCCAGAGTGTGATTCGAATTCTCAACCTGTTGGTAGAAGAGCAGAAACGCTATCCACCAAACAGGCTGCAGTGGAGAGCCACAGCTTGCCTATTTCTGACTACGAGAAAGAAACTACTGTAGATGTACCATCCACCTTCTACAACAGTAGTGTAGAAGGTGGATGGTACATCTACAGCAGTCTTACGCATTCCGTGACGTTGTTGTTGTTGTTGTTGTATCCAGTTTCCGCTATCCAAACATTCAATCATAGGTGCATAATACATTTTTGTAAATGGGAGGACCTGTTGAGTGTAAGTTATAATGCACATAATCCTAACTTTGGCGAAATGCTGTAATCTATAGCAATGAATGAACGACCAGATGGAAATCTACAATTGCGAAATGTGGAAAGCAGACCGTAATATAATAGCTTGGTAAACAGAATTCTATATAAGACCTGATCAAATGTCCTGAAATCGTCAAGAGCGACCACTTAAAGTCTTTAAACCTTTCCTTTTCCATGACTTGCACGCAAAAGTTGGCAATGTTGACTAGAAGATCTGCTGGATCGAGAATGGCGAAATCATATTCGTGTCACTATATAATTGGTTGGCTGTCAAGTGCTGAAGAAATTAGCTATTCATGATCCTCTTCATTTATAACATACATATCTATGACATATTTTTAATATTTATAATAAATCGAGCTTTTCAATCGGTGCTTATTTCTGCTTATGTTACAACTCATCAAGCTTGTGATGAATGTATTTCTTATTGTTTAGTAATTAATTTATTGCAAATCTTTGTTTTCTTTGTTCCTCCAAGATATACTAAGGTGGGGAATTGCTGTATGTCGGTGGTGTGTGTTTAATCACCATGATCTTTACAAGAATCCGATGCGCCTACACACGATGCCAAAATTGCCTTGGCATCTATTTTGTAAACACTGTTCCATGTGTAATAGAGGTTTTGACATTTTCTTGGCATGACAGATAAAATATTATTAATTCAATTTAAATAATGCGCATTTTAAAAGACAAATAGTTAGTATGAGATAAGTTGAGATAACTTGAAGTAATCTTGGTACTGATATTTTAAATAGAAAAAAATGTTTCGATTTAAGGGATTTTAACGCAAATAATACTAACAATTAGGACGTTTATAGATGTAATGTATAGGAAATGAGGATCAAGGTGACTTGAATAGGAAGGAGTAATTGGTTTCAAATACATTTATAAGGGTGTTGGGTGAACTGAATCGAAATATATTGTTCACACAAATTCACTCCTGATTTTGTTTCAGATGGACCATGATGTACACGTCAAACAAGGCAGCGATGCTAAATGTGTGTGGGTAAGTCATTAAGTTATTAGTATATTTTATTCTGTAAGTGAGAAGTTGAAAGATAATAATAAATAGAGTAAGGAAGATGTATTATAGGATGCCAGCTTGCTTCACTGGGAAGAGTTAAGAGTTCGATTTAGAGTAGTTTGTGATTTGTAGTTTGTGAATTGCATAAAAAAGGCAACTCTTTATCAGGAGGTAGAAATATATCTCTAACGACTCCATTAGATATATATATATATATATAAAGATTGTTTATAAAGATATTATTTTATAAAGATTGTTTATATAAAGATAGGATATGGTTCTTTTCTTTCTTTCTGTCTTTCTTTTTTGTCGTTGTGCAGCTACGCCAGAAGAATTCCATTCTTTTTCACCGGGGGGGGGGGGAAATGAGTCGATTCATTCATATTTATCGGAATGTGTAAATAAATGAGGCACACAGTTTTTGGTAACAACTTTAACTAGTCATGGTGGCGTTACTAAATGGCATTTGTCATCACAAAAGAAAAAGTTAATTTCTCTGTTTCTAAGACTGTTGTTGTTGCACTCCTTCCTCTTCTTCTCTTCTCCCCCTCCCCTGCCACACACACATAGCAAAAAAGGAAATCCGGGAAAAGAGAGGGCGAAATACATTTTTAGATTTACTTATAAATATTACTAAACCTGAAATAATACTTATTTTTATTTGAGCACTCATTTTAAATTATTTTTATGTACGGGGGGGTCGAAAGATCTGATAAACACCTAGAACAAAAATGATATTAAAGCAACTGATATAACCACAAAAAGGAACATGAGAGGATATAAGAATATCTTCCTTTCGTATTCCTCCTCATCTTCCTCTTTACGTATTACGCTTAATTAATTGTCCGTTAGGAGTATTTCTATTCTGTTTACGATATACTAACTTGCCTTTCATTTACTCGTTCCATTCTTTCCCCAGCCTTTTTATCTCCTTAAATTTTTCACAAATCATTTTGTTGTTGACCAGTTGTCTATGGCTATACCATGGAGGATCAGTACTCTCTAATTAATATGAATCATTTAATTCAAGCCTTTTTTCCATTCTTTGCAATCGTATGAGATTAGCGAAGCTCGCTATGGAATCAGTAGCTTTATTATATCTTGTCTCACAGGATCACATGATCTTATTCTATATAATAACTGATAACAGACCAAACAATAAGGTTAAAATTGGGAAAATGTTTACAAACGATTGAAACCTGATTAGAAATGTTTATATAAGAAATGAGGAACGAATCCGAAAATCAAACCGTTAAAAAAAATACAAAATTAAAATTGTGTTGTTAAGTATTTATCTGCTGACCTAGGTTAGCCGAAGGGATAACATGGTACTCGCTCACTAACACGCTGTGGATTCGGATTCCACCATAGACATGGATGTTTGTGTATCTTTAAGTAGTACACGACTTTCGTTACTCGATGTGACCATCGTCCACCTTATTTGAAGCCACCGAAGGGGCCTTAAAAAAAACATTTTTTTTATTCTCTAAAGTTCCTGCAATGGACAATAGGTTTGTAACCTTTTCATAGGTGGGATTCACATATAAAATTGTAAAAAAATAACACAAAAAAAGAAGAAAATTTTAGCATATGTACTTATTAAAAAGAATGCTTTATTTAAAGAATTTTAAAATGAATTTGAAATATATCACTTACTAAAAATGGAAAACAGATAGAAATTCTATAAAACGTGTTTATTTTAGTAATTTCCCGAAAGAATTTAATATTTGTCTGCATTCACTACTTAGAGGGCGCTTCGAAATGAATCGGAAACTGTGTTTATTTCTTCCATTACATGGATGCAGTTCACCATCCCATTCTAATGTCGCACACGTTGCTAGCAACTGTATTAATGCAATCTCAATCCTCTCTCAACGAAACTTCCTAACCTGACACGACTTTTATTTCCCCATCGTTTTCTCATGTTCTTTCCCCCCTTTCCCAGCTCCTGTGATTAATAGTACGTGCGCCATTCCTCTCTCGTGTTTACTCTCTATTTAATCGGTGAACATTGCAAGCACTTGATTCGTTGCAAAAGGTAAATATTCCTCCATTGGCAAGCGACACACACCTGTACGAGAGTATTCTGGAAAATTCCAGACATTCATCATCAATGCACACATTGATACACACTCGCGAAACCGGTCACGGAGAAGATGAGGGGTGGAGGGGGGGGATAGGAAGGAAAGAGAAGGTGGGATAGAAACCATTGCTAGCAGTTAGAAAACAGAAAACAAACAGCTGTATATATGATTCATGCAAAATGTATGTAATTGACAGTGAAGCAGACCTCAGGCCGCTCTTATCCGGTCTATGTAGCAGGTGTATGGTGTGATAAAGATGACTTATGGCATCGACTTTTCATTCCGATTTCGGGCTGTCTCGCTGCCCGAACTGCCGTATCTCGTTCAGGTGACGCGATGTGCCACTTTGTTAGAAGTGCCAATGACGTATGTGCTGTAATATATTGGCGGCTACGTTGTTTATTGCAACTATTCATCATCCAATCACAACTGCGTGCTAGTAGAGCGCTAAACAGCGAGAAATGCAACTCTCTCTCGCGCGAGCGTGTGTGTGTGTGTGTGTGTGTGTTCGATCACATATCAAGTCAGAATTTCACATTTCGTGTTTCTCTGCCTAAGGCAAATTAATAAAATGTAATCTCCGAACAACGTTTTCATAGTGTTGCCCAGAGAGAGAGAGAGAGAGATCTGTTCATGGTACTCAGAGCTTCTCTGATTTAAATTGCCTATAAAACATCCCTCTATTGCCACATATAATTTCTGAAACGATACTTAACTCTTTTGGTATTTTTTCGTACTACCATCCACATTGCTGTAATTTATAGCCTGCATTTAAAGCTATGACTGTAAACAATGGTTTTATAAAATAGCGTATTATGCTTGAACTAAATCTAAACGTAGAACTTTATTAATCAACTTATTAATAAACAATGGATTTTAACAATGAAAGAAGTGATTAATTTCAACAATACTTGTAAGATAGTCAAGGAATCGATTACACTTTAATTAATCAACAATATGTTTTTTTTTGGGGGGGGAGGGATTTAAACAATAAACATTTCAAAATCATGATGGCCAACGATAGATTTAGTTGTTAATTTTAACAAATGATCTGCTTTATTTAGCAAGCAATGAGATAAAATAATAAAAGTAAACAATTTAAATTGTCTCCCTTGTTGGCCGAGTGATCAGCTATACACTCTCTAACCAACGCGCTCTAGGTTTGGAATCTACCATCGTCCTGGATGCTTGTGATTGTCTTCAGGTAGGAGATAAATAACATCGGCCAATTTCAGATCAGCATCCTGCTTATTGGAAATCGTCCAAAGTGGCTTGAAAAACTTGAATATTTGGTCTCTTGAGCAAGATTGGGTTTCCGGACTACGTAAAAAGTAAATAAAAAATACCCCACCCTCGATACTCTTTTATCATGTGCTTATAGGTTTACAACCTTTCGTAGATGGGAGACACATAAACAATCCACTCGTCGGTATTGTTTATGACGTAGATATTCTTGATGGGCAACAGAGGCTGACTATCTACCCACCTTCTGGTCAGTACTTCCAAATGGCAAAAGCATTTCCTAATTACGATTATTAATCTTGATTGACTTGACTATTACATATACGACAGTCAGCAAAGGTTGGTCGATTGGTGTCTCCGCTACTAATGGCTCACGCAAAAAGTTAAGCAAGTCTGAGCGCGGTTAGTAGTTGGACGCTGGTTCCAATCGTTCGATGCTGTGGCACTCTGCTGAGGACTGGCCATTCTCACAGGTTTAACGGCCTGTAAACTGACGTATGTCAGACCTCTGTGCCCTCGGGGCACGTGGGGATATGACAATGACAATTACCTATACGACAATGCTTTTTAGTAGGCAAAAATATCTAAGGTAGAAATTTTGTCGGGAAATTGCTAACAATACCGTAGTGGCAATCATTGAGGACTTTTAGCAACAACCCATAACGCTACGTAATCGTGCTTCAAGTCCTTCTGCAAAGTCGGTAAGAAGGACACAGGAAGAAATGTTACAGCAACAGTTCGGTAAGAAAAAACGAGACTAGTCCTGTCAAATACAGATGCAATGGTGAGGATTGCAATGCAATCAAGGCCAAAGCATGAAGTGAAACTATTTACAGAATAATTTTCTAATGCTTCGAGATGTAGTTCGTTGGACCGGGTCTTACAGAATGGCCTCCTAACATTTGGTTCCTGGACCACACCATCCCCGAATTGTCCAGGAAGTTTTAGCCAAGCACTGCATTCTCGTGGGTTCCTATCCGCCATATTCCAGATGCTACCGAGGGTTCTTCCCTCAACTATAATCACTCTGAACGGGAAAACAATTTCAAAGACGTCGCAAATATATAAATAAATGCGACACTGAAGTCCATTCTCAAAGATGTACATCAGAAATGCATTAAATGACGGATAGATTGCAATAAAAGGGGGTGGAAGGGATTGTACTTTGAAGGAGATAGTCCAAAGTAACCTGCATGTGGTTTAATTTCCTTCGAAAAATCATTCCGAGATATTTTTCATCAGCCTTGTATTAAAAAAAAAAAAACAGTCTGAAAACCTTTTGATAAAGGCCTTTACTTCGTATTAAATTCCTGATTACTATAAAGTGGGAAAGTTTCTTTAACGATTTCTCCCTCCCTCCCTCCCTCCTCCAATGAATTAATAATAAAAAAAATCGTTTTTCATCCTTCTTGAATAATAAAAAAAAAACAACTGCTTGAACCGAATGACTATGTAAAGTTTTTAATTCTAATATAATTCTATCTTCAGACGATCAATAGCAAATCCGAGAATTCACAAACAAATATCGTTCACAATTTAAAAAAAAAAAAATGAAAAATGAAAAGAAAAGAAAAAGAAAAAAAAAAAGGAGGTTTTTGAAGAACCAAACTATAATTCAAATCACCGTACGAAGCACAATTGATTTCACGAACGCAGCAGCAAAACACGAAAACTAAATAAACAAATAAAAATAGATACAAAATCTTTAAATGTCAATAGTTGCCAAGCAACCTACCTAATCGATACGACATTACAATATACAGTTTGACAAAATAAAAGAAAAGAAAAGAAAAGAAAAAAAAAGGAGCCTGTTTTCAAGTTATTATAAATCTATCGAAAGAAACAAATGTTTCTATTAAACGTTGCGTTTGTATTAAAAGCAACAACCCCTAACAAACGAACGAAAAGGAAAGAAAAATGACAAGACAGATATTTCTATCTTTCATTTTGAATTGAAAGTAAATCATTCAAAGTCCCCCGACAGAGCGGGTCAGTGACAGTTTAATGTCATGCATGTGTTGTCGGACGGCGTGCACTTCTCCGCAAATGCCGATCCACTCTTTACGGATAATGACATTTTCCTCTATTTTCTTTAATTCCAGATCAGTTATGTAAACTAAATAATATCCAAATCCATTACGAACTGTGCCTTTCCAATTGCTCTCCAAGGAAAGCAGACCCGACAGGGTATTACTGCAATGCAGATCTATTTCCCACAGATAGCAATCACAATCCAATTTTCTCCGAGATAAACTGTTCTCCATCAATATAAAATTCAACGATTGGTTCCGGTAATACGATGCGGCAGAAGACAGCATGACTAAACTTGGTGGCGTATTATTACGGCTCAGAACAGCCTATCATATTGTACCCCAAATCACCGCTGCTTTGGCCTTTATGACGAAGCTCAATTCCCATGGAAACCCACTTCCAGTCTAATTGACATCATAATGCACTTATCGCCGCTTCAGTGTTTGCTATGAGAATTAATAATTACCCTTAATGGGTTGTGCTACAGGACCGTTCCGTTGAAACATCCCTAATCAGTGTTCTAGCGAAATGGGAATCGTTGTCCGAACTGAAGGTGGAATAGTAACAGGGGGAGGAGGAGAAGGGGGGGGAGGGGTTAGGCTTGACAAATCTACACACGTGACTTCAAATAATGGATGAGACTGAGAAACATGGGTTCATTACTGGATTAGCTATAATATTCCATTACAAAGAGACGCCTTCCTCCTTATTGTGTCTATTCTAACATCCTGATCTAGCTATGGGTGTGACGGTTCTACCAAGTGACTGAATGCAGAGCGAAGAATAGCTGCTATTATGTAATGTATTGGTCTGTCTGCGTTTCTATTCCCCCCCTTCCCTCTCAAGTTTCTATACAGATCTAATTATGAGACACAATCACACTAGAAGCCAATTAATAATAAGTATTCTCGATAAAGTTGGTTTCTGGCCCGGTCGTGTTTAGTTAAGGAGGATTACACCAGGTAGCGCAGTTTACAATAGTCACTAATTTGTTTATTTTATTTTATTTTTTTTTTCAGTTGCTTTAATTTGGATTTGGGATTGGATTTTAATTGATGGAGAGCGGTGTCACTACTGGATTCCGACTTGTATAGATCGATATTAGTTGAGATGATGTGCATTGTGGTGGATGCAGTCAGAATATTATTTGACATCTTTACGGACGCTACACAATCACATTCAGAGATCGACTCGCTTCAGGTTTGCATTCTTAAAAAGTTAATGCAGGTGGATATTATTACGTTGAAACAACTAAGCTACGAGATAATGAGTGAATATCGTCTGTTAATTGAGTGAGTGAGCTTTTCGATTAGGTTGTGCGTTCCTTGGAGAGAGAGGAATGCTTTTTATCTCGAATCCCATCTAGGAAGTGAAGACTTTATAAAGACATTTCAAATTGAAGGCGAGTTAGCCGATCTCATACAGAGGTGGCAAGTTTTTCCTTGGATTTTATCCCACAGAACAGACAAACTGTCAGCAGAAAACACACACATCATTCACGACATAATTAATAGATAGACACATATCATTAACTAACTGCATAGCCTTGGTTTCCTTGGCCATAAGTACATACAAACAAATAAAGAAAGCTTTCCAACCTTCTCTATAAATCTTTTTAAAGTTCCTCACCTCCTAAGTGATATTCAGACTCAGGTCTTACCAACTACAGGACAAGATCCCAACTGCAGTGCGGATGTCCAGAGATGAAGTCTGTTGTAATAGACATCCAAGTAGAATCGATGGCACTGATCTTTCACTTTATTTATTTATTTTATTCGTATGGTATTCCCCCGTTCCTTGACCGCCCCTTAGGACTGGTTGAGCTCTCCTAATGATGGATTAAGTACGTATTTTTTGACTGTAGCAGCGTGTGTTCACGGGGTCGGTTTGCCTGTTCTGAGGGACCAAAATCCCGAGTTTCCGGGAGGAGAAAAACCCTCTACCTCCGTATGAGACTGGCTAACTCACCTTTAATCGAAAGTGACCAGATAAAGGTTCTTCGTGTCACGGACGGGAATCGAACCCATGTCTTTCCGACCAAAGGGTTTCGTCTATACCGACTGAGCTACGGAGGCGCTATCTTTCATTTAACTTTTCATTTTCACAGAATCAGATCATTGAGAAAAACATGAAACATGAAAGATGAGATCAAGAAAGAAAAAAAATATGAGTTGTTGCAGCATTCCTAGTAACTCAAACCTCCTTCCTATCTTTGCTATCACAATGTTGAAAAATGTGCTAACAGAACACAGACACAAATACACCAGAGAGATGGGTCTCTGTGTGTGTGGGTGGGCGCGCGCTCGTTTAAAGAAAACTTCCAGAAAGTCAATAGTTAATTTTATTTTATTGATTACGTCATACTTCCTTCTTTCTCTGCTTCTGTTTCATCTTTTGTACTCCTCGGTTCTAAGTTCTCCCTCTCTCTTTCTTTCCGGTTTTCATCAATTCTTATTTTCTATTCCTCCTCACTTAGTCTTTTACTCTTCTTTCTTTCAACTTTCTTTCGATTCTGTAACTTGTTCAGGTGTATGTTTAAGCCTGCGCATGTACATGTGTTTAGTAGCGCATTACATTAACATAGACATTCTGTTCATAGGAACATCAGGCGGTTTCCATCACCACCACCTAGTGATGGGAAAAGGAATGAAGATTCAAAACAATTCAGAGGGCATATGCCACCCATCTGTGCATGGTACAGAAATGGGGGATTAAGGGAACAACGGTGATTGTATTTGTGACAACATCGAAGCAACTGTAAGTAGTGAGTCGGGTTGGTTGTAACAGATGGACAATGATGGTCGCATTATGTTAAGGTCCATTATTAATGCTGCTAATTCTATCATTTATATCAGAATATTGCTATAAAGAGTACTAACCCAGATGACAGGTCAGCGGAAATCCTCGCGCTTTTAGCTTATTCAAAGCATCCGCACAGGTCACAATACAATTTCCATTTAGATTGTTATATTTACATGATCAGCCAGCATGCTCCCAAGGAGACGTCTTCCCCCCTCGCTCTCTCTCAGGAAAGACGTCTCATCACGTGGTGTGTGCAGCTCGCACTGCTGTAATATAATTTCCTCTCACGAATGAAGCAGTGGGTAAATTTCAGAATCAATTAAGGAACAAACGAATCACGCGCAAACATCGCCTCCCAAGAGTACGTGAGAGTGAAATGAAAATGTGTAAGTTAACAACACTCTCAAGAGTTGGACATGCGGCTAATTCATGCTGGATAATTATTGCAGAGGCACTGATTGTGGAGAGAGAGAGAGAGAGAGAGAGCACTTCCAAGTGGAAAGAAAATGACTAAGCCTTCCTTATCCTTCCTTTTCCCCCCTCCCTCCGGCAACAATTGACTTTACCACAATCCTATAGTAAGGTTGTTCAATAGTTTTCTATGACTATGGATCTGCTTTACTTTGTTCTGGATATTTAAAAAGAGAAAATTCGTGCTAAGCCTAAATGTTGTCTAATGTATCACAGCTGTGGAATGAAAGCTGTCCAATGTAAAATGAACAGCCACCATTTTTCTTGACTATTTAATGCTAATAAATTCCACAAAAATCCAAAAGAAATATAAACTATATGAGGAATAAAATGCATCCTTTTTTTTTCTCCTGAAAATAAAAACTGATTAGGAATAAAACTATTTCACGGTGATGAAAACTATGATGTGTTTATAAAAGAAAAATTATTTTCAGTTTACCAAATCTCAAAGGATTATGTGAAAACGACATCTTGTGGAGATGTTCAGTGTACCACCATATGTTCAGTGTACCACGTTATGTCAGTGACTCTGTACCACAGAGTCACTGACATAACGATTTTTATGCCAACTGAGTCCCGAGAGAAAGGACTCAACACCGTGGTTCCAGAATGATAAAATATCGTCCTGTACTCGTTATCCCAAATTATATGAATCGCGAATTATGAACATCACATCGTTTATCAAGTTGTAGCTTCGTGAGGTCTCAGATTAGAAAGGGAGAAAGAGAGAGATTTGAATAAAATATATTGGGATTTTGAAGTGGTTCGTCTATACATTCCTTGTACGAACATCATCATCATTTATTGGGAATTTTTTTTTATGTTATATTACTCCCACCAGAGAAAAATTGTAAATCTATACATTGTACATACAGTGGATGGGCTAAGGATTTTTTCCCTATTTTTATATTTTTTTTTTTCATTCACGTTTCGCATAGCCCGTAAACTTTGCTTTAGAGAGCAGACATGAAACTTTTAAATCCACTTCAGGCCTCCAATAAGCGGAGAGATGGTCTCATTCACATCGACGATGAAATATATCTCTAACCTGAAGTAATCATATACATCCATGCAAAAATGTTCTCATGCCTGGAATTGAACCCCGGCCTACGGGGTAAAAATCAGGTATCCTAACGACTACACCACATGGGAGCCACACGTAAGTTCGTTATGATGAGTCCTATAAGCTGAATACTAATATGGTGTGTTCTAGAGAGAGAGAGAGAGAGAGAGAGAGAGAGACGGGAATCTCCTTATTACAAAAACTCATTCAGTTCAAGAATTGAACATGTGTATAATCTGTTATAGTAAGACTAACTAGGAGAGAGAGAGAGAGAGACTCTAAACTCTAAACTAACGGGCCACTTTATATCCACCTTTGATTCATTTAGTGTTTCTGTAACTTATGTACGAGTGTATAAGTTACAGGAACACATCACTAAATGGAACAAGTGCGATAATGCATTACTACCAATTTAGAATCGCTTTGTCCGTTGTCAGTCTATTACTGAACACGCCGAACGGACTTTGATTAAATCTAATGCTGAGAACCTCTTGCTGATATTCATCGATCCAACGCAGCTTTGGATACACTCAGCAGTCTGATAGACCACTTAATATAGAACAATCCCATTGTATGTGACTTATTTATGATAAACAGCTCAGTTTTCAATTATTCTATCGCACCTTACTGTTACCAATATAGGAAAGGGTGCAAGCATACTGCAAAGCAAATCACCAATGCAACGCGCATGGCAGTATATGCAACTTGTGCTAAAGATTGTAAACAGCAGCTATTTGTAAGAGCTGTTTATTATGGAAGCATATTACGACATTAGTGCACATGTTTTAGGTTTGACAGGTCACTAAAAAAAGTCTCTCTCTCTCTCTCTCTCTCTCTCTCTCACACACACACACACACACACATACACACATACACGGACACATACATTTAAAAACTCTTTTCAATTTGCTCTCTTACTTGGCACTCCTAACTGCATCCTGATAATCATTCAAAATGAAACAAATAAATAACAAAATTACAATAACATTCACTCTTAATAAGTTCTATCTACGTTACGTTGGCATCATTTCTAAAAACAAACTGTTCAAATATGTTGATTCATTAAATTCATTAAATGCAAATGAATTTTAAGGGATGTGCTAAATTTTGTTGTGACTAGAACCTTTGGAATTCTTTATAATATTTTCTTGTAATGTTTTATTAGTAAAATAGCGAGCTAAAACAGATTATTATTCCACTTAGAAATATATATAAATTACCACGAAGCGAAAAACTATATATAAAGCGATATGCTTGCTAGAGGAAGTACCTTTTGCATCATATACAGCTGATGTGATTGGCCGAGTGGAGGTGTAACTACTTTCTAAAATAAAAACAGGTATTAGGTTCGAACCCCACTGGGCATGGATGTTTGTGAATGTCTAAAGGTGGGAAATGAATTTCATCATCTAGTGTGAGATCACTAACCGCTTTTTTTGAAGGCCTGAAGATCTAAAATGCTACTTAAAAAGTAGCATTTTAGATCCCCCCCCCTCTCTCTCCATGTTGTGCTCTTCCACTTCTTTTGTTCTAGGCAAGTTTAGTGAGTCTGCTTCCCTACGCTGTAACTATAGTCCGTTGTCAGTTCCTTGTTTCTTCATCCTTACAGTATCACTGCATTCAAGCAGTTTCTATCTTAAATTTGAATAGTATAATGAAACTCCACTTCAGAAAATGAGACTTGATGAGCTGAGCGGAAAGACTACTGTTAGACCACAATTTAAAGAATAATTATTTTAACTTGAACAAATGTATCTATGTAAACATGGATGTTTACAATTCCTTGTCCGTGTAATTCGACTGTAAATTTTGGTGTAGCACTGAAGATCAATGTTGTTGTTGTTGTTGGGTGTTGTTTATGATTTCGTTAAAGTAACTAAGACTAGATATGAGTTAGTTTCCTGGTTAGTTCTTTCTCAGGAAGAAAAAATCCCTACAACATCCGTGAAATAGGTCACCTTTAGTTGGAAAGTTCTTATAAATATTCCTGAAGACTAGACATAATCCAGGACGTGAACAACTTTTATAAGAGTTTTTAATCTGAAGGAGAGTTAACTGCTCTCATACAGGGGTGGAAACGTTTTTCCTCCTGTAAATAAACTCGGGTTTTTCATCCCACAAAAGAGGCAAATCTGCCATAGAAAAACGCACAATTGACATCACAATACACTGGCCTTATAGTCTTAGCTGCTTTGGCAGTAATTCCAAATAACACTACCAAAGACGGAATTGAAACATAGGTCTTTCCACTCAAAGTACATTCATATTCTTTTGACTAAAAGGCATAGATGTCCATCAACATATGCGAATAGAACTGAGAAAAAATTGCTCTTGAAGAATCTTTCTCTCTCTCCCGAAACACAAAAACTATTTGAGAGAAATAAGACATACGAGGGTGGTGTGAAAAGTTCTTGGCCTCGACCATAGATGGCAACACTATCGGCAAGATTTTTTTTCTAAGTTTGTATATCTGTCAAAAGTATCCATGTGAAATGGCAAGTCATTCTATCAAGTAGTTTGTTTTATACAGCTGTCTGAAGCAAAAGTGTTGTCTGTATTACTTGAAATGGATAAAATTAAGTATCATGCGATTATAAAATTCTTTGTAAAAGAAGGTTTAACGCAAAAAGAAATTCAATCGAAGTTCATAAAAGTTTATGGGCACTCTTCTCCTTTGTTTTTGACAATTAAGAAATGGGCTACCGAGTTTAAATGTGTCTGTACCAGCCTTGTGATCCACGTGAAGGATGTCCAAAAAGTGTAACAACACCAGAAATTGATCAAGTGCACGGTATGGTATTGGATGACCAGCAAGTCAAAGTGCGTGAAATTGCTGAGACTATAGGCATTTCAAAAGAATGTGTAGGATATATTTCGCATGAAGAATTGCAAATGAAAAAGCTTTGCGCAAGATGGGTTCCGCGCTTGCTCACAGCAGATCAAAAACGTACTCGCATGAAGATCTCTGAACAGTGCTTGGAGCGTTTTAACGAGAATAAAACTGATTTTGTGCGTCGATTTATTAATATGGATGAAATTTGGATTCACCATTACACAGACACACACACACACACACACACACACACACACACCAGAATCCAAACATCAGTCAAAACAGTGGACAGAAGTCAGAACTTTGTTCAGCGCCAAAGAAGACAAAGTCGGTTCCATCAACAGGAAAGGACATGGCATCGGTGTTTTGGGATGCTAAAGGTATTTTTTTTTATTAATTATCTTGGAAAGGGTAAAACAATAACCGGGTAATATTATTCCGATCTTTTAACCAAACTAGACGAAAAAATTCGTCTAGTCTGATTCTAGTCTAGAAAAGACCTGATTGGCAGAAGAAAAAAATCATCTTTATCAGGACAATGTACCTGTCCACAAAGGTGTTTTGGCAATGGAAAAATTAAGGGATCTGCACTATGAATTGTTGGAACATCTACCCTATTCTTCTGATTTGGCTCCCTCTGACTTGTCTCTTCCCCAAACTAAAACTCTTCCTCGCGAGTCAGCGTTTTTCTTCGAATCAAGAAATGATTGCAGATGTAGAGGGGTAATTTTCAGATTTTACTGAGGACCACTACAGGGATGGGATAATGGCGCTGGAGCATCACTGGAATAAATGTTGAAAAATAAAAATAATTTTTAAATTATGAATTCGTTTTTTCATTGTTAGGCCGAGAACTTTTCAGACCACCCTCGTAATTCAGCTTTGCTAATTGAAGGCGAGTAAAATGATTCTCTGTTCTTTATTGAACAATCCAGTGTGGAACTTACAGTATAGGGTTTATTTTACATTAAAGAAAGAAATCGCATTGTTCGAATCAAAAACTGGAAAATGAGATTTATGGATGATTGTGAAGATATCAATGATATATCAAATAAAAGAAGTATACTGAGTGAGATGCCGTAGGAATACGTGTATCCTCGGGGATATGCAAGAGTTGCTTTTGGGGATACTCGAGCAAAGAAACGTTTCAAAATGTAACAAGATTCTGAAAGATTCTAGACGTGAGTGGGGTTTATAACGCAATGACCTCTTTTCCCGTTTTTCAGGAGCTGATGCATTTCGCCATGGAAAAAAATTGCGTAAGCTAAATAAGAAAGCTATTTAGGAGCTATTTACATTTTTTTTCTAAATTCATTATCAGATTTACGAGAAAAAATTCCATTTTTATCATTCGCTTTGACCTTCAGTTGTTTTTATTTCTTCTCTTATTTTCTCCCCTTAATTCTTCAGCCTCAAAAATAGTATTAAAAATAATTAATAAATTAGTCCGTATGTATGTTTTGTATAAGCACTACGTCTTTCATTAGATTTTCAAAAAGCAACTCACTTTTATTTCTTCTTTTTATGCGAAATATAAATACCTCTGATAAGAACCCATAGTTTAAAACAGCCAGCAGATTAGTGAAAGTTAGTGCACTGATAAAAGGGAAATATTCGGGTTCCTAAGCAAAGTTGGTGTCTTTAAAGTAGCGCAAGCCACGCAACTCTTAAGCCGAAGAGTTGTATATCCTCATAAACTCGAGAGTGAAATTTAAAAATCTTTCAAGCTTCATTTTACTTGGCTATAAAACGATAACGCATCTTTAATATCCTCATTATGTATTCGTCCGCCAAACTGGAGCCTTATATTGTATAAATATTTATTTTTATTTAATCTATTTCGTTTATAAAAACTAATTGAGCAGTTCTGAATCCTACACCTCCTACCATAGTAAAAGAAGAGAATTAGAGCATGATTTGCTTAAAAAAAGTGCAAAAAATATTATTTACCTCGATATGGAGGTTTGTAAAAAATGCATACCTTGTTCAGTCGATACACCCTTTGAAATATCACCACCAGATTTTTAAAGTAACTCTCACTTACAAAAGAACATTGTGAAATCTATAGTATATTAGTACCGTGGGTAGGATTAAGGATTTTTCATTCTTATATATATATATATATATATGTGTGTGTGTGTGTGTGTGTGTGTGTGTGTGTGTGTGTGTGTGTGTGTGTGTGTGTGTGTGTGTGTGTGTGTGTGTGTGTGTGTGTGTGTTAAAGATACCAAGCTATTTTAAACCTGCTCCATTTCCCAAGTAAGCAAACAGACAAATAAGTCAAGTTTGCGCCTGCACGTATTCAAAGTGTAGATGACCCGCAAAGTAGTACACGTCTAGGCAACTCGTGGTAAAGTTGGAATAAGCTCTGATCACTATTCTTAATATTTACCCATAATGCAAAGCTCATCTCTTTGAGGAGATGTATGATGCTAGATGCTATGCATTAAAGGCAAGGGGCCACTGCCCAGACCGGTTTCAACTTTATTGAGGTCTCATCAATAACTTATCAATACTTATAAGCTCTGTATTACTTAACCTTGGTATTTCTAGCCTGGCTCCCACTGATGAGACCTCAATAAAGGTCGAAACTGGTCTGGGTAGTGGCCCCTTGCCTTTAATGCATAGCATCATACATCTCCTCAAGGAGTTGGGCTTTGCATTAAGGGCAAATATTAGGAATAGTGATCAGAGCTTATTCCAACTTTACCACGAGTTGCCTAGACTTGTACTACTTTGCGGGTCATCTACACTTTCAATACGTGCAGGCGCAAACTTGATTTATTTGTCTGTTTGCTTACTTGGGAAATGAAGTAAAAACCAGGTTTAAAATAGCTTGGTATCTTTAACATATATTATATTATACCCAAGGTAAAAAACTTTCTACACACACACACACACACACACACACACACACACACACACACACACACACACACACACACACATATATATATATATATTTCCCTAGATGGTGGCGTGTATACAGCTGCCCCTAAACAGCCGAAAGGCTATAACCAGAACAACATATATATAATTTTTCTTCACATAGTCCACAAACCCTGCTCTAGAGCCACTTCAGCCATCCAATAATGAAATGCGACAACTACTCGCGTTACTCCATTTTTTTCCAGTCCAGTGGCATCTATTCAAATTTGGATGAATTTAAACAAAAATATCCTCTGTGGACCTCTATTAATCTATAACATGTTTTGCTCTGATTGTTTCATTGTTAGCGGAGCTTTCAGCCCAGCGGCTAATAAAAATTTCAGTACTTTGTTATAGATTTATGTATTATTAGTTAAACCTCTTTAACAATAGGATGGTGTTAGGAGATGACTACCGATTTATAAGAATACGTTTACCTGTAGCTATAAACGGGAAAATTAAATGACAGTTCATCGGAGTTATTTTTTGTGACACTGCGGGTGTGCAGCGAACGTATCGTAATATCTTTCAAATGGTTGAATCCGAGAATCACCGCAGATGATTGCAAGTGTGATTCCAGTATGTGATGAAACAGCATTCTTTACGGTTGCCACCCCCAGAAACACGCGAGGCTCCCTTAAATGACGTTACAGAAAAATAAATTGAATCCATTCATCCAGAGCCCAAATTAAAAACTGCGCATTCTTTCATGACGACGTCACAAGTCACTTCTGATTCAGGAACGCCACTCCTCACATGACGGAACGCTCCGCTAAAAGAGAGAGAGAGAGAGAGAGAGAGAGAGAGAGATGCACAGAATCATATTTTACGCCCAATGTCTTCCAATCAGAGGAGATACTTCGGATAAAAAAGATTGCTCATCATAATTTCCTAATAAAAGCCATCCCGGAGTTAACGTCGGTAAAGAAAGAAAAAAAAAATGAAAAGAAAAGACGATGGAAAAACTTGGAAAGCAATCTTTGAAATTACGCTACTTCCACAATGGCGTCATTTCTTTGCTCTCACCCATCGTCCCATTTTCAAGCTCATTTCCCTAAAAGGAGCTGTCAGCAGAGAACTAGCTGCTGTACACCATTATGATACACTTGCAGCTGATTTACATTGGACTGGAGCGGTAGAACGAGATGAGGGCCTCCTATTATCCCGACTGATGACTGCCGACGGAGCGGTGGGGTCTAATGGGACCCGACATATGTGTTAGTTGTGAGCAATGATTAGAAAGTTAAGTTTTTTTTTTTTTTTTTTTTTTGGGGGGGGTCTTATCTTTGATTAGAGCTAACGCATTTATCCCATAATTCGTTGCAAAAGGTCGCTGTCTGGGAAGTATAAATTAAGCGGGTCATTTGTTTAGGCGAGAAAGAAGAGATAGATCGACAGATCAATTTTTCTTTCTCACTCTTTTCGAGACACTAAACCATTCCTCTTTCGTACTTTGACAAGATTGAAAGAAGACTTCTCATTGACGTTGGGAAGGAGGAACAGAGATCACGGCTATGAAATAAATATTCTACAGACGTCAGATTTACCAGTCTTAAAAAAGCGTTCCATTAATTCATTTAAAACTCATTTAAATCATAACTAATGGTATTTTCCTCGAATTGATACATTCTCTGTTTCGAAGACCAACCAGAGATTTTACAAAAATGTCCATGAAGAAATTTCTCTGTTATTTGAGCCAAAAAAAGAAAGTTTAATTAAATTTTTCTTTGACAATTGCACCATCTCCCAATTAATGCGCATGCCCATATGTTAAATTTATTCGAATAGCCTACAGATATTGTTGCCATATTTTCTGCATTATTTTATTGGCAGGAATTTCTGTTAGCGCATCAGTAATTCAAATGAAATAAAGATTAATTATTGACCGAACCAGTGTAACACTGTTAGATCATAACCGCGCGATGTCATATATTGTACATCACACAAAATTATCAGATGAATGGTAAATTGTGTCCCTTATATCTAATTTCGTTGCATTAAACCGCTCTGGCTTTTATTCTCCCACTTTGGTCCACATGCCTGTACATTTTCAGCTGATGTGTCCCTGTTCGCAATATAGTGCTAGGTAGACTCACATCCTGAGGGTTTTTGCTCCCTCAAAAATATGCCTATGACATATGCCCTGGGTGGGCACGCATGTCAGCGGTTCGACGGTTGTTAATTCTATTTTATTTTTTTAATCTAATCTAAACCCTTCTCTAGAAACTAAACGGAGCATTTTAAGACCACTTCAGGTCTCCAGTAAGC
The DNA here is from genome assembly GCF_054136105.1 of Typopeltis vanoorti. Taxonomy (NCBI): domain Eukaryota; kingdom Metazoa; phylum Arthropoda; class Arachnida; order Uropygi; family Thelyphonidae; genus Typopeltis; species Typopeltis vanoorti. Next base: position 102,624,292 of record NC_143549.1, on the reverse strand, counting down.
AGGCTGGTGGTCTCACATCGGTCGATGAAATTCATTCCCCACCTAAAATCAATCACGAACATCCATATTCACGGTGGATTTTAACCCACAGTCTGTTGGTTGGAGAGCAGATACTCTAACAAGGCCGGCAGCAAGGTAGTAAGCATTAATTTATAGGGAATCAGATTAATTAGTTAATAGCTATTCGTTGCGTTCTGCTGATATACTTCTGTGGTTTGTGAGAAGTTTGTATATACTAGGATATATATATATATATATATATATATATATACTTTATGAGAAGTTTATATATACTAGGGGGCTCCGCCCCGTGCCGCCTACGGCGCCCAACCCCCCGTGTTCTGGACTGGTAGGCTGATTCTCCTTGAATTACGATGACTCGAATTTTGAAGACTCGACACTTAGGGTAGCCCCTGAGTTTCAAAAACATTTCAAATAACTTGACAAAACGTTACAAAAAACGGTACAAAAAAAAACGTTACAAAAAACGTTACATAAAAATTACACAAAAATGTTACAGCCTACATCCGTTTAAAGCCGACGTCACATCCGTTTCCAATTTCAGCTTATCATTTTATAGTATAGTGTAGATATATATTTTATTTTATTTTATTTTATTTTATTATTTTATTTATTTATTTATTTTTTTTTTTGAGTGATTATAGTTGAGTGCCTGCCTACTGTTTGCGTACAGTTTTTAACAAAAATTAATTTTTTTCGTACAGGAATTCGCGAATAGAATTTATTTAATTCCAGTTATAATTTTATTATTAGAAGTATAAAAGGAATACATATAAATAAAACTATAAAATGGAATTGACAATAATTTTGTATTATGTATAACTAGTAATCTGACATTGTAATACAAAATAAATGTATTAAATCTGCTGTTCAAAATCCCAAAGATATGCAACAATTTTTTTTCATAAACCTCTCAGAAGGTTTTTGTCTATCGCTCTCGAAAAAGGTTCGCCGGTCCTGAACTGTACACGCAATTGAAAAGCTTAGTAGACTATATACGAGCGCCACAATTTTACATGAAGCCATGGTTATTTTTCGGTAATAAGCCATGTCAAGGGAAAGGTGGAATGGGATGAGATGATTTTGAGTGTTTCATTATTCAATTGTCATTTGTTTTGTTTAATTGTTAGTACATCTCATTTATTTTGTTTAACCATTTTATTTTTCTCATTGTTAGTGCATGCGTTTTCATTTGTTTTGTGTATCACAATAAGGAAGTTGTCTAATTCGTTGTGTTTTATGTATTATTGGTAATGTTTGTTGTATTTCCTATTTCGTTATTAGAACAATATGTTTATTTTCTTATTGTTATCGCTCTTTTTTTTTTGTCATTTGTCTTGTTTCATCTTGTTAGCATGTTTTTTTTTTGTCATTTAGTTTGTTTCATTATTGTTTACGTATCTCTGTTTCATTATCATTAACAATTTTTTTTGTTATTTGCTTTGTTTCTACTATTGTTAACAAGTTTGTTTGTTTGATTATTATTGTTGTTATTGGTGCTATTAATGTGCTTTGTGTTTATCTCATTTTAGCATGTTTTTTTTCGTTTTTATTTGTTTTTTTTTGTTTGTTGTGTTTTTATTTTTTGATATTAGTTTCCCTTATTCGATTTTAGTATTTTTTTTTATTATCTTTCACGTGCTTAAAATTTGTCGTTTGCCTCGTCAATTTCATGTTTGTAAATTTGTTTTTGCTTCGATTAATTGGAAGTTTGCAAAAGATTGGCCACATTACCATTTTTACCTTCCTGTTCACTACACGGCGGTTTCATCACCCACCTTAGTTCCATCATGATCGACGTTAAGTTCAAGGATATTTTTCCATAAGCACCTAATTTCAAACCACGTTTTAATAGCATTCCAATTAACAGGCAACCATACATTTCTCTAGAAGGTTATGTCTGAAAAATGCTAACGTTTAACAGATAAATATACATTCGAGTGCAATAATGAGTTTCTTAAGATGATTAAAAGTAAACATCAGACTAACCTTCTCGATGAGATAAAAGTAAGAATATAGCCGAACGATCCTTATGACTAGGCGTTAAAACTTTTACAAGTGCAGTTGTAAAGATTAATATTCATGTACAGCATATGGCCATTACGAACAACCAAAGTAAAGACAGAGAGAGAGAGAGAGAGAATAGATGGGGGGGGGGAGAAATCACAGTCGCACAGAGCACGCGATGTCATGAGATCCTCTCAATGATACATGATGCTCTTAATAACTTCATATAACCTCCGTTGAATGTATGTACAGCGAAAGCGATGGGGAAGGTGAAATTGTTTACTTATGCCAAATTGCCGGCCGAGTTTAATCTATTCACTGGCGAATGCTTTTAAGTGCAGCAAATTGAGTTTGGGGAATGATTTGGAGATAGTTTTCATCCTTCAGCATCGAATTACTTTAAATGGAAAAAGATGTAATTTGAATATGAGTGCATTTAGCAGAGCCTTTGCTCGATTGCCTTGTCATTCCAGCTCAAACCTGCTCTGGCTGCTGCTAGCAGCTCAGGATGTAATGGGGAAAACGCTGTACTGTAGTAACATCGCTAATATTGATCTCTCTCTCTCTCTCTCTCTCTCTCTCTCTGTTTCATGTCATTAGTGTAATGTAGAAATGAAAATTTTATGAAGCTCGTTCACTTGCTAATGATGCACATATACCGTAATCATGTTAACACTTGGAGGGGATAGCTATGAAGTCTCCATTACGGCAATGAGTCAAGTCCCTCTATCCATGGTCTTATGAATTTATCCCATAAATAACTACCAGAATGCCAAGGGACATAGACGCCTTGGTGTTTGACTTGACATTAATTTGCATAGCTACTTTAGGAGATCAATACGACCATTATCCATAAATTTCTTTTATAGCCTGGTGTGCTTTGTTTGCGCGTGACATATTAAATTACTCCTCTAAATCTTTCTTGCGAAGTCCCAATGTTTAATACCTCCAAACATTGAGTTGGCAAGTCCTGAGGGGTAGCATTACTGACAAATAACAGCCCTGGTACAAGCACCATCTGCTATTTCCTGCTTCTCTCTCTCTCTCTCTCCTTTACTCCCGAAGATATTCAATACTGGAAGGGGAAGCGAAAGAGAAGGGGAGGTAAATAAAAGTTTGAAAAGAAAAGATGATGGAGTGTGGCTATCATTCAACGCTACGCATTTCTCCAGTGGAGAGTGGCCAAGTATTACATATTTTAAAGTTTTAAGTTGTTCTTTTCGATAAACTAAAAAAGATCACCACATCCTTCGGAGTCAAATATCACCCCTATAGTCGTCGTGAGCTAAATAAATAAACCTGGGAAAATAAAAGTGTCGAACTTAGAGAACGCTTTAACTGGGAGCGAGGAAATAAAAACGTCAAGTCGAAGGCCATTAATTTGAAATGTTTATCATTCTTACATGGCCACCAGATGGAGACACGTAAAGGATCGGATAAGAAAAATGGTACCGAAAAGAGACGCTAGAACTTTTGGTTTGATAAAACGTCACTTCCCCTTTTCTCCTCCCCCCCCCCCTCCAATACTATTTCCTGTTCCAAATATCACTTCTGTCTCGAATATAGAGTTATGGATTGTTCATAAACATGTGATTCCTTCTTTTAGTGAGGAAAAAAATGGGATCGTTCCATAACAATATACGGATTGTTATTGATCGCAACACAATCATTTATTTTATACAAACTTAGGCTAGTAAATAGAACTTTTGTAAATATTTCTAATTAGAACGAAAGTCTTGCCTGAAAATTTTAAATAACTTATTCGGTTATGATAATAATTTTTTCATATTTAATAAGAAAAGAAGAAAGTGAAGAATAACGAGTGCTCTTAATTTAATTAGCTTTATTATTAACTTTAGCTATCGTTAAAACTGAATGTGGGCATGAAGAAATATTACTGAATATGAAATAATGCATGTGCAGATTTTTTAATTTGTGCAGGTGATATGATAAGTTCCAGTGATGAAATAATTGGTTTTCAGCAACAAAATTTGATTTTCATCCAATGATAATAAAACTGCCGAACTATCTAAGTTGGTTGGAGGAAAAAATGTGCCAAAAAATGCTGCCCGACGGTGCTTCTTCCACCGAAATTAGTTAAATAAAGCCTGTTCATTACTTCAATTCCTAATTTAAGGGAAACAGAAACCTCACACAGGCAATTTCCAGTGTAAGAACTGTTTTAAAAGGTTCTGTGCTGTCACTTACTGTATGTACACAACCTTAGATCATTTGAACCACTGATACTAGTTGCTTAGTAAACCTCAGACTTGTAAGGGGAATGACAGCCATCTCAGTTTCAGTATTATGTTCATAAATATCTGGAACAGAAGTGAAAACTATTTTTATCAAAAAAATTCTTGGAATAGGATTTCATTGCTTAAAAAATGCAGCTAAAGGTCATGAGACGAGTGCAGTCTTTCAAACGGGTGTGTTTACCTGTCGATTTATAGAAGGGGGGAAAAAAAACTTCACTCTCGTCTGTAGACTAAGTAAATCCGCTTTGGTTAATAAGGTCAAAAATTTGACACTAGACACACTAAGGTGTGTCGCTAGTGTCAAACAATATATTTATAAACAACAATATATTTATAATAGAGGCAACAATGTATTTATAAACTTAAATTTATAATAGAGGCAACAATGTATTTATAAACTTAAATTTATAATAGTGGCAACAATGTATTTATAAACTTAAATTTATAATAGTGGCAACAATGTATTTATAAACTTAAATTTATATTATGCCTAACAAATGGAGTATAAGCAAAACCGTTAAAACACAATTTTCTTACTTTCCAGTCATCCGCAAGATATTACAAACAAAAAGTACTAAAAAAAATATAAACTTGAATGTTGTAAATAAAATTATTTCAGTTACATGGAATAAATACGCATTATATTGCCGATAAGATTCTTACAGGTTCTGGTATCCATAAAATGCCAAAACTTACTACTGAAAAAATGATAAACTAGTTTTTGTCATCCACAGATGCCTAATCTACAAACTTCTGGCATTTACGAATGCCCAAAATCTATAGATTAAGGTGTACGTTGTGAGAAACGGTATTTAATAAACTACTAAATATCGTTATCAATCTTTTTTAATAGATAGATTGACAGACCAACTAACGAAGAAACACATGGACAAACGAGAAAGAAAGATATGAAGATAATACATTATAGAACGGGCAACGAACAGAGGGAGAAAAAAGGCAGAAAAACACAGAGAAAAATGATCGAATGAGAGCCATTTGTTACGCCGTTCTATCGATATTGTATAAGGTGGTTACGGTAACTTACAGTTGGGGGGGGGGGAATCTAAGAACGAAGCCTACTGTGCGCATGCTCCACATAATGACGAGACCGTTTTTCTTCGTACGCCAACTTGACAAAGTAGTAATTTTGAAGAAACACGCCATCGTAATCCGAACGTGACATTTTTCTCTGTAGCCCAAAGTTGGCGACGTTGCCATTTTTCATATGGACTCAACTTTATTGCCAGAGCGAATTTTTTAATGGCCCCTCACTAATCCAGGTAATTAAGAACATGACAGGTGAAACTTTACTTAATATCCACGTCTCGTTAAGTAATTTGTCTTTGCAAGATGCTATCATCATTAATAAAGGAAGATTTCATGCGTCTTTTGTTCACCACCAAGAAAATGCCCGTTTAATGAAGAAAAATATGGCATTTATTTACTAAGAAACGAGCGCAGAAAGCCCTCATTATTTCCAACGAAATCTCGTGTGCGCGCACACACATACAAAAATTTTCGACGGACGTGCTTACTGCAAATTTGAGAAATTAGCCAAGAAGTTCGTTTTTTACTTCAAGAAAATTCCATTTTTCTTTTAGTGACGTTTGCATAAGGAACCACTAAAATCCTGTTCGTAATAGGTTTATCAAGTTGAAAGTGGAAAGACATGAGGATGTTTATAAAGAAAGAAGAAATATAAGATTAATGAATGAAAGAACGAATAAATGGCTAGAAAGAGATAAGTGAAGTGAAATGGATAAACAACCTGAATAGGAGCGAAAGCGAAAAGAAACACACACACACACACACACACACACACACACACACACACGCGCGCGCGCGCGCGCGCGCACGTACAATCCCGATTTAAGATTCTCGCATTTTAAGTTCATAAACACTGATGTCTTTACTTTTCTCCATCATTACTGCTGATGAGTGAAATGATTGCCATGTTTACTGAACTAAAATAACAGTAACATTCTTCTTGACTACGATTCAGGCAAATTAATTAATTGTACTGAGGATCACCTGCTGAAGATCCTTTGTTAAATCTTTCTTATCTTCATATATGAACACAGCAGTGAATTTCCTCATAAAAGACAAGAAAGGTCATGGTAATTCAAATAAATGTATTAAGTAACCAGTGTTATAAATTATCTTATTTTTTTTTTTTTTTTGAACTGATTACATCACGAAAAGTACGTCATGTCTTTCTCCATTCTTCACAGGGGGGAGGGAAGGATATAATGGAGGTGGGTGCTTGACGGAAATTATGTGCAGTTTGAAGATATCGCGAAATGACACATCATATGGATGCGACATTCTCTTCTATTCTCCTGAAAATGGGTATTGTAATAGTTATAATCCAGAATATAGGATTATAAAGAATAAATGAATGAATCCTGTTTTGTGAGAAGGGTTATACTCCTTCTCACAAAACAGGATTCAGTTAGATCCTACTGAAAGGTCTGGACAGATAGTTGTAAACATACATGTAATCATTGATTGAAATTAATAAAATGTTATTCCACTTTTGACCGTAATAACAAGACTCAGCTCTGTAATAGTTGCAGTTTCCAAATATGATAAGGAGGGATTTGACATATGTGGAAATAATCCAAGACTCATATAAATCAGTCTTTAAAAATGTTAGAAATTGGTAAAAAGTTGGCATTCTGTTCCACCTCTCCTTTAAAACATTGTCAAGTTTCGTCTTAGTCGTCTCTTACTTCCAGTTCATTTTACTGATCTTTCATCAAAACTCTGTGTCTACTGCCGCAACATTTCGATTCACTGCATTGTGAAATGGAGCATTATGGCCTTGGAAAATGCTGCCAGTTTAAACTTGTCGCAATATAAGACTCCATGTTCTGTAACCAATGGATCTAATCCATACCACGAGACGAAACTCGGCATCATTCCCATTTGCTTCAAGATCTCGATTCTTTGGCTTACAGCATGTTAATAGACATTTGCTTTGACAACACAGTATCGTGTTAACAATGCTTTGTTATCAACAAAAGTATTATTAATTGTTGACCGTAAACGTGACAACAAACTATTGTTCACACAATACTTTGGTCTCGAGTTCTTATGACTCATCTGTAAGCATGATGTCATGTATCCCTTTTACAGTTCTTATTTTTTCATCACAAAGCGATATATGTTTATTATTTGTTTAGGATATCTCTAAATGTTAAAAATTATCATTTTTCGAAACTAATCTACGACTTGTCCTAATTTTCTACTTGAAGGAAAAACTCTTTTTTTGTACATAACTAGAACATATTTGCTAAATGTGCTTATCTTGATTCTAAAATCTGCGCATGGGTACGTACTCGTTAAACCACAAACGAAATTGACATTTTTGGATCAAACCTCTAAAAGAGCATGATTGACAAGAAACTCGTTTGATTTATAAAGAAAATAAATATCCTTTGTTGAAATACTTCTAATTTAGCAAAGTGCATTTAATTCATGTAACCTCATTCAATGATGCATAATTCTTGCTCTAAATAGTTCCATTTTAATAAATATATTTTTCCTCGTGCCGCTTTTTTGATATTTTGAAATCATTTCTTTTTTCTTTGTTCATTCTTCGTTTTTAATTTATCTTTAAACGTAGTCATACATTTTTCGATCATGTCATTAGAACCTCTATATTTTCTTAGTCTACTGTGTAATAACATATAACCTAATACTGTCTTGGATAAATATAATACAAACACTGACATTACAATGACATATCGTGCCGATTTTTGTATCAATCAATGACAAGCCTTTCTGAACAGTGCCGTGTTAACCATCAAAATTAACTACTGTATGTGCTACGGTCCTAAATATCTAACTTTTCTTTTTCGGTGCGATTTTATTCTGTGACATTTTTTCGACCATTTTATTTATTTATTTTCCTAATTATGTCAATACGTAAAACAATTGGTTTCATTTATGAATTTGCCGCACTAAATTTCATTTTCGGTGTGTTAGGGAAAATGTCAGTGGAAAAACGCCTCATTTGGCGAAACGAAAGTCCGCAGGTGACACTGAGTGCAACATATGACCAGATAGGTCCTCGTATCGCAGGCTCATGGGTTGGTTAAAGGATTAGACCTCAATACTGATTGGCAAGTGCCGACGCTCTTTACGGTTACCTAATTTTGAGGTATTGGTAAAGAGCGAATATTCCATTTCGTCTTTGATTCGAAAACGCCAAAAGCAATCTCGAAAGTCCCCCCCCCCCACAACACACACACACACACACACACACACACACACACACACACACACACACACACACACATACACACACACACACTTATGTCGTGAATTTTCACGCACTAGATGGTCTGAAAGCCTTGGTAACATGAATACCGTTAACAATGGAGCCCAGAACACGGACCGTAGTGCTATAGAAATCTCCCCGTGAAGTATGCTGGTAATCGTCGATTATGGAGGATGCCTGAATAACACTTTCCATATGAGCTTGTTATCCCAACGATGAAGTTTAAAGATGGCAGCGTAATCATGTGAAAGTTACTTCTCGAAGTATGGATTAGGTCATAGGATCATGATTGACAGGTCATGCAGTGAGCTCTCACCTATCATCTCTCTCTTTATATGTGAAACATTGTAAATTTCATGCACAAAGAGAGCCATTGTGACAGCTTGGATAATTCCGAGTTTGAGTTCACTCTACAGATGTGTGCATCTGTCTGGTTATAGTCAGCGATTTGAGTTGGCCACTACAATATTCCGAGATTCTCTTCAATAGCGTATTTATAATCATGCTTTTGGAATAATGTATCCAAACTTTAAAATTACTTTCAAAGCCTAATGTGTTCAACATGGTTGTTGAATTGTTCAATATTACAGACAAGTAAGGTCATGAGGTGAGTTTATAATACATTATGGATTGCTGAAATAGTAGCATTTTTTCAGAGAAACGTAAATGGCGCACCCCCCCCCCGTGAGCTACCTTTGGTCGAAATCACACTTTCCACCCTTCTAGGCATATTCTCCATACCAGTGCGCGATAATATGAGTAGAGTATTTTGCTTCATTCTTCTTTCAATGTGACCAATAGTGTAAACTGCACTCGCAGCGCTACTTTGTGACTAAAGCTGTTCGACTGGGTTGAGATTGAACTCAGTGCAGAACAATCAAGTTTTTCCCGCATCATCTTCCTCAAGCGCTATCGCAGTATCACCTGCTATCAAATATGGCATGGTACATTGTGATGTCGAAAGAGATGTGGGTCTGTTCCGTAAAACTTCCACAATGCGTGAAGCATCGAATTATTCAGAAGTGTCACGCATCTTTCGTTGTCATCCTTCTAGCGCCAGAACAACCAAAGGTCCAACTCCATACAAGGCGAAACATTGAAAAAAGTGTAGTTGTAGACAATTATGCTTTCTTCATCGAATACCTGGAATGATACAGTCCCACATTAAAGCATGCTCCACACTTCTATTCACCCATCCGACATCGGAGAAAGGCGAAGCGTGATTCATTATTCCATTTTGGAATAATGAATCACGACGTTTCAGGGTCCAGTCACGATGTTCTTTACACCACTGTAGCCTGTTCTGATCATTATGATGGTTGATGTGTAGCTACATTTCATAGAAACAATATCGTAAAAGCTCTTTATGACGTCTCGCTGCTCACCTGAACCCTTGTAGAATTTCTAAACCGATAGTTGATTAATCATTTCATGTCTGTCCTGCCGTCTGTGTATCTTTGGTGTTTACTTTCTCTTTCAATGCATTTTTGATTATGGTGACATCATTTCCGTTGGCTGATAATACTTCCTACAGGTGATTTTGGGTGATGCAGTCTTTTTCTAGCATCACGGGTAGATAGGCCACTGATCTGGCATGCCATAATGAAACCTCTTTCGAAGTCCGTACGTTTTTCTTTACGTTACTGAACGACAATGTGCAACTGCGTTTTCATTATAGCAGTAGATTCCGCATGTCTGTGTAACATATGACACGCGGCATTTGACGTCATCTAGAATAAAGTAAGCGAATATATTACATTCTGAGTTCAAATGTAACTCAAGCGGTCAAGAATATTCAGTTGAATTGGAGATCGTTTACCAACTTTCCGTGAAAAGCCTATCCAAGAAAGTGACAATTGTGAGCAAAGATGGACCAACGGTTTATTGGAATTTTGTGGAAATAAAGAATTTGTGAAACGTTTTTTCTTCCGAAATTGAACTGAATAAATGATGTAACAAACCTAGCATTCATTAAAATCATCAATAAAAAACAAAGTATGAAAATAGGCCAGAAGAGAAAACAGTAAGCAATTGTATTTCGAATAATAAACCAAAAGAATATGCAACATATTTCAGTATTCTAGCTATTTTTAAAACTTATGTATTCGAGAATATGATTGAAATGGAAGGAAATATTTCATCAAAGACTGGACCATTAATTTGGCAGTTCTAATAAAAATCGGGACAGTGAACGGATGACGTCAATGACTGTATTAAAAATGAGAATATCAGAGAAGAACCGGAAATTTGTTGACATTTGAAATGCATGTACCGAGTTAATATAAATATATTAACTTATATTAATATAAGATGGTATAATCACTCACTTACAGAAAGGGGATGACAGATTAGCAAAACAGTATTCGATGCACCGACAGAGGGAGTAAAATATATATTAAAGATAAAAATCTCGATCAGAACTGATCACATTACAGACCAATTCGAAAAAAAAAAAAAACGTTTGGTGTGTTACTTACCTTGACAATAAATTCCAAAAACTAAAAATAAATCCAGAACAGTAATGCCAACAGTAAGGCCGATCCCAACCAATAATTTGTAAACTGTGGAATCACATCATGTTCGGGTGGGATCGGTTTCGTTTCTGAAATTTTGATTTCAAAAAACATATTAACATGTAAAGGCAATCTACTTAGTAAACCCCAGCCAACTTTTTCTGAAAGTTATATTTTCTTCTTTCCTTTAGCTTCTATCATTAATCCATAGACATTATAAATTTTTCAAAATGCCCAAAAGCTGTCAGTCTGTCAACTATAATATGAACAATAAGAGTCTCCGTCTTCTTTCCCCAACTTTCTAAATTCTAAGTGAATCCTATTCAGAGATTGAAAATCTAAAATCTGTCATATGAAATAAAGAATCTTCTTTATTGATTCTTTAGATTTTAAAGTATCAGTTCCAAATCCTGCAAGAGACTAGACAGTTTTTTTCCTGCGATAAGCAGACTTCTTAGATACGTTTAATAACTGTCTAAGCATTCAGAATCGAGATCAAAGTTCTGAAAATGAAATCAGAAATCAGAATGGCAATTCAAGGGACTGCCACTATCAGGAGTCTGATCAAGGCAGTCCCCAGTGTTATGCTCAGTACCATCCTTACGTAGCCATCTTCGGTTTTTCGATAAATATCTCTTTTCAATCTTGATAAAATACATCACTTCATAGATCTTCAGTATGGAATGCGAGATTAGTGATAAGATACGCATTAAACCATCACTCTGATAATAATTTTGTTGCATAACCAGGAGGAGTTTTCAGGTTTTTTCCCCTAAATACTCATAACTTCTTCCCTTTCCTCCTGATAAGTTTTCCATTTTTCCTATTTCATGCTTTTCTTTGATCAAACATAATCTACAATCCAAAGATTAAAAATATGCATTGGTCTCACTATAATTTATGTAATCTTCTGAGAATCGCATTCACAGATTCTAGATGAATCTTCTGTCTTCCTAGAAAAACTACCTTAGACTTTCATCGTCTCATTAAGATGTTTGCATTAAGTAAATGGTCTCCTCAGGCGAAACGTTTGGTAAAGTATTCTGCTAATAGAATAGCTGATGTCGAGAGAGAGAGAGAGAGAGAGAGAGAGAGAAGTTACACACCACAAGGGCGGTTTCATCAATGGATGTCATTTCGGACTGTTATGTTTGGTTGGGTTTGGTCTGATTATAAGGAAATAAATCTCTGAAGAATATTAATGTTACTGCGTGTGTTCTCCTGCCGATTTTTCTGCTAATGAATGAAGAATGAGTTTCCTGGAAAAAACTCTGCGACCTCCGAATGAAACTGGTTAATTCATTTTCAGGTGAAAAATTCTTACCCTAGGCAGTATTCAAACCAAATGACTTTCTAACAGAAGGACAAATGTCACGTCATCCTCTCGACCACGCTGGCTAAGAAGGTTATGATTGACAGCATAGCATGACTGACATTTAGCCGTGTAACATATGATACGCAATACGGCAGAGTACTAGCACATTAATCGGAATAAAAGATCTTTCATTCTAAATGATGTTTTGATTTTGAAACAACTTCATAAATAATATAAACACTGCCACCCTACTTTTGGACGCATAGAGTGGCCGATGTGGTTGTCTAAAGAGAAGCAATTTCGGCTTTTATCATACTTCATTCCTTTCATATTCAGCGTATGATACGCGTGAAGACGTGTAAACATAACTGTAGTTCAAAAAAACCGAACTTGATGGTAACGTCTTCGGATCTTCCTCCAGGCCTTGTCTGGAATGACATAATTTGAGTACAGTTCCTGCTAGTAGTGTAATATGTGGAATCCGCTCTCAAGGTTACGTTTTGGCGAGGAGATTGGCTCATAGGGACGTTACATCTAAGGGTCACTCTCTTCTCAGTGCAAGTCTTTACTCTGTATTTAACTTGGACACCAACATGACAAGAAAAACAAATAAGTGAAATATTAGCTCGATTAAACAACACAAATAAACCCTTTCTCTAAAATAAAATTCAAACCTTCCTTTCCCAAAAAATATTTAAAAAAAAAACTCGTACACACACACACACACGCACATACACACACACACCGCTTCCACATCTACCTCACTAACATTCGCGGCATACATGCAAACATAAATGTGAACCCCACTTACGAATATTCAGATCTCATTTCTGCTACCGATCGAACCTGAAAGTAGCATCTGTAACAACCACAGTATACATCTCACCCACCGCCCAACTTACTCTCTGTATGATTCCTTCCAAGGGTGACACCTGCACACTTGTACGGTCTGATTGTCCATAAACAGAATGCGCAGTCGGAAGATTGCACATTCCGTTTATGGATAAGTTTATATTTATAAACACTTAATATATTTCTGTTTCTACAATTTTTGACTTTTACCCACTTAATTGGTCCTCTGCCAATTCTGTAAAGTTCGTGTTGTCTCTACCGCACCCATAAATATAAGAGTGCCGTAGAGACAACTCTAAACATAGCTCTGATCTCTTTAATATCGTATTGAAGCTTGATTTCCTGATTATTTAAACCGCTAACTAATCTTCCTAGGTAACTTCAATGTTCTGCAACACTAACTGGCTACCTCTTCTCCACTAACTCACCACTCTTGATTTCTTTTTAATCAATTCTCCTTCCAAGTATACTGTTGTGGTCGCCTCTTCTCTCACTAACTCAGACCATAATCTTGTACAAGTTTCCTCTCCTGTGGAATGCTCTTCCCTCGACTACAGTCAGCCTAATGGTGTTTTAGCATTACAACGGCGCCAAGGGAGATGACCTTTCCGTGGTTGGTCAGACTTCGGAAAGTATTCATGTTGGAATGTAGGCCTTCATTCTCCACTCCATTCTGAATTATTTTCCGATATCCAACAAAATCGGTATTACAAGCGCTTAAGACAATAACGCTCGTCCCATTCTCAGTCTACATGAAAGCCTGCAACCATGAAAAGAAACCATAAATCTAACTTCGAATGACCTAATATAGAAAACTCGCCTCGTGTACAAATTAGTAGTAATCGTCTGTTCTGAACTTCTTAAAGCTATTGGGTGCAACTTTTTCTGTTTGTGTTTTCACCTCCTCTTTCCCCATCCAAATCCAGTATTTAACACCTAAAGACAAAACCAACTTCCTCATCTCATTCTTTCCCACCAACTCCTACATAGATGACCAAAGCAAATCATCGTAGTCATTTCAAGTAGAACACGCCTCAAATGGTTTTTTTGCCAAAAACATCAGAAGAATCTTGAATAAGCTAGAAACCAAAACGATTTATGTCATTATCCTAGTATTCCGATTGTACTTAAACGCTGTATGCCAGAACTAACACCATCCAGCAGAAACATTGTTCTTGTTTCGATCCTTTACCCAAGCATAAGAAAACCAGGTTTGTGCGTGAAGTTTCTTCACGAGTACGCTACTTTTATATAGGAGTTGATGACTTCGCTTCAATTGCCTTAGTGTCCCATGAGGCAAAGCTCACTTCATTTCATAAGTGTATAATTCCATGTATTAAGGGAGGGTCACTACCCACGCCTATTTGACGTTTATTGAAGTATGTTAAAGTGCGGGGATAGCGCGCTATAAACTCTGAATGATCTACACGATCACTCTAAATCTCACTAAGTGACCCTAAAGGATCACTACTAAACTCATCACTACTGACCTGAATCACTCCAGGACAGGAAACTCGGCGGTGGTTCCACCCAGTGATAGGCAAAAATCAACCCACCGAGCAGAACCTCTCAACTCCTGAGGAAGTAAGCTGCTATCAGTGGGACCCAGACCCAGACCAAGGTTAAATTAATGCAGAATTCATATATTTCTCATTTACAAGTAATAAAAATGTATTATTTTATTATTAAAATACTCTGGATCAGATATGGTTGTACACCTCTTTTTATAAGAAACGTTTCACTTCTGCATTACTTCGACCTTGGTATCATCTCTGGGTCTGACTTCCACTGATGAGACTTCAATAAAGGTCGAAACCGGTCTGGATAGCGACCCATCTCATAATGCATAGTAGCACTATGCAGGTTCAAAAGAAAGTGTGCTTTGCATTCTGGGATACTACATAAGATAACTGACGTGAAGTTAACGGCCTCTATATACAAATAGCCCAGTCGTGAAGATACTTCACTCCCAAAAATTGTTTGCTTACATTTGGATAAAGGATAAAACCAAGAATATGTCATTTCTATGCTATGTTATACCTCAGTTAATATCTACTTAACAGCATGGATCCAAGCTATTTTTGAAAAGTATGCAGTTCATCCCTCCCTCCTTCCCCTTTCAAAAACAAATAGACATATTAAAGGCTGCCATCGAAGAATAAAGGATAATAGGTATCTATTACCCTCTCTTCAGTTCCCTCTAAAATAAAGGAGAGGGTAATTAATTATCAACTTCATCACTTGAAGGTTCACCGTATAATCAATGAACACCAGTATGAATTTCGCAACAACTCTAGATCCATATCTCTGGCCTACATCATCTACCTCTAGACAAATGGCATAGAAAGGTATATGGAGACACTTTTGCTGTTACAATTGACATTGCCACGACATTTCATAGATTCTTGCAGAGATAGCTGCTGAAAATTTCCATCCTGTGGTCTGCCTTCAGCCTTTGAACAATGGGTAGCCAGCGTTCTTTCTGGTCATAACTGCATGTAATGATGGACCACCATATTTTGATTGCTCTACTATTGACATTCTCTTACTTACCAATAATCTCATCCATAGTTTTTCTGATGACAACATGCATCATTCCTCTTGCTCATAAGAAAAATTTTGCATTGTAAAAAATTTCAATGTTCAAAATCTTCTAAACCAGTGCCGTACCATTCTTCAATGGGGTGATGACAATCTAGTCACTTTGAACGCCGTTAAAACACAGTTTTGTCTCTTTTCTCACAAAAATATCTGAGTTCATCTCCTTTTCCTCTGAAGATACCCGAGTTGCCAGACAACACCAGATTTCTCTCTCTCTCTCTCTCTCTCTCTCTCTCTCTCTCTCTCTCTCTCTCTCCTGGATCTTACGTTTATTTCTACCCTCTCGTGGTGGCGCAACCACATCGTGTCACAAATTTCCCTAAAAAATTCTTGATCCCATCCACAAGATTCCTCTTCCACAGACTCACCTCAACCACTGCCTCACAGACGGTGTCACGTTCTGCTTTGTCTTCTCTATAGATAATTCCATGGCAAGACTTCGTTAAATTTGCATTTAACATCCCTCCTTTTTCTGCAAGGCCTACAACAACATGTGCAGCATCTTCCTAACATTCACTCGTCGATTCTATTTCTCCTCTGCGTCTTTCATCCATCTGTCTGTCTTCTTTGGAACGGCCTTTCTCAAGAAGCATTCGCTACCAATTAGAATCTTGAGCTTTTCAAGAATTATCAATACTCTCTCTCTCTCTTAAATTCTACTTGCAAAAGGCACCAATGTGCTGTATAAGTTCTGAAATGTTTGATATGTATGTAATTGTTTATACAAATAATTTATATGTAATTTTTGATATGTATGGATGTTGTTAACCCCACTCTGTGGTTAGATGCCAGATGAGCGGCAACCTGCCACAGTATGTCTGTAATCTTTGAACCTTGGAAGGACATATCGTATCTGTTGATTTCAAATAGTAACGAAAGAAGATTTGATTTCAGTGTGAAGTCTATAAGGCATCGTACTGTTTTTTTTTGCATTATTGTATTATAACTTGAATAAATTAATCTTGAACAACAGCAAAACGTCACGTTTTATAATGTTTTATGTTTGCAACCACAACAAGCTTCATTTATTATAGACAGCAAAACTCGAGTTTTTGTTGACTGTATGAAGAATCGAAAAACGCAAATGTAAATGTATATTTAAATCAATAGACAGTAACGAACTTTTAAAATATTTTAGGATAGTAATTAACTTTAAATTAGCTTTAATTACTAATTATAATGATTTCATATCTTATGTAATACGTAGCTTGCGTCGTTAGATTAAATTAGTCATTTTCCTTATCAAAAAAACTGCTTTAATCCGCAACGTCCACTGTTATCCTTTCTCAATTACCTTAATAAGCATATTTCTTAATTGCAAAATAAAATGATGTTAAACGATTTTCAGCCGAGATGAAGAATATCAAAACCGCATGCTCGGTACTGTTGACCAAATGAGTCACGTTTTGAAATTCCACGAAAAATAACTAATAAAAGAAAAGCAATATCTCATTCACCATTTCATAGTCTATCTTACTGAGCTTTCTTTGAATTTAGTGGTATTCCCCGTGTCTGAAGGCGTGCCACCACTCCTCTTTATCTATTCGTATGTCTCTCTATCTTTCTTGATAGTCTGTATACTCTGAGTGAAGGGTAACAGAAATCTAGAATTAGAACAACTCTCTCTCTCTCTCTCTCTCTCTCTCTCTCTCTCTCTCTTTCCTCGCGCAATCTGCGCTTTCTTTCCACTGCAACCTTACGGGCGCAAGGCACACTGTATGCATACGACAGAAGAGACAAAGGGAAACCTTAAGCCATTTCCCCAGTCCTCCATTACTATCGATCGGTCTGTGCTACAAACATTCTATAGCGATGTCAGTACCCCGGAGAGCGAACCACAGCAATGGTGAACAGATTGTATTGACAAGGCAAAGGACAGCCTCTCTTGTGAGTGCTCAAATGGTTTCTTTAGCCGCTTACATCCTTTCTGCGTTTTTGGAATTATTGTTCCGCACAAACTGTTTAGATCTACTGACGTCACGACACGTGGTCAGTGACGTTTTGCCCTCTCGTGTTTGTACAGAGAGAGAAAAACGGACACTTGGGAAAAAAAAAACAGATCGAAATTCGCCGGAATAAAAAAAAAATAATAATAAAAATAAAAAAATACGATAAAAATACAAAATGATCGAAGGCAGCTGAGCCAACAACTATTCAATTTCAATAAATGTTTCTGAAAACACCATTCCTATATACAGTATAATAGAAAACGCAAGAGAATTAAAGTGTTTCTAGCTAGCGGCTTAAGTGCTTCAATTGATGGGGTGGTGGTGCTTAAGACTTGGGGAATGCACTGTATTTCCATTGCGAGCGGTTCACACCGGCCATATATTTTTGCCAAACATCCCCCTTTCCAAACAAATAAAGCTACGTCGCACTTTTCTGTTATTTCCTGCATTCGATTTCCTCTTTTTGTTTCTTGCCAGATGCTGAGCTTTGATAGGGAGACAGGAAATAGATATTAAATCTTTCAAATCGAATAAAACCCAAAAAGCCAATGCGTTGCGCCTTCTGAGAATTTTTTAAGTGATGGATAAAGACATATGGAACGCCGTGTGTAAGGGAGGGAGGGGCTAAAGCGTTACCGGTTTTTCTTTTTTTTTTTGTTTTGTTTTTGTTTTTCACTCTGCAATAATGTGATAAAATTTATGTGATTTTATACTTAAATGGGTGTGATTAAATTTCGGCATTGATTTATTTCCATTAACTTTCAATACAAAACTCGCAGAAAATGATGATCACGATAAAGAAAGGGAAAGAGAGAGAGAGAGAGAAAGAGAATTAATGTTTTATATAAAAAAATGTATCTGAACGAATTGGTTTTTCATCATTTTTTTAGATCACTCGATCGATTTCAGACCTTTTCTTTTTCTTAAAAAAAAACGTAACTGTCTCTTGTAAGGGGCGTTTCGCTGTATTGAAACTTGACTTTAATAAAATTGTAAATTATTAAAGAAAAGGAATTGTTCTTAGACAAAACAAAGGAGACAGGATTTTTACCCGCCACGATTTACGTTTTATGTGATTCCACCTACTAAAGACAAAAGACTTTTAGTATTAGTACCGTGGGTGGGATAAGGGCTAAATAATTGTAAATCTTTGCTAGTCGGCAGTGTTTTTAAACATTTGGAGACTGCAAAACCCAAAATAAAATTTTAATTAAAAAATTTTTTTCGCGGAACCTATAAAAATTTTCTTCAAGTAATTATTAGAAAGGCATTATGACAATTAACTGTTACATGCAACACATTTTAATGAAGAAAACTTAATATTAGAAATAATAAAATAAGATGAGTGCTCTAAATTTCATAAAAATTTATTTTCCCCATTTAGCCCCATTGCCCATTTAGATCATTTAGAGGGAGGGTATTGATCAGATACCACCCATTTATTTTAAATTAGAGCGTCCTCTATAATTAAATTTAAAATAAATTATAAGAAGAAGAAGCTATATAAGCACTGTTTATCCTCCACAAGCTGGGCTTTCATAGACGTAGCTACTAAGAAAGTTCATGTAATAATATCTTACAATAAATCATGATTTTCTTTTAACTGGCATTCTATTTTAACTGACAGGAAGAAAATCAGAAACGTGTAGGGGGTTTTCTATTTTTTTCTATTTTTTAAACAAAAACCTACAAAAGGACTTACGTCAAACAATAAAACCATTTAATTTTAATTTTTTTCTCCCATAACTATTTTGTATTTGATTATGTATTTTGCGTTCTTTATACACTTCATAATAAAAAAAAATGTATTGTATGTTTGGCTGGTTTTCTTTTGTTTTCTATATTAAATCATCATTTTTTTATCCAGTCTTACTGGGTGTCATTTAGTTCGGTTAATCGCGACTCTACTTACTGCTCTTTTTAAAATTATTCAAATAATCCATCATCGCCATTCAACAATGCTGAAATTAACAACTGAAAACATTTAAAAATGCATTATTTCAAATCATTTGTAAAACTAACTGTTTGAAAATACAAGTTTGTGAAATCTATTGTTGTACATTCGTCTGCTGACTGTTATTCGTTCATTGTTATAGATAGTAGCGTGTGAACCTCTTCATATTTTACACAAAAGTAATACTGAACGGTAGGCGCTCTTTTTTGAATAATGTGTTTTCTTTTTCAGTCAAATAGGACAAGCTTCAGTAAAATACGAACTTGCAAGTGAAGCTACACCGAAATGCTTCATACATTGGGATGAAACTGGAGTCCACATAGTTATATTTTCTCCTAAAAATATTTCTTTTATTAAATTTCATCGAAAGAAATCTTGGTTTCATCTCGAAGCTAACTTACTTATTCATTTAGTTGTTTGATTGGTTCGGCCGAGTCGCACAAATATAAGCCCTAACAGAAGAAACTAATACACTTGATGGAGTGGAGGGTCGCTGAGGGCATCCCAATGGAAAGACAACTAATTTCTTACCGAATATGGATTTTAGATGCCTGCAGGAGTTGCGGAGAAAACATTTTAAAGAAAGGCAACCATAATCTATCCCAGCATATTAAAAGTTGGTGGAATCAGAATCCTTCTCTCTCTCTCTCTCTCTCTCTTTCTCTCTTTCTGTGAGGGGAGGGAGAAAATGCATCGAAACAAACTGCTCACATTGAAATAAGATCACAACAAAAAGCATTTTCTTGTCGATGCGATAACAAAGGATGATCGAAGGAGAAAGAAAAGTTGGGAAAGCGAAGTATAAGAAAGTAAATAAACGTATCGAGACACGACTATCCCGTCTTCTGCGTTAGAGTGGAGTGAGTTATTGGATTCGACGTGACCGAACTCTGCGGCCCGGGCGATATTTCAAAGTTCATTTAGGAAGAGAGTTATTTAAAGAAAAAAAAAATTTATACAAAGCAATAATTTTGAATAATAATTTTTGAGGTCATTCCCAAATGTCCTCAATAAGTCGTCCATTACTGGGTATAATCTTATTGAAAAGCACGTAAAAACTGAAATTAAAAAAAACAACTTGCAAACATGTTGAAAAACATGTAAACGATGGTTGATGGAAGACAAGAATTTCCTATCGTGGAAATTTTATTGAGAAACATGCAAGTAGTGAAGGAAGAGGAAGTGCCTCCAATGAGGGCATGCTAGTAAGTTAAACGTCCCGCGCGGTTAGCCTAGTGGCTATGCGCTTCGCAACCATATGACTGGGGAAGGAAGTCCCAGGTTCGATTCCCGTCGAAGACGTGAGGAATTTGCGGATCTTCCTCAGGCATAGCCAAGTTAGCCGGTCTTGGGCGTGGGAAGTAGAGTTTTTTCCGCCAGTTTATCTGACGTTTTTCATCCCGCAAGCAGGCAAACCGGCCCCATGAACACACACGGATTTACAGCCATAAATACTTAATCCTCCATGAGGGGGCTCAACTCGCCCCAATAGGGACTGGGGAGAAAAAGGGAGGAAACTCCATACGAATAAATAAATAAAGTAAGTTAAACGTCGACTAAATGTACTTGCCTTATGCAAAATATTAATTTATTGAATATATTGTGTAAAGTTGTGCAATACAAAGTTTAAACGGTGGAGACAAATTATTTTCTTGCACCCCTTTCATCCTTCTCTTCCCTACCCCCCATCACTTCCGAATTGCTTTATCTTAAACTCGCGTCATTTTATAATTGTTTTAAATGCTGCCGTGAATACTCTTTTAAAATAACAGAATATTTTTTCGGTCCACATATATATATTATGGATGGGAAAGGGGGGGGGGGAGATGAATGTTTAAAATCTCATTAACTTTAAACGACAACAATAAAACTAATCAAACATATTTGTCCTATTTAACTTTCCCCTTCCATCTTTTTAAATCTACTTGAGATTGGTCGTAGCTGTTGGCAGTTTGCTTCATCGAGAAATACTGCTCTGCTGCGCGCACACACACACACACATATATATATATACCCGAGCGCGCGTTCATAGCGCATTCGAAAAAATGACAAATACCCTTTAGACGGAGAATTTAGAATGTCTCAGGACTGATTTGAAACAAATCATGGCCCAATAATTTTGCAGAGGGGGAGGGGAGGATGACAGCCTATCCTATCAAATAATTCCCCTGGTTAATAATAAGAAGAAGAGAATGAAATTATATGCGCCTCCTTCTTAACCTTACTTTAAATGCAGCAGAACAATAACTGGTCGCAGTTCAGCTTTAACTGATTTCCCTTCTGATTTGTATATTTCTTGTTTCTTAGAAAATCTGTACTCGTATACATTTGTCGAAAATTAAAAAACGACAAAATATTCAAATACAATGTAATAAGTTTTCTTTCTTACCTTCAACCCATCCTCGGTAATGGAGTGGATAAGTCCAAAAACCAGAAGAGAAATTTCGTAGGAGAAGGGGAAAGACTAATACGAGTTTTTTTTTTTCCTATTCCCCCTCTCCTCCTACTTCTCCGACAAACTCATGAATTATCCACAAGGGAATCCTCTTTAACGCCATGATAACTAACAACCTTTCGTGTTTTTGAAAATTAAACCTAAAAGCATTAGAATGAAAAATCGAAAATGGAGAAAAATATTTATCTTTTTTTTTTTTTTTCTGAAATCCGGCTTTATACATTTTGTTTCTAGAAACGTTTTTGATCGAGATTTATATTTTTCAGAAACAATACAATACAAATGCAGATGTCGAACTAGTAAATCATATTCTGCTACTGGCTGATGCACATATGGGCAGATAAAATTGTTAAAACTAATAATACACTTCAAAAATAATAATTTATTTTATTTGTAAAGGAAAAAATAATAATTTGGTAATGAACATACCTTCATTTAAATTTTTAAAATAGGTTTCCTGAAATTTAAATTTCATTCATGCATGACGTGAACAGTCTCCAAAGCTTGAATCTGCATAATTAAAATATAATTATTTCTATCAGTTAAAACTGGTTCACGCAAATTAATTTCATTATTTAGTAAATGCGCTTACTGTTGTATTCCGTTCGCATCTTCCTTAACTGCCCTATTTTCTTGTCTATTCATTCCATAGAGTAATGGAAATGTCATGTTCAATAGAGCAATTAAACGATTGCAATAAACAAAAAGTGATATAAACAAAGACTGGAATCAAATTATGGTTTCTCAAGAATATTCCTTTAAACTAACTGCTTCATTTAACAATTCGTCGTTTCGAATGCCATTTTACTCGTAATAAGCTTGAAAACATTCTTCACTTCCGCGTAATTTGTTGTAGTGTAGTAACAGCCCTCGAATGGAAATTTCAGCGCATTGAGTGTGCACATGTCGTCACTTGAAATCCATTTACAAGTAGTCCAGTTCTTTAAAAAGCCATCTAAGGAAAGAATGCAATGTCTTTAAGCTAAAAATAACAATACGATTCTCATCTTTTTAAAATTTCTTTTCTATTTATATTTCACTGTGGTTTTTCATTGTTTTTCGTAGCAAACGTTAATGAATCTATTTCCGGGCAACAATGACTACGAGCAACAATAGATAAATTCTACAATATTTCAACAATGAGTGAGAGGCACTACATAATACTTGCATTTATGCTGTTTTATTTTTAGCACAATAATAATCAGACTAGAAGTGTTGACAGTAGAGAATGCGCATATAATAATGTTGGCTTCCTAGGCTAATAACCGGAAGTTTAAAATGCCAGTGGAAAAATACAGTAGATGTCTACAGAATTTCAGCAAAACTGGTTTATGGTATCCATATCTTCTGCTTACTAAATAATGGATAACTTTCAGTATCTAGTTGACTAGAGGATATTACCTAAGAACAAACCAATTTAATTTCTCTCTCACTAAATAGAATATAATTTTTATTTTATTCTACTTTATTTTTCCTAGCGATATAATCCTTTAGAATCACAGGTAGACCTCTGGGTAGTGGTTAATATCTGCCTTATCTTCTAAATAAGATTAAGATAGAAAGATAAAGAAGGATTAACACGGTAAAGAGTATGTCTCACTGGGGTTATTTCCCCACTCTCCTCCAAAATCATTAAAACAAGAGCCACTGCTAACCAACACGCTTTTACGGTCCATCTTGAAACTCACTGAACCAACTTTACTGCCTCCTCTTTCATCCCATCTACTTCTCCTTTAGAATAGCCTCCCCATTCTGCCTTCCCCGTAGATTACAAAGATTACAACCCTCAGCTGTTCAAGCAAAATGTGAACAGACTCCTCCTTTCTTCTATTCCTCTTGCCCCCCCCCCACACACACAGCACTAGTGTGCTATAGGTCATATGACCTTTCGTGTGTGGGTCAGATATAAAAAAAAAAAAAAAATTCAGTGAGAGATATGATCACTTATTATATAAAGTGGCACAGTTCTTCCCCCCCCCCCAAGCAGATTGCCACTGATAATCATGGGTTAAGATATTGAAAAATATGAATAATATTTACTCAGGAGGCAACGTACTGTTGCTTAGTAATTGTTAATAGTTAGTTGCCAACGCACTCAGAACTCTCTCTCTCTCTCTCTCTCTCTCTCTCTCTGATTTTTATTCGAAAAATGTAGATACGCAAAACAGATTAAACAATATATATATATATATATATATATATATATATATAGAGAGAGAGAGAGAGAGAGAGAGAGAGAGAGAGATGAAATATAAACACGTGGTAGTGGACTATTACCGACGACAAGTAAAACTTTCTTCTTATAACTAGAATCTTTATAAAGGATTTTTTAATCGAAAGTGAGTTAGTCAATCTCATAAGGAAGGAGGGGTGGATTTCTTCAACCCGAAAATTCAGGTTTTTCATTCTATAAATAGACAACTAGCCGGAGAACATACAATTAAAAAAACAACTGACCTTATAGCCTTAGTGGCCTCTACCGAAATTAAATTCCTATGAAAGAAACAAAAATATGGTAGTGATGTTATTTAATGGGGCTTTTAAAAGTAATATTTCAGTGGAATGACCAGATAGCCTATGTCGGAAAACACGTATGCTTTTCAAACACATTCTGTTTTTACTCAACAGAAAATCAAGTTTCTTGAAGCATATAATAAGCGTATTATTTCAGTTTAGATCTTCTACCTTCGGAGCTAAACAAATTTCTTCTCTCTTTGAATAATATTGATGCATAGCAATAGAATATTTGCACAACCTATACACTTATGCGAAGGAAGTTGTACCTTATCTACAG
This sequence comes from Typopeltis vanoorti, assembly GCF_054136105.1. NCBI lineage: Eukaryota > Metazoa > Arthropoda > Arachnida > Uropygi > Thelyphonidae > Typopeltis > Typopeltis vanoorti. The sequence goes on along the minus strand of NC_143549.1, from coordinate 102,599,288 downwards.
CTCGAGATATTTGCATCTATAGAACTCCAATGTCTTTTCCTTATAAACTATTATTAGTAGTAATGTCCTTATCCGTAGCTCGGTCGGTTTCTACGAAATTCTTTAGCTAAAAAAGACCTGGATTCGAAACCTGTCTAGGACGATGGTTAATATCTGAGGGGGGGGGGGCTGGCCGGGTTCATACAGAGGTGAAAGGGTTTAATCCTCCCAAAAACCAAAATATTTAGTATTATTATTTGACTCCTCCAGGGAGTCCAAGGACTCATCGAGGTAGGGCACCTGCTCTACAACTCCATCTCCACCATTCAATCACCAAATGACTGCAACTACACCAACGCCATCTACCGCCGACCACTACCAGTGGTATTTCCATAGACAATCACAAACAATCATGCCCACGACGGGATTCGAATCTGCAGCCTTTCGGCTGGAAAGCGGATACGCTCTCCACCCAGCCAACCAGACCGGCAAAATATTCCTAGTAGAAACTATGAAAACAGAAAGAATAGCATTTTTTTTTTTTTTTTGCGATTACAGTTTGTTCGGTTCAACAAACATCTGTAAAACAAAACAGAACTAAGTGTTTGGATCGGTACAAACAGAAAGAAGAAAAGAAGGAAGATGCTCTAAGAGAGTTTAAATCTGAATTTATTTGATCGTAGTACCTTCCCCCCCCCCCAAGTGTCAAAGAGTCCAGTCACGTCCGAAAGTAGTGCTTTATGAAAAGGATAATGACGGGGGAACCTCACATTTCGCACCTAAGCGTGAGTCGAGTAGACATGAGTTGATCTCGATCTAAGTTCAAGATGTCAATTGAAGGACAATCGAAAAGCAATTTACCGATATGAGATATTTTTTCCATCTCGAAAGTATCGTGGATTCGGAGAGAACTGTGTTTTGTTGTTGTTTACGTAGCTGTATTGAATACGTCGGGTAATAAAAAAAGCAGATCTGTGCATGAATTTACGTTAGTTTTTCTTTCTAACAATATGCTACAATGAAAGGGGAAATTCGTCCACGTAAGCGACCGCTGAATTTAGTGAAGTCGCAACAGAGTGTTCTAGGATACAGGACAAGTTTGAGAACGAAGAGTATATTTAAAAGTTGCATTTTAAATTTTTAGTTTCAAAAGACAATACAGTATACGACATGGTACAATAAAAAAATCCAGATATTAATATTACCTAATGTTACAGCAACATAGACATTTAAATAATGCCATAAAATAGTTACCATTTGCTACAGTGCTAAAATCTTAATTTTTTTTAAACGAAGTTTGATGCAAATATATGCTAATAATTAAACTTACTGGAAATGAAGCTGTCTCAGTATAATCAACCCTCTAAAATTACTGATTCGGATTTAAAAAAAAAAAAAAAAAACTGAATTTTCTTGAATGGAAGAATACGATACTTGTAGAATTTTAAATTTAGTTACTTTGGAGATTATTATTATTATTATTATTATTATTATTATTATTATTATTATTATTATTGTTGTTATTATTATTATTATGTAATATTACTACTAAGTACTCCGCGCTAAGGCAACTCATGAATGCCGGTGTGTGTATTCCCGTAAGCTCTCAGGTCAACTATGAAACTTTCATAGTTTCCACATTCGACTTTGAAATAATGCTGATCTAATATCCACCTTATAATTTTTGAAGCCTTTTGGCTCTTCATTTTAGTAAATAACAATAATAATAATTATTATTATTATTTGTTGTTGTTGTTGTCATTGTTATAAGACTGCCTCTTGCATTCCACTGCTGGGTAAAGGTCCCAAATTTCTCCACTTTTTTTTTCTGCCTCACGTGCCATCCTTATCCACTTGTTTCCTGCTATGATCTCGTGTCTCTTCGCCTCATTCTCTGACTTCCTCTTCTCTCTCTCTCTCTCTCTCTCTCTCTAGGGATCCATAATGTAGGAAGAACTGTCTACCTGTTATCTGTCTCGCTGACTAAATGGCCATTCCATCTCCATTTTTAATTTTTGGCTATTTGAATAATATCAAGGATGTTTTGCGACCTTCCTATTGTCTGATTTTTTACACACTATGTTTTTAATATACTTCTCTCTCTCTCTCCCCGAAGCTTGTTGGCGGTAGTTTAAGAGTTTGCGCTTTTTTTTTCTTTTTTTTTTTCAAGGATAAAGTGTTTGGGAACCACATGTGAATGCGAGCATTATAATGGAATCTAGCAGCTTCCTTTTAGGAGAGATGACAAATCACTCTTCATCCACCGGCCCAGTTTCTAGTAATTCTTCCATGCTTTGGTAAATCTGGACTGTCTTTCTAGGTTTTATCTATCGTCGAAGGATATTATTATTTTTGTCCTGATGGACATCCTCTGGCACGTATTCAATGCTAATGCCATCTAAAAAGTTAGAAATTTTTGAGCTATTAGTTACAATTTTTGTTTATTTCTAAAATGTCTATAAATTTCTTGCAGTTTAATAAATTCAGTTTAGTTGTCATCACCACTTCAGTTTGCTCTTCTGAGAAGATGGCCACATTACCAGCAAATTGAATATTACTTAGTTTATTTCCTGAAGATAGTGATATCTTGTTGGTCCAGTCAAGCGTTTTTTGAACACATGTTGAAGTTTAGGTGTAAGTGTAAAAACCTAAGGGTTATCGGGGTTCCTCATTTATATTTTTATTTATTAGGAATTAAATTCCCTTTCTTACACTGCAAACAGCTGCTTCTGCTTCTTTTTTGTTGTAAATATCTTGAATTACTTTGGTATATTTAACATTGTTAAACATACCACAATTGTAGTTGATATGTCTCATAACTACAAGTTGTAGTTATTTGAAATAAGACTGATTGGTCTATAGTAGTTTACATCTGATTTAGAGTTTTTCTTCTTTAAAAGAATCATTTTTTATTTTAGCTACTAGTCTGGATTGGCTGACAATAACATTGTTGCCAGAATAGATAAAACGTGGGCTAGGAGAATTGTTAACAGTTCAGCATTTATCTCGTCCTCGCTAGGAGTTTTTTTTTTTTTTTCATTATTCACTTTATGTACGGCATTTTCAATTTCTGTGTTGTTTCTTATTTCTGGAAACAGCTTCAATATTATTCAGTAAATGTAGTATAAGATTGAAACTAATGTGGAAAAATGAAGTGAGAATGCACCCTCTCGCTTCTTCATGCAATGCACGCAGATGCACATAGCAACTTGAAAATAACAAGAATGTAATACAGTAAAGTTTTACAGTTGAAATGAATGTGAATATAAAATATAATATATAACGAGACTAGAAACTATAACCTGTTGTGATATTCATGACATTGGTATATTAGACTGAGCGAGTTGGTTACTATTGGGGTAGCTCCATTTCTTTGCTTAGCTGCTGTCGTTAAAATCTTATATATAATGTTTTCGTTTGATGTCTCGTTCGTTTGTGCTTGTCGCCATTCACCACCAAACTTTGCATGAACATTATATTAGGGTTTGTTCATGTTTCCATGGCGATTTTATATGAATGGCTGCAGACAATTTTTAACAAAAAAAAAAGTAAAATTAATCGTTTCATTATCTTCTCTGTAATTTGATAATGTCTGTTCGAAAGTGTTTAAAAAAACACAGGCACAAAAACTAATTGATTTTCCTAATATGCTATAGTAGGACGTTTAACTAACAAATCTATAATTTTATTTTTATTCTCCGCCTCTAAAATTTATGTAAATATTTATGCTTTTTAAATTGAGTTTTATAAAATAGGCCACATAATTTTACAAATCACTAAATTACATAAAAACTGATTCAGATGTATTTTAGACTCTTGTATAGTACCTTGTGCTTGGGATCATTTTGCAATTTTTTTTTTTTTTTTTTTGATATTTTGTAAGCTGCCCTTTCAAATCGACTTCTGTCATACGTCGTTACCCTCTCCACCTCGGAAAAAGTTCGCGATACCTAAAACTTGAAATAAAAGGTAGCCGACTTGTGAGCGTACTCGATCTCTAACTAACAAGCTGCGGGTTGGAATCTGACTGTGGGCATGCATGTTTGTGATCTTCAGGTGGGAAATGAATTTCATCGCCCGATGTATGTGAGAATACCACTTCGTTTATTTAAGTCCAGCAGTGAAAAGTTCCATGTCTCGTCTTTAGAGTTGTTATAACTACGTAATTTTTTTTCTGGATTTAATTTAATATTTTGTATTTACCTACTATACTTGTTTGCTATAAGTTTAAACCTTTAGTTAGTGGAGGCCACTTAAAACGTCAATAAGCAGAAGAGGACTGCATATCGATATCTTCCGCAAAACAGATTCGGCAAAGAGCTTACCAAATATCTTAAATACGAGTTCATCTTTATCAAGACGTTTACAAGAAACAAATAAACACTCTACTAATAATGACTGACATAAACGTTGACCGTCTTCTTCGATTTATAAAAGGCATCTAGTTCATTTTCTAGTCATGATTAGCTGCATCTTCCCCCTTCTCCTCCCCCTCCCTCTGAGGAGATAAAAGTGTATTCCATAAAATAAGCAGGACTTTGACATTCATACTTGACTTATATTTAAAAAACATAATCCATTATAAACATCCTTTTAAGAGTTATTAGCTCTATTAAAATGTTGTTTACAGACCAATTAAATGTGTTTTGAATATTAATCATCAATCAACCGGGATGGATTTTGATGACGTTTGTAATCTACTTAAGATATGTTTCCCATGATGTCAACTCGTTTGAAAGCCTACATTATCTTAAATTAGTAGGGCAGTTAATTAGTAAGCACTCCAAGCATTTGCAGTACTTTATGCCGAAAGTTATTCAGATTTCTGTCTCGTCTCTGAATTCAAAAAGATTAATAAAATGCGAATATGCAGATTCTTTTCAGATGATTAAATTATCTACTACTAAGACAACTCATACGGAATGTTGTATAATCTCTTATAAACTATTTCTCCATCACTTTCCAAACTTCTTTAGGAGCTTCTTAGTGCAAAGATCATCTTGCCTACTTTAGTAAGAAATAGATGGTTTATTATTCTTTTTTTAAACATCTCTTTCTCTTTAGTGTATGTAAAGTTTATGATACGGAATGATGGAGAATTGAATTGTAGATGAAAGTCAGCGTTTTAGCCTTCCTTCCATCAGATTGAAGTATATCTTCCTCTTTAAAGTATGTACTTCTGTTCTCAAAACTGAGAAAAGTGACACAAATCCACAGCTAATATGAAAGCCTATTAAAATAACGAAAGAAAATTTATTTCTTAAACACGTTGAAACATTAAGAATATTGCTTTTTATCATGAAGTCTGTATTGGATATAAAAAAAACTACGATAACATAATTTTGTCTCCCAAGATGAAAGGGGGAACCGACGAAGGTAGGAGTTGAATTGCGAAACTACAATTAATGCAAAAGGTGTTCCGCATTCCTCTCTCTCTCTCTCTCTCTCTCTTATGAAAGAATTTTCGCTATTCCGTACGTGTATTTCCCCCTTATGTTTTCTTTTCGTATGGGTGCGCGCGTGTGTTGTGTTCTGACTTTGTTCCGAAATGTCACCAACCTCAGCGGGCGAGCGTTTCTCCATATGGCTTTGTCATGTCATATTTCCAGAGGCCAAGTTAATGGTGGAACAAACACGACTCAACAGAATTTCACATTTATCATGAAAAGCACTCAGAAAGATTGACATCCGGGTCCTTTCGGTGCTTTTATGCAGAGTTGATATGACTTCATGCTGTTGACAGCTAACGGCCTCTTCTTCCGTTGCTATGGGAACAAATGTTTGAAGATGACTTATTTCAATGCTGGTTAGCATTACAAGGGTGAAGTAAAACGTGCAATTGCAGGCTCCCCCCGAAAAGTGCATTACAAACCTGGAAAGCAACGACTATGATTGCTAAAGAAAGAATGGAGGTTTTTCACAAACCTAACAAAAATGTTTCCCGTAATGTACTCGAGAGATGCTCTTCCCCCTACTTGAAGACTATTGATTGCTAGCTTTCTCTGCATCCTGGTCTGCATTCCGTAAGCCCTGTCATCAAATCGACTCACTGTATAAGACGACACGACAGAAAAGCTCATATCGGAGGACGAGCATAAAAGTATTTCTCTCTTGCGCGCGCTTTTCCACCCTCCCTCCCCCCATCCTTCCACCAGTACTCCATCTCTCTCTCTCTCTCTCTCTCTCTCTCTCTTTCTCTCCCCTCAGTCTGTGCTCTTCCTCGATTTGCTATTGCTTCTTTTCCATTCTGTTACTAGGGCGTTTTGAGTGGTGATGTTTCCGCTCGAGGCACATCAAATGGCGATTATGTAAATGTAAACAGCAATTAGGATGCACATCACTATACTATCCTTCCACCAGTGTGTATATTGTTATTTTTGGTGTTGGAGATGTAAAACTCTTTATATTGATTTTTTTTCCCTAAGAACACAACCTTGCAACTTTAGCTTCATCCGCATATGGAATGAAGTATCTGGAACATCGATAAAACTGGCACGTTCCCTAAAGAAAATAGACTGGAAATTGTTTATTAATGTCAGAGTCTTATATACATATAGTTAGCTACGTGAAGCTCTCCATTTGTAACTATCGCTCCCCATTAGTGGCAGTATTAGTAAATGGACGGAAAAATCTATTCTGTACGGAGATGAGCAGTTAAATAAATAATCAATGTATTTTCTTTCGGCTATATTGGACACGCGGTTAGCTTGAATGAAAAGGATATGGCAAATGCAAACACGCTACAAACTGCATTTTACTTTCATTTTCTCGTGCACCTGTGTACAAGCCTTTGCATGGCAAAAGCGGTTGTCATGGTGATCCTCGAGACCCACGCATTGTTGTCAAGAGCAGCTACTTCAGCATTCATCTCTGAACTTTATTAGCATAAAATTACACTTGACATAATTATACTCTTTCGCATGAATGAAATAATTCTAATTACATTGAAATTATTATTATTATCAGTGTAAGTATTCATACAACTTCTCAAGCTAAATATAAAGCTACGATAAATCTTCCAAAGCGTAATTATCTTACGTATAATATATCGTTATGAATTACACATCAGTGTGCGCAATGCACGTTGAAAATAGTAATAAATATTTGTACAAGCTGTCCATTCTGGAAGCGAAGATTATATATTGTTAAATGGTTTCGCGTTTAATAGGGTAGATAGGGATTATTGGCTCAGTTGGTCCGGATCATGTCAGTTATTATAAAGTGAATGTATATTAGGGCATGTTAATATACTGTATACTTCCGCTTTGGCTATCTGACTTGAGAGAATTTCGATTTAAGCCGTGCTTTGAAAAGTATAAAAGTATAAGCGAAGTATTCTCTAACTGCGATGCAAGTTTAAGTACTTTAAGTTTCTTTGCAATACTGTTTTTTTTTTTTTTTTTTTTTTAAGCTGGCTGTTCGATTTCATGGGCGGGATGATCACTATAATAGCAAAAGCAGTGTGTAATATAAAGAGAAAAGAATTCAATGATAGGCGTAGTCGATAGAATACACGCCTCTCAGTTGGATTCATTGTTTAGGATTACGTTAAGGCAACTAAGGTCATGGAAAGATTTATTATTATTTTTTTTTTATTTCAGCCTTCCACCAGGAGACCTAAGTCTATCGAGGATGTCTGTTGCAACTAATTCTCAATTACTTTAAAAAAATATTCTAGGCCGTATTTTTTTTGGGGGGGGGGAAGTCCGGAACATTCAAAGGAAAACTAACCCCCAAATATCAAATGAAACAATTATATATTTAAATCTAATTATTATTATATCTGTCGTGCGCATGTATTTTCCAGCCTTTTGTCTGTTGTGCGTAAGAAAAATCCTCCACTACCGTCTGAGACCGGTTACAACTCAGATTGTCTCAAAAGCGTATAAAATATCTGACCACTGACCATTCGATTAGCGATCTTTAATGTACTCTCCCTTTAGAAACATGAAGAGATTCTAATTTTCTTGGCGCTGAGTTAGTTGTCTCAGACACACTGTGGAATAGTTGTTTCTATTACACTACTTTTTAAGCTTGAATTTGTCACCCTACATGCAAATAACTGCTCAGAGTGTTACTGCCTGTTTTTTCTATATATATATATATATATAGTCTTCTTCGTTTTAGTAAGATATATATGACGTAATTCGTACATGTTTCTATAGCAACAGTAGGTTCTGTTTAACTTCAGCGTCAGTGTATTTGAGCCCATCACAAAGAAATACACAAGACGTGATTAATTCAGATCTGCGATATTACTTTCGTCCTATTTTTTTTTTTTTTTTGTGCTTAGAAAATGAAAAAGAAAAGAGAAATAAGTGATATTTTGCACGCTGCTTGCAACGAAGGACTAGTATGTTTAACGGTATTGTTCTTGAGTTAGCGTGTCCGGGGGGAAGGGCTAAGTGAAAGGAGAATGGAATAGGTAATTTACACAGCGTTTCTATTGTTTTCGTGTTTTGGCTGTAAAGGACTAGTTCGATACAGATGACCTACAAATATGAAAATATCTTAGTAAGTCGTCTATATTTTCATGAGCGGGTTACAGGAATCGACACCTGTTATTTTCTTCGCAGCTTGTTAAAAAGAACGCAACTAACACTCACCCAGCCGAGTTCAACTACCCAAACTAAATTTCCTTCCTCTTCATTCATCTCGTTTATTTCTATTCCTTGCAGCATTATTCCTTCATGGCTATTTTCGAAGAATTTAGTGTGCATATATTTAAATCCAATATCAAAAAATAACTATAAATAAGAATGGAGCGATTGCACTGAAACATCCTATTACGAAAGCTAGCACTGAAATACGAATTAAAAGAAACTGCTTTGTACTTCCTGTCTCTATTCGTGTTGTCTCCCATACCGGTAATAACAAGTAAAACTCTGAAAATAATCTGAAATTTTGACGCCCCAAGAGTCACAGATATTCCATCATTCCGATTTTCTTCATAGCCTATGACAAGTTTGTTAGGTTAGCTTTCAGCAAACATTTAAGTCTTCATGCATTTGAAGCCTTAATGTTAAGAAGTCTTAATCATCCTTTATTGATTGTTATGAACCCAAGCTTGGTTATTGTTTATGAAAAGTTTTATAACAATTAACCATTATTCGATCGACTCCAATACTCAAATACTGGTACCAGCCTAAATATACAGTTGAAGATAGGTTGGAGGACGTATATAACGTCCGTCAGGAATTCATTGACTTGTTGAGTGACGTCATATCCGGTCATCGTAGTGCTCCTGAATAGAGTAAGTGCCACTAAACCTTAAGCGATATTATAAGCAGAATGTATCTGGCATTGAAATATAGACATCTGTGGCATCGTCAACAAGAGGAGACCAGTGATGCTACTGATGAAGATTTTGTTCTGATGATTATCATGTTTCCTGCAACCTTTATATATTTATGCCCATCACATTTTTTCATGGTGCACGAGAGGGGGAGGGTCTGGAAAGTTCTGATAAATACCTATAATAAAATGATATTAAAGCAACTGATATAACTACAAGAAAGACATACTGGTAGTAGAGTTATGAAGGTTCTTATATCCTTGTATGTTCTTTCTTGTGATTATATCAGTTGCTTTAATCATTTTGCTTCAATGTGTGTATCAGAACTTTCCAGACATACCCCCCCCCTCGTATATGATAGTTGTACAGTTAAGTCCATTCAAAATAGGAAGAAGATTTTGAACATCGGAAGTATATTGCTAGTTCACTTTTTGTAATGTATGTGGTAGGGATATTTGATTTCATCAACTTTTTTTAAATAATAATATGAAGTCACTCGATACTGACTTATACAATCTAATTATATGTAGAGGAACAGTGGCCGTAAACCATTGATGCATTCACAGCTCATAGTCCTGAATATAGAAGGAATCATCTTCTACATTAATATGTAGAAGATGATTCCTGATTATTCCCTGTTACCAATACGATTCGATCTGTAAAATGATGGAAAATCTTCTCCACAAACAGAAGCATTGTTTGCAGTTAATTCTTACCTGGACATGAACGAGCTACTGTGCAACACAGGAAGGAATAAACAAACGCAAAGTATGATAGATGCTGCATTATGTGAAAAATGACAGCCAACCTACCTGACACATGCAAACAATAAATGGGTGGAGTCGGTAACAAGTCGTATGCTGTAATTAGAACAGAGGAAGGGAAACCCATTATTACCTTTTTCATTATGAAGGTCTGGCACTCCTTCAACGAAATTATCGTCTTTTCATGACTGTTGGATGGTGATGGTAGTTGTTTAGGAAGACACCGAGCAACTAAGTGTATGAAAGCGAGTATGTCTTCACTAACTACGTGTATATTCTTAGCCAGTTTTTGTTGTTGTTATTATCGTTGTTTTTGAATCCGAGTTTTACATACGAAAATGATTGTGTGTCACTACCCTCGAGACCAGCTAACTCGTTTTCAGCTGAAATTCTGTTATAAAGGTTGTTTGCGTCCTAGATGCGACTTCAGCTCAGGTCTTTCCAGCCAAAGAGAAAGTGTCGCATCATCTTTAAGTGAGTTAACGGAGGCACTTCCTAACTTTGGACAAAATGAAGTAAATAACATTTTATTCGATGTTTGAGCAAATGAAAATGGATTCGTACATTCTATAAGAACCGAACTTCAATCCTTTAAAAAATAAAAATAAATAAATAAATAAAAAATAAAAAAAAAAGAGCCGAACTTAAAATCTTGCATGTTTTTAAGTAACTTAACGAATTGAAAAGCAAGCCATGATAATTAATTGAACTTTATACGGATCTTTTGAAGTAATATCGACACCGCGTCCATTATCATCTTCGTATCATCTTCTCACTTGTTTTAATGCATATTATCCTTTTATAACATACCGTGATTTAGAAATTATATCATACGATAATAAATGGTTCTCTCCTATGAAGTCAATTTGATTCTTGCAGCGACGCCAACATGCATACGAAACGTGTAAATTGTGGTTGCTGATATTGAAGCGTGTTCATTGTTCTCTTCCGGAGCATGACTGAACCCATGCATATAAATAAATGTATTATCTAACAGACTAAGTTTAAAAAGTTTCATATATAAGACGAAATTAGAAAGTGGTCATCGACTAACCAGTTGCTTCGCTAATATATCCGCTTCTGCTGACTAATGCACCAAAGATGCATGTAGTCAGCAAAAGCGGATAAATTAGTGTCGGCTAAAAGGATAGTGGGTACAGCAACTCATCAAAGACGTAAGAGAATAGAATGAATTCAAGCGAAGATTCAATCTTCCAAAGAACAAACTGAACGCCATCTACACAAATAACTGATGAGAACATTGAAAAAAGCGTGCATCCTCCATTTCGACAATGGAGGAGGGAGTGAAGTGGCCGTTCAGTTGCAATGTAATCATCGTTCCTATTGGAAAGGCCACCGTTTTCCCAGCGATCAAGGGGTGAATGGGAAGGTACATACTTGGCTTGCCATCCGCACCCGATTGTTTCTTGTGGACTCAGAAAACATTTTGCACCGCCAGAGTAACTGCTTTCAAACCTGCTGGTGGATTACATTGAGAAGCAATGCACTTGTACTCGTTTAGCACGTTCTTTCAATAAATACTTTGAGGATACTTTCTGAAAACCTCCTGAAATATTATATAATTATTACGAGGGGGGAAAGGAAAGAAAGTAAAATGCAATTAAACCAATTATATGCTTCAAAAAGAAGAGAACGTTCTTTTACGTAACAATTCTAACATGAAATTTTAAATTATTTGAAATTATGGCTTTCTATGTAGGGTTCCCATTTTATTCATCAATGCTCGAGAAAGTAACGACTTGTTTCAAAATAACAATAAATTTACACTCGGCTTTAATTCACGGCGTTTTGTTTACTAAATTTTCATGTTATTTTATTTATTTTTATTTATTTATTTGTTATTCATTTGGAATATTTTGATGAATAAATATTGATAATTAAAGATAATGATCAGCCTTATTAATCCGAATCAAATACGAATACTAATTTTTATAAAACAATTATTGTTGCTCAAAAAAAAAAAAATAGTAGGTGGAAGGTTCAACATTTGCGATACTTAATTCTAATTCATAATCCCCACTTCACCATGTAAAAAAATGGACGAAAACAGTGATGCTATCATTCAACAGAAGCCGTAAAAAAATCAAAAAATAATTTAATTGTAAACCTTATTTTACAATTCATAAAATATACATGAAAAACCAAAATGCGAAAAAACATCATTAACAACCGATAGTAGACGACAGACAACTCGAGGGCATGATTTTCGCCAACCTGGGGAAATGAATTGTAGGAGAACCATCACAGCTTGTTGCAGTGCTGGATTGTCAGGATTAGATAATAAACACCAATTGCAACAAACAGCCTTCAGTGACATCCCGCAAGCCAATGATCAGACAGGGCGATGATACAGATGGCATCCCTGAGACCAGCACGAGGCTATTAACGTCAGAAACAAGAGCAAATTAAATTCGCTTGCGTGCAAGTAAACGAGAAATCTGCTACTTCCGTAGAAATGGATTTTTTCGACCCTCCCGTACCACCCCCCCCAACGGCAGCTGTTGACCTGTCTAGTGTCCCTACACACACACACAGTTCTGTTAGAATCCTCCCCTCTGGCTTGGCTTTTTTTATTTATTTTTTTGTGGCTCCCCCTCCTTGGAATTACTTCGGAAGAAGGTAGAGCCTTCATCGAACTGCACCAACGATTGCCCACTCCCATTCACACCCACTCACCTCTGTTTAATGGGCCTATCGCATAATTGAAATTTTTTTATTATTATTTCGCCTATTGTAATGACGCCTTTTTGTGTGTGTGTTCTTTTTGTCGTATCTACTCTACTCAATAATCAATGAGAAAATTCGCAATGCATTTTGTGATATAACTTCTTGTTCCAATAAATAAAAATGGTGACTGTAGAGCTCATTCTCGTGTCATGTGACTACAAAACAGCATGCCATATGCAGAGATAGCCATCTACAGTTTTACCATGTGGAGAGGTTATTCCTCTTTCTCGTTTGTGTGATTTTTAAAGAGATAAAGAAATTTCATGAGTACATTTATTGGCAATAGATGCGTTACTTGACAATGACCGATTATTTCCTTCCGTGTTAATTAGAAGGTTACGAAAAAATGAGCTGTTCAGTGTTCCTGAACAGTGGATGCAAGTTTATCGCCTATCATTTTCGTATAAGTCAGTCCTTATCTCGATAAGTTCATCTTAGAAAACGCACCAAATTAAATTGTGAAATCCTTCCGCTTAAAAAACTATTAAAATATAAAGCGTTCAAATTTTAAAACATACAAGTGTACGATCATCTTAAGGGAAAACATTCCGAAAACCAGAACATTCGAACGGTGCAAGGATCGCCATAATCAAAAGTTATATTATTAGCACGGCCAACGGTGAATGAACGAATACTTCCTTACACTAAAGTTAACAAATCTTTTAGTAGAAAGTCTTGAGAGAAGTGGAATAATTACAACTGCAGCCACTGTTGGCTGGAAGGATTAAGCGATCATTCTAGTGGAAATATTAAAGGACAATATTTAACGGCGAGTGACTAAAATGATGAACAATTTCAGCGACAGAAGGTCACCAGTTGTCAGTCGAGTGCAAGGCGTTCAAAATTGGATTCGAAAAACACCGAAATTAGGCAGTCACTGAATAACTCACTTAATTCGTTTCTCTTTTCGCCACAAATGCATCCGTCACTCTCGCCTGGCTTGGCGTGACAGTCTTTCATCAGATTCACTGCTGTTCGTTATGTGCCACGTTTGCATCAATTACTGACACGAGATAATCGCACGCAAAACGCTCCAACGGTTGCTAATCACGTTACTGTAGTACAAGACGCCATCTGCCATACAGTTGGGAAGTGAGTGGAGTGTGCAGCTTGGCCAGGGTTTTCGAGATTATGAACACGACTACGATAAATGGCTGTCTATGTGTTAGTAATGATAGCAATGAGGCTATAAATACTTCTCAACCAGGTGATTATTGAATCGTGATATTCACGTCAGAGAACGATAATGAATATTTTTTCCCTTTCTGATGACTTATACGCCTGTACAATGCAGATCTATTTGCACAATCGCACAAATATATATATTTTTTTCAATTAATAATAATAATAATGATTTTAAACAGCTTATTGACTCTCTTTGCAATTTCAACAACGCCACCCCCTTTGAAGAGTGCTTCACTGCATATATTTAAAACAATTCCTCTGTTAATATTTGCAGCAATGACTTTACTGCAAAAATATCATTTCAACAATGATTCTTTTATTTATAATTTCTACAATGTCAATCATTGTTAAGAAAGTGTTATGCGGTGAAGTAGTCTTCAAAGGGGAATTCGTTATTATCATTGTTAAAATACGACCAAAGGATTACTACTAATCAAATAAGAAACCGTGTTATGAACACCAAGTTCAACGAACTACAATCCTGCTCATGGGACTTTAATTACGGTGGGATTGGCTGAACATTAAAAAAGAACGAATAAAAAATTAAAAAAAAACACTTTGTTTCGCTTTACCGCACCACGCTCTATTTCCCTGGAGGTGATGTTTATCTGGCGCGGAATACGTCAAATCTATTGTTTCCATGGAGATAACAATCGGGAAAAAACTCACAAAGATTGAATACACACAACATTTATCACACATGATGGGTCGATTCTTACCATATACCATGTTTTGTTTTGTCCCTTCTTCCTGTTTCAGTTGGTTAGAATTACTTTCCTCTTCTTTCCATCCTTTTTTTTTTTTTTACTACTGCCGATTACTCATTCTCCCTTCACGTCTACACCTGCTTAACATTTGACCCTTGCACGCGCTACAGTATTGCCACGACTCTCTCTCTCTTCTTATTCTAGCGGATACCGTGAGATCGCAGCTCTACAAAAATCACCTCAGGATGCTGCTGGCGCCCGAGCGCGTTCGGTATGACACAGTGAGCAGTTGATAACTTCCTGTCCATGCAACCCCCATGTGTTTAAGGTTTGCGATTGAAACCTTAAACACGTGGCGGCCTTATTTGCCTCATTCACGTGCGGCGATGAGTCGTTGTGGTCAGCAATCCGGCTGTGTTTGAAACAATTTCGATTTTTAAACTCTTTTTAAATGAAAAATTTCATTTTTGACATTCGGTGTATATTTTACTTCACGGTGGATTTGTTTTATTTTCTGATTTTCACTTCTCTCTCTCTCTCTCTCTCTCTCTCTCTCTATCTATCTATATATCTCTTTCTCTCTCTCTCTCTCTCTCTCTCTCTCTCTCTCTCTCTCTCTCTCTCTCTATACTGTTTGTTTCTCCATCAGTTTTTCTCTTTCTGTCTTCTGAGTTGTGTTTTTATTTTCTTCGTTCTTTTATTTGCACTTAAGTACATGTGTAGTTTTACATTATAGTTGTCTAATGCCGGGATGATGTCATCGAGCTTCTGCGATCTAAAATGATTTTTCCATTTATGATTCTATGGAAATATTCAGACGTACATTTTTATTTGTCCATCCATTGATAGAAATGCATTTTTACGTCATTGAATATCTCTTTTGTTAGCGAAGTCCTCAACAAGATACTACGATGTATCCATTGCCTACTCCAAAATATTGTTCGTTATATTCACTCTTTACAAATTATGTATTTCAGTTTCAGATTATTATTATATTTTTTAAAGAGTCATATAATGGAGTTTTTTTAGACTGCTAGAGAGCTTATTGTAAAAAAAAAAAGGAAGGATTTTTGTTGTTGGTTTATTAAGATTACATTTAAGGAACTGAGTCCATGACGTTAATGTATTATTACGAGAAAATGGATGTGTTCTACGACACGTTTCTGGCCTTCCCACTCACTCCTCTTAGGAGTTCGATAAACTCATTTTAGCAGAAAAATCCTTATAAATGTTTTTATGTGTTAGACCAGTTACTAACTCAGGATTTATTACCTAAATGTATATTTGAAAAAAAAAAAAAAAAAAACTTCCAATCTGGGCGTATACAGTAAAACTTTATGTATCAAATAGGTGAAATCTCTACGATATTTCACCATAACACTATATAACACATAACCTTGCTTATAAGAGACCACCTAAAGTGGTCTGTAATAAGCAAGTGAAAGTTTCAAATTCCGTGTTCACTCTCTAGTACATGGGTCCTGGATTACAAAACTCTTATTCCACTCGTGGTGTGCTATAGGTTTATATTCTTTGGTTATGATAAAAAAAATCTGGTCAGTTATCTATTAGTATGTGGATAGTTTTCGCCACCCAGTCTGAAACCATCACCTTGATTATCGGAGGCCTTTAGAGTTGAAATAATTACAACTCCAGAACCTGGAGGCATAAAGCTCTCGCAACTTGTTTGCCCTGGAATGTATTATACGTTTCCCAATATTTCGTGGGTACAATTGCTGTATAAACAGTAAAGAAACTTATTAATGAGCACTTGTTTGCGACTATTGGAATTATTAATGAGTACATTAAGAGATCATACATACATCGACAAAACAAAATGGAATGGAATGGCAAAAGTACTTAATATCTTCTAGGAGCTATGACCTTGGGTTACCACGTATTTCATTAAGAAACTGTGTTTACTTAGAAGGTTGAAAGAAAACGCCGCCTAAGAATATAGGAAAAATTATCTTTCTAACGACAGGGTTCATTCAACCAATCCCACCTCACCCACCAATCCAAGTCCTATAGGATGCTTGTTATCCATGTTAAAAGCAATTTCCTTTTCAACCAAATCGCTCACATCAAACACCATCTGCAGGTAGCAACAAAGCATTTTAATTAATGTAGACAGTCGTGTGTGTGTGCGTGCGTGTTTTTTTCTTCATCTTTTCAATCTACGTTTCACTAGCTGGACAGTAACTCGTTGAAAACATGTAAAAAACTATTTTATGCTACAACACACACACACACACACACACACACACACACACACACACACACACACACACACTCTTTCGGAATAACACACAGTTCTGTTTGTATTATTCCGAACGATTAAACAAGCTCTGTATCTACGGAAACGTCTTTTAAATGTGTACAATTTGCCTTTAATGATGTTTTGCCATTTATGAACATTTAGAAAATTAAAAGCTCTAGTGGAGAGATAAAGCTCTCAAAGGCAACCAGCATCTCTGAGTAAACACCATCAACTTCAGTCAATATTTGCTTTCTTGATTACTTCAAAGATAACAGCGGTGCAAAAGGTAGATTTATTATTGCATCTTACCTTAATAAAAGTCTCCAGTAAAGTGGGAAACAAATATTAGGACTGAGTACGAGCGCGTGCGTGTGAGGAATGTCATTACCGGCAGGTGGATAGTTTGTGATTGTCTCTCTTTTCTTGACAACCTTTTTTTTTTCTCTCTCTCTCTCTCTCTCTCTCTCCTTCCTTCGTTCTTTAATGCACAAGTTAGGTGAAGAAATCCGAACAGTTGATCATCATTGCATAAAAATGATAATTGAAAGAGAAAACAAACTCATAGGCATCTAAATTTAAATATCAACGAAGAAATCATTTCATAAATAGTCATTCGAATTCTGTGTATTATTATTACCGGGAGCATTTTCTTGAGCACTTTTCTAGACTACGTTTTGATCATATATTTAAAGTTGTTATGGTTTTTCTAAGACGCCTGACGTATTGTGAAATAGATTTAAAAATTTCGTGCCATAAACTCAAAGAAATATCGGAACATTAAGTTAACAGTGATCGATTGGGTTTCAGGAAGAATTGTAGTACTACAAACAAAAAAGTATATTCGACTTGATTTTTCGTAGAAAAATAAAAGAATTGACGTAAAGGGGAAGAAAAAGAGACTTATATATGTTTGTAGATCTAGAAAAGGATTTTGGTAATGTCAAGAGAAAATAAATTGCTTATTTTGAAAAACATCTGCATAATTTGAAGAGACAGAAAAAAAAATATTCTGTCTTATTTTTTGGATAAAAAATAAGAAACGACAGAAGAGTATAAGGAAAATAGAAGAATCAGAAGACGAATAGAAAAGATTGGAATGATTGAAAACACGACGGAAAATATAAAAGAAAAGATGGAATAAAACAACAACGCAGCATTAGAAAATGAGCTTAAAGTGCACGTTCTTTATAATCTTATTCAATCTGTACATTGAAATTGCAGTTTCCGAAATGAAACAGGAAGTGGTTTTTGGATGCAAAACATTCTTATTCAGTTTATAAATATACTCATAGAGAATGAGTCCAACATATACATATGATAAAAATACAATGAATAAAATATTTCAGAATTATGAACAGTATTACGGGGGAAAGAAGGTCTGAGTATAGTTTCTTATGAATAAAGAAATCAAAGTATACATTTATCTTATGTAGTATGCAGACCACGTCATAAAACTTTCGAAAAAAAAGTCACAAAAGTGTGTGGACTAAAATCAACTTTTTAAAAAATAAAAACAACTGAAGGCATTCTGTGCACTCGCGAAGGCACTCGTGCCATTTCTTTCCGAACTTGGGTTAAATGGCGACTTGAAATATCTCCTCTGGCTATGCTGCACACACATTCTGTAAATGTAGAAAAACTATAAATATAAAAATACTTAGTATTTCTCCTTTTTTTAAAAGTTTGCTTTTAAGTATTATGAGAATAGCGAGAAATTATAGATTGAATGAGAATTCTTTAAACCATTAATGAAAATTCACTTAATTTACTTAAAATAAAATTACATGTAGTAAGTAAGATTATTAGAAAGGGATCTCTCTCTCTCTCTCTCTCTCTCTCCAAAAACAGTCAACATCTTGGAAAATATGCAACATATTCTCGACTAATCCGTTATTCATATCCTCGGTCCTCGGTTTAGCGTCCCTGAAATTATCTGTCGAAAAAAATACTGCTTCCGAATACGTTTATTATATTTATTCCGAGTAAAAACCATCAACGTTGTTTTTATTGGGTTGGACATCTTTCTCGTAAAAGTCATTCATTGAAATTTCCGTTATTTCTTTTTACTTTGGTTCAGAATTCTCACACTTCATTTAACTATAACTGGAAATGTGGATTTATTTCGCTTTCCTGATAATGATTTGCGCATAACACGACTCGAATTTAAAACCTATCGATGGCAAAACGGAGGCTACATCTACGCAGCCATAACCGCCAGCAGAAAGCCTGAAAAGATACCTTGTAAATATATAAATAGAAAATATGTTATATGATTGAGGTATGAGAACCTCCGTAGCTATAGACGAAGCACTTTGGTTGGAAAGACCTGGGCTCGATTCTCGTCCCTGACGCGGGGAACATTTATCTGGTCTCTTTCGACCAAAGGTGAGTTGGCCAGTCTCATACGGAGGTGAGGGGAGTTTCCGGGTTTTTCGTCCCTCAGAACAAGCAAACCGGCCCGTGAACACACACACACACACACACGAATTTACAGTCATGAATACTTACGACAATATGTAGAAGAGATAGGGTCCTCACCACATGTCCTTATGCCTAGTTAAACATGAGTCCATGAGTCGCATCGTGGTAGTCAGCCTCCTAGGATAGGAGACGGCGCATGAATGAGATGGGGGATTCAGGTATGCATCATATGATTCAGACATATCAGGTATTCAGTCATAACTGCATACATTATTCAGAATTATCACATGTTGGGACATATCAAGTGTTGAAATGCTTCATATGATTCGGACATATCAGTTATTTAGGTTCACAGAAATAATTCAGACATATAGACATATTCAAACCGGCCCCGTGAACGCGCGCGCACGCACACACGGATTTTAAGTTATGAATACTTACGTGTGATTCAGACATGTCAAAAAATTCGGATTCGCTACGTACACTCATCAGCCAAAACATTGTGACCACGCCGCAACCACATTGCATGATTGATCGGAAACAGACCAAGGGTGATTCCATCCTGATATGGGAATTGTCTTCATTCACATCATTGGGTCTTCTCTTCCCCATTGACCATATTATGACCGCTAATTCTATCCTGGGATTGTTTTTCGGTCAGATATTTCCGTACATTGTGCTATGTGCCCCCTCTGCATCTGAACTCCTCCAGGAAGACAACTTCTCATGTCACGAGGCTCGCATTGTGCAAGCATGGTTCGATAAGAATATCCAAGCATTGTGTGAATTCTCCTGATTTGAATCCTATCGAACATTTGTGGGATCTTTGGGAACGCAGCATCCGTCGGTTGATGCCAGTGGCTCGCTCGGAATAAATGCCAAGACGGGTGCAAGTGGTTATCTTGGCCGAAGGAGAACCAACACCATACTAGGTAGATGGGATGGTTCGGGGATATCATTGAGACGTGTTGAGCATTCAAGCATGCAATTTTTTATTTGAACCCACCTACAAAAGGTTGTAGGTGGGGTCAAATAAAAGTTGACCCCACCTACAAAAGAAAGTTGACCCCCAACTTTCCTCTAGAGAAGACCAAACACGAAAAGTGAGGCGGTGGTCTCACACCTGACGATGAAAATCATCTCCCACCTAATGATAATCACAAGCATTCTTAGTCACAGTGGGATTCGAACCAGCAACCTGTTGGTTGTGAGCCAATACGCTAACCACTCGACTAACCAGGCAGGCAACAAGTTATTCAGATAGGTCGGGTATTTAGTCATTAAATTCACAGCATTCCAACAATTTATCTAATGTGATATTTGAAGGAAAAGGAGAAGAACAATTTCCAACTGTAAAAATATATTCAGTGATAAAAGGGTAGCCTGAAAGCTGACATCCATTTGCTTTATTAGAATGCAAATTCGATCTCAAAAAAAAAGCCCATTGCTTCGCTGTTACTATAAATCTTCACCAATATCCCCGAAATCAAAAACAAGTTTTAGTAAATAAGATAAAATTAACAATAAATCACAATAAATAAACTCTAATCTGATAAATGCAGGCCTTAACAAGCAAACGTATCAAATAACCTGCAATCTTCTTTTCACTGCACAAAAAACGTTGCACACTTTGTGCGTTTAATTGAGATAGAGGAGGAAGCTTAAAGTGATATCTGTCTTTCAGTCCATCAGCACTAAAGGGCTTACCAGCTACGCGATTTTAAATGACTGCGCAAAATACTTCATCCGTGGCTTTACCGTTCCAGTACTCTACTGCTAATAAATGCTAAAAAAACGAACGAGGTATTAATTACACGCTAATAGATTGAGTTGTAACATAATCCGAGTTGGTGTGTTTTCTTTTCTTGTTTTTGTTTGATGTAATTTTTCCTCTTTAACAAAATACTCCTTTTCCACGTTCCAATGTTAAATTTTAATATCATTGGCAATCTGTTTAATTCGCGTACACACTGCTAATTCCACTCTCAGCAGTTAATGAAGAGTTTTAATTGTCGCACAAGAGCGAGTGCAGCGACATGTAACGGCAAAAACAATCATTTCGAGTATTGCAAACCGTAATGCTTCTTAATGGTGTATTAAACATGAAATTAGCAAAAGATAACGAAAAATGTTAATGAGGGAGTAAAGGCATTTGGGAAAAATGATAATGGAATCCTATTGATTCGTCATTTAATAAAACACTTACAGATATTCGATTCTCTTGTTAGAAATCTGCAGAATTCATAATAAATTATCCAGATAACTTATGTAATGAAAAATGAACATCTTCATTAAATATTAAAATTAGTAGCAGACGAAACTGTCTCCAAACAATGGAAATTAACAGTGATCACGTAACATATGCGTGCGCATGCGTTGTCGAAAAATTTCAAAAATCAACATTTCAGTAGTATGGTTAACTGTTACAAACTGATTTTTTTGTTTTTTATTTGCTATTTCAGGATTGGAAAATAGATTTGCATTCAATTTTTTTTCATTAAATTTCTTTGTATCACGCTAATAAGCGAATTGAATAGATTAAATTTAAAAAAAAAGTATTTTCAAGTCTGGTAATTTTACACCGCTGTTTTACTAAGCATTTGTGAGATAGGATGGGGATGATGGTGGGGGGGGGGAACTCCGAACATAAGAAATCACTCAGAACATCGCGTCTAGGAAAGCACAGAGTTCTCTGAAATCGTGTACTTCTATCCTAATTATAGTGATGTATATGCGATAGGGCCTTGGCCTATTTAGAGCCATCTGGAATAGAAGGATAGAGCCAGCCTGGTGGTGGTGGCGGGTTGGGGGGGGGAAGAAAGTATCGACTACAGAAAACGGTGAATACACTTAGTGTTACAATGGCTTCTTTCCATTTGAACGCATTTAGCTCCTTATGACTCCAGACATAATTGATCGCTCATGAATGATGAGTTCAGCTCCACATGACAAATGGGGCTAGTCTGTTATGATCGGAAACACTCTTTTGGCAACTGACATTAAATAACCAAAGAGGAAACGTCTTCTTTATGTGGCTAGCGAGTAAAAGCGTGACCATTATTTTTTTTTTTTTTTTTTTTTTTTTGAAAAAAAAATTGATATGTTTCGTGCGAGGACATTGCGAAGAATGTGTTTTGAAAGTCCATAACCCAACAGGAGAAGCTGAAATATAGTTCTTAAATTATCAATTTAATTTTAAAATTTTGTATTTTTATTCATTTTTTAAAATTCAACTTCAGTGGATTTTATGGGAAGGAGGAGATAATATTTATGGTTGTAAATTTAAATTTAATAAAACTGGAGTATGCTAAGGCTACGATACGATTGTATTATCAATTGTGTGTATTCATTCCATTTGGTTTATTTGAAATGGAAAAATACTGTTGTTGCCCGAAATTACAGCCAAATCAGGGCACTATATCATGTCTGTAAATTGCGTGTGTTCTTTTGGCCAGTTTGCCTGTTTTTGCTTGATGAAAAAAACCCAAGTTTCCGTGAGAAGAGGGGGGGGGGTTCTTCCCTCTCTGTATGAGACCGGCTATCTAACCTTCAGTTGAAATGGTCTTATAAAAATTCTTCGCTTCCTAGATGGAATACAATAGATGGTTAAGATTCTTAAGTATCCTAGACGGATTTCGAATCTGGGTATTTCAAACCTGAGTGTATCGACGATACTGACTATGCTACGAAAGCTTTGAGGTGGAGAAAAATCCTATATAACTGAGGAAAATAGGAGTTCATCTCTGTACTTATCCTTTCATAAGAATCTTGTCGTAAAATTTCTTCCATCATAAAAAATACTTTGAATTAGGCTTTTTTTTCAGTAGATGTCTCTGCAGCATAGTCAGAAGAACATGTGTCCTCCGGTAAGAAAGCCCCTGTTCTTTTCCCATCGTAATACTACAGAGATAGGCTGGTACAACTATGGTGTGTCAACCGGTCGCATAATAGTTCAGTTTAAAACATGCATATTTTTAAAGTGAACCATTAAAAGCTTCTTCTCCTAGGCTTTAGCTTCTTAAATGGGGACTTCTGAGACAATACATATCATGATATCGTTACCAATGTAATGATACACAACATAAGCCAATATTGTTTATCCTGTCCTATTTGCCTTCACCTGTCACCTGATGTATCATGTGACTTTAACTCATCTTCACCTGAAAAGCCTTTATAAAGTTTCACACATGAGCCTTGGACAGGATTCAGAAGCCTTCTTGTCGGTGTCTATTTGTTCTGCTTGTCTGTTTTTATTTCTGTCGAAAATAAAGTAAATTGAAAACCCTGACTAAGACTGAGTTAAAAAAAAGGGAGGGGGAGATTCCTCCAGTAATAATAAGATTGCAATCCGATGGACATTACCATCATTACTTCTAGCAAAGCACACACACGTGTTAAATAAACCAAATAATAAATCGAACAGCATTCTTAGTTTTTACGATGTCCCCGTAACCTAACGGGGGTAAGGGGTGCATCTATTACTCGAAAATTATTTTACAGTATTGTCGCAAGGAGTAGAGGCGAACTCCACCTTCCTAACAAAGCCCTTTTGCTACCAAAAACAGTAATTGTCTGTTTCCCAATTCTGTTGAAATGTATTAGGACTTCATGCTGTATAACCTTCCATAATTACCCTATCGGTCGATCACACAAACGGGTTTCATGTAGCAAGTGTTCTATCACGCCACTGTTATCACAGCTGGTCAAACAACTCCCCCCCCCCTCTCCTTTTCCGAACACACCACTATTCCACTTCTGTTATTCACCCCCCCCCCCCATCCCTTTTCCAATGTTTCCTCAGCTGCCTGTTAGTGTAATACGGAGCAAAACAAAGCAAACTCTGATAAACCTTATTCACTTCAGTACCAGCTGCGCTAGCTCCCCCCCCCTTCCCCCCGAACGTTTGGTTAAACGTTGTCTGGACCTAAGAGACTTTCTCTTCTCCAAGTAATAACAGGCGAAGTTTAACTCGCTTTTGCTTGTATGCAGCGCCCCCTCGATGTGTTTTTTTTTTTATTTATTTGTTGCCCTAAATAACATTGTCGACATAGCTGTAATAGGATTGGCTGACATACTATAGAATGCTTTATTGCAACATAACAACGTTGCTTTTAGAGTTACAGGCTAGAAAATAATTCGCCTCTTTGTCATCATTCAACGTGCATTTTGTCTCCCGAAGAATAATAAATAGGATAAAAGTATCGAAAAACAAGTAAACCCATTATTAGGCAATGATATGCAACATATTGTCCCAATTTATAAGGCGGCTCACTGTCAGAGAAAATATAGGGAATTATTCAAGACGAAAGATTGATAGAAAAACAGATATTTATTTAGGAAAAAATAAGATAGACTTTTGTAGTTCATATCTGACTCACATGTCGAGCACTAAAAGACAAAAACAAAATCAAAGGTTCCTTAAATATCTAAAAAACGTACTTAGATCGGCCGATAACGACTTCTGTTTCCGATGGAGATTATTTCGGTTCGCTACCGATTTATTTAAAAACTGGAAACTTGCTGTGGGAAGTCTTCGGGAATACGGTAATTACAAAATACGACGAGAGCGTTTGAGTCTCGTGGAAAAAGAACCGTTTTGAATGTTCATTTGTTCTTCCTAATACTATCATACGTTCGTTTTTGTTGATATTATGCTATCAGTTAAGACTTCCGTAGCTGAGTCGGTATAGACGTCCCTTTGGTTGGAAAGATCTGGGCTCGAATCTTGTCTAGGACGCAAAGAATCTTAATCAGGGTTTTTGACCTGAAGGTGTGTTAGGCGGTCTCACACGGAAGTAACAGGGTTTTCCTTCCTGGAAACTTGGTTTTTTTTTTTTTTTTTTCATTCCGAAGTTGGCCCGCTGAACACACATCTGCACACCTAAAATGCTTAGAGGGATGCAGTAAGTGCATTAAGTGCCTAAAAATCTATAATTAGAGGACTCAACCCGTCTAAGAATGGACGAGAATGGATGGATTAGGTAAGACGTTGATGACCAATGGGTGCGGTAATGTACACGAGGTCTGTTTCAATGAAAAAAAAAAAAGTAACGAACTAATTGTGATTGCTTAAAGAATAAATGATTTAACGCAATTCGGAGTTTTGGTGACGTCATCAAATCGGCTTTTTTTTTTTTCATTTTCAATTTGTATTCTCTTAACTTAAATGAATTATTACACCACAGTTTTAATTAAAAGAATTATCACCAACTGATAATTGTGTTTATTAAAGATTTTGTTTGTTTGTTTGTGGAAGAATTGTAATAAGAAATCTTTCGCCACCATTTCAACAAGCGATGTAGTGTGTGTGTGTGTGTGAGCATGCGTGCATTGTGGTTTGTGTCATGTCGCGAGACTACACACTAAATTAACGCTACTACGAAGCTTGTCAGAAAGTAGTTGTGAATCGGAGCTCGGCATTTAGCTGCGGCCACAATAATCTTAGGTTGTTTACCTTTCCTTTATCTCACGGAGGGTTGAAAGCATCGATGAGGTAAGAGGATTTGTCACCAAAACCCATGAAATCTCTCCCTTTGACGTGCACACTTGCTTTTTCATTCTCTCCCAGCTAAGGCCGATCACCGTTGGGAACAGAGATGCAGTTGGAGGGTGTTAACCACTCTCCTCCATTTCCTTTCCGGCATCCCTCCCCTGGGGCAGAGGGAAAGCACGTTACGTGATGGGATGGCGTACCCACACCGTTTCGCCAGCATTACGTTTCAAAGATGTTTTCTCATACATTCTGTGCATTCATATTTTCTTCAAATCTCTCCCTCTCTCCCTTTCTCTCCAATCTGTTTGTTTCTTCGTGTATTTGTCTCTACCTGTCTCTCTCTCTCAAATGATGTACGCGAAAATAGGTCTACTCTGATACTCTCGGACATGGCCCTCCTCAATTGCATGAAAGAAAACACAGGATGTGAAATTTCTAGTTGATCCCTGTCAATGCTGTAATATACATCTTTTACTTCATACAGAGATGGAAAAGATGGAAAGTTGTGCCACCTATCACCGACTTGAGGCAACTAAACTTCGCCTATAGCACCGACAGGAAAAACGTGTATAACAGAAACTTGTTCGAGTTTCTTCACCATAGAAATCCACAAAAATCTTTATGCATTTTTGGTAAAGAGTGAAAGATGCAGGTAGTTTCTTGGTTAGTGATAATAGTGAAAAATAGTTTATTTTTTCTTACATGGTCCGTTTTTATCCTTCTTTTTACATGGATTATTCTTTGACTAACTTATTTTCTTAAATACGTAATCCCAGTCTCCAAGTTAAATGACATCTCTAGAATACAACAACATAGCCTATAGAGTATTTGACTATAAGCACAATACACAAGAGTATGCCTTGACATCGCGCTTTCCACCATAAGAAAAATCCTATCATTGGAAAACCATATCGAAACAAGTGGCGAAAAGAGTGATATAGTCAGGAATGTTACCAATGTCTGCCATTCTTCTCTGATTCGAAGGAAGACAAGATAACGAAAGATGCTTTTCTAATCTGTTTCTCATTTCATGACCATAACCAAAATCATGTTTTTTTTTTAACCTCCACATGCCATTCGAAATGCGTACGTGCGCCGCGCGTACTTTGATTGGAAAAACCTGGGTTCGAATCTCGTCTACGATCATTTAAAAGAGCTCTTTAAGCGAAGATGAATTAGCCTGTCACACAAAGAGATGCAAATCTCTCTCTCTCTCTCTCTCGCTCGCTCTCTAGGTTATTCTAATAATCAAAACACATATACCACTACTATCTAAGCTAGTTGACTATTCCGTTCCTAGCAGTCCAAATGCAGTTCAAAGTCCACCTCCTTGTCTTTGTCCTCGTGTGCTAAATCTGTAGCTATTAGAGTCCTCGCGATGGCACATTCTTCATACAGCGCATGAAAGTCTTAAGATGACAGCCTCTGACTGTCATAAAAATGTAGCTGCATTTCCACACATATCCTGTTGAATGACATAGGGAAAAGAAAGAAAAAGAATCCTAAGATGCTGACCAATAACGCATGATGCAGAGGAGGTCCATTCTGCACGAGGTTGTGGCGTACCGTAGCTGTAGTAAATGCAATTTAATACTCTCTTGGTTACGACCGAAATTGAAGACTCGTTTACAAAGCTAAGTGGCTGTCATAAAATGTCTTTACTGCTACGAATGAACTTTAAAGGGAGTCTGTTATCTGTGGTTATTATCCTGACCGCTAAAGTCACTTTTATCGTTCATATTCCGTACCTTCTTACGACCAACCACAGTAGATCTTAGGTTAAACTGTTACATCTAAGAGGGTACCTTGAAAGTATCGATGGTTAAATTTCTTGAAATTCAACGTCAAGTAAATCCTTCCATGCGTGGTTCCCCAAAAGGGGAAAGGAGAAAAACAGGGAAAAAACAGAAAATAGATTGCCAAGGTGAATAAAAGAAACATTAGGAATGGAATATTGTCAGAATGTGTAAGGAAGCAGACAAGAATTAGAAATATATCAAGGGAAATAAAGGATTTCGTTAAGAACTCGATTAAGGTAGATACGACATGTCTTTTAAATGAAAGAAAGTAATCAAAACATCTCGAGGAAGTAGAAGAAATCGGTGTGGGAAAAGCCAAGTGAAGAAGGCTTTCAAAATCCAAGAAAGAGAGTACAGTTAAGCATCGTTGCATCTCTTTTCAAAATTTTTGACAATAAAGAATTCATCACTCACAGACTGAGTTGAAAAAAGGAATCGCTTTGACCATTTAGAAGGACCTCAGTTCGAGTTTAAACATCAGCAAAGCAAAAGCGATGGCTTCTGGCAATCTGGATGAATTTAAGATTGACGGAGATTAAATAAAGGTGGATGAAAGTTATTTACTGAGGTCCAGATAATAGCGCTTTTCAGTTGAAGATAAATGTCGATTTCAGACAGAGTTGGCAGAGTTTCCCCCTCCAAAACTCGAAACCGACCAGAGAAAACACGCATTGAGAGATATCATAAGGCTTTACAGGTAGGAACTGACTGTCTTTAATTACCAATATTAGCACAGTTTCACAATCAAGAAATCTTGAAATTTTACGTAGTTATGGATCAAGGGTTCGACAAATCAGGAATTCACTCCTTAAAATAAGGGTTCCTGATCCCAGCTTCGTAGTGTCTAAATATCGTAGCAATTTCTTCCCACAACCATAAACTCAGTGAATAGTTCTTATTCTTTGTTCATGTTGAGATCATAAAACGTAATACCATACGAAAGGATAAATTGCAATTGGTCACCACACATTAGCTCCCAACTAAATCTTCAGAAGAGTTCAACATACAATAATAAAAGCTTATCACATCAATCTTAAGCCGGTATTTGTTTCATGAAAATGAAGCATATACCTAAACTTTAGTGACGTAATTAAGGTCGAGTCTTAACTTAGATATAACCCTAATATTTGTTTCGACTATTAGTATCATGCATTCAGGAATTGCAGGAATACTGTTCTTGTTCTGCTGTCTTAAAAAGCAACGTTTCTCAAAGAAATATGAAACATAATTCGGGAATTCACGACTTCAAACTAAGAACAACGTTTATTAATGTTCTGCGATTAAAAAAAAAATTAATGGGAACTTTTGCCTATTAGCAATAAATTTAGGAATTGAAAACACGTACTCGAAATAGTTTCAGAGCATTTCCTGTTTTATTCGAAATCACGTGGATAGCTAAACTTCTAATTAATAAATCTGGTCATGTGAATGAAATATCCTATTACAAAAATAGGGGCTATATCAGAGTCAGCTTTACTTTTCTGATGATAAAGGGTATATCTGTAAACTGCATATATCCTAAAATTCGGGATATCTTTATAGAAGGTTGGGTCGTTGTAATTTTACAGTGGCAACTCCGTTTCAAGTAGGAAATGATAGTGTATATTATGTGCACTATCATTTTATACGCCTTTAACACCTATGTGTGTTAAAGGCGTGTTCTCCGAATTGACTCTCTGGCTTCATATGAGACCGGCTAATGCCCCTTAAGTTGAAAAGCAGTAAATGTTCTTTGTGTTATAGAGGGGATTGGAATGTCGTCTGGGAAACAAATAAATATATTTTTTAAAATATTAAATGAGAGAAAAAGAAATAAAAAGATTATTCTTGTGGAGGGAAAAAAAGGAAAAAGATTTCCCTTCTTTTAACTCTATAAGCCATTTATTTTCATGGCAGATCCTGTCCAATCTCCTCGTTTTCTGCTGAGTGCCGAGCGAAGTCATTCTAGCAAACAACTCCATTCAAACATACGAAGTCAATTTCCATCTATGGACATTCCCAAAGACATTTTTCACCTCGGTTCATTTATTTTCTCTCCTTTTGTTCTTTACATTCCTCTTTTATTATTTCCCTTTAATGGGATCGATTTCAAGACAAACAAGAAATTCGATCCGAATCCAATGCATTACAAGCAGATCGATTGACAATACGTTTTCTCCGATCACGGCAACAGAAGAACGAGCAGCACTAATAAACGAACCGAAAGATGCTTCATCTCTGTTCATACCCCCCTCTCAGTCTCCTTCCCCCCCCACGAGCATGTTTTACAAGATTCCAAGGGTAACAATGACACACGATTGCCAATCAGTGATTATGAAACTTGGTCGTACATGTGTGTGTGTGTATGTGTGTGTGTGTGCACTTCTTACATTCATCCTTTGTATTTCAAGATTCGCGCATCCCAAACAAGCTAATGTCAAACTAGGAAGCTCTTAGATATGTGCAAGAGAGGTTGGGATGGTGGGACGAGGGGGGGGGGGGAATGTTTAATGAATAGGATGCGTTATTAAAGAAGCGCGAGAGACAGGACACCCCGTTATTAGAGTTTCTGTTCTTTTTCAACGTTGTAGACAGGGAACTAATTAGATTTCAGTTCGGGGCCCTGTCATTCGCTTGATTAATTCACTCTTTAATGGGCACGCGCCACGACAAAACACAACCAAGGCCGGAGAAGAAATAAGGCTACTTTTAACCTTCTATTTATTAAAACCAGTATAATTAAAGTTTTCTGTCAAATCTCCAATTAAGTCCATATTATTAAACTTTAAAACGCGCAATTAGATGCATGCATACTTGGGAACATAAAGAGAAAGAAAGAAAAAAAAAACGCTTTCTAAGTTTTTAAGTTTAAATGGCAGTCGAAGAAATTTCCAGTTTCCTTCTTCTCTCTATCTTTAATTTTCTCAGTCATTACTTGGCCTCTTGTCTAAGAATTGCCATCTTGCCCCTCTCTTGCACTTTTTCTATTTGCGTCAATGGCGTCTTTTCAACTGCCTTTTTTTTTTTTTTTTTTTTTTGGTTGTAGAGTAAATATTTATCTTACATCTAGAAGTAGTGAACACTGCTACGCCAGTGAGCTGAAATACGGTCATGCACACTGCACTAATACCAACTGCTAATGGCTTTTTCACTGTACCAGGACACAAACACTTGTCTAGCAGACCAACGGGCTAAAAACACGACAAGCAAAAATCAACACTCTCTCTGTCTTCTCTCTTTGCCGAACACACATCTTCCAACATTTCACTTTCTTCCCTAAATTGCACTATCTATTCATCTATCTTTCTATTCAAATCTCTCTTTTTTTCTGTTTTAGCATTTGCTTTGTAGTATTTTTTTACCCGTCTATTGTACTTTTATCTTTCTATTAGGCACTTTTATTACTTATGTGTTTTTTAAATTTCTTTTTTTTTAGTTCTTTTAATTTATTTATTCTTTTTTTTAAAAAAAAGACTCGTGTTTTTAAATATCTTCCTTGTTAATTAACTTTAGCATGCATAGATGGCGCTTATTCTGAGTAGGGTACTAGTAGTGAATGAAGACAGGTTTGGCTCTATTGGGAAGAGTCTTCACTAATGAAACGTTGATTAAATATTCCTTCATGCACATAGAAATGTGGAGTCGATACTTTGAACAATTTCCACAGTCCACTATTTCAGTTAGTGATCACGTTAGAATATTAAATAGTCCGGATATTAATACGGTCTACAAATAGTAACCTGAAGGTTAAGTGGCGAGTACGTTGATAGCCACCTCCCCTCTAGGCTGCAAATTTATAGACGGGACAACTTGAACCTCGCAATCAGCAAACGTAAAATGCAAACCTTCTTGCCAACGTAAGCATCATCCGAAACAATCTGGAATGATTATTGGCCTGTCACATTTGATTGGGGGACATTTGTTTATGCTATTTCTAATACTTGGATCGTTATCCTGCGTCAATGAGTGATTTAAATTCATCTAAGAGTTTAATGAACACACTACAGTCGTATATACTGTAGTGTGTTCCATGCACCACAATTCATGAACAAGCAACTGCTCTCTCATGAGCCATTGATTACAAGATGAAATGTGAAACGTCACCTACAGCGGCGCCTACGTCTAAATTGATGTTATGAACAATGGGAAAGGCATTGTGGGGAGTCATGAATCACAATACACATGATTTGCATCCTAGGATGAGTTGGGGTTTTCGAGTTAAGGGGGAGCGATGATACGAACATGACCTTGTTGCACTAGCCATAAAATTTGGTAGAGGATAGTGGCATTTTCGCGATGTTTTGGTATGCGTAAGATCCTTGAATGGTATTCGATAAAAAATATTTATTCTGAAACGTACCTTGATATTTTTAGAGGATAATTCATTGCCGATCAAAATAACTGGAATCTGGTTCAAAGGTTTGTGTCAATTGTTCAAATTAGGAATCTTGACTTTTCTTCTAATTATCCAAGTCTGCCAAGTTATCCAAATTTGAACGTAAATGAGCCATTTTGAATATCTTCGAACCTTTTCTGAAGGTCAAAGTCAGTTAATAATCTGCTGGCGATCTGATCTGTAAGAACAGAAGATCACACTACCAACCTCTCTGTTTATCACAAAAACAAAATGTAGCTGATGGGTTTACCGAATACAATAGCGATGGGGTTTCTATTATTATTATTATTATTATTATTATTATTATTATTATTATTATTATTACACGAGAATTTCCATGGAGTTAGAAGACTCATCGTAACTCCTTATTTGCACACTAACCATCATTCACACAGTAATAAGATCGAATCATACCTTTTCTTGAACTCATTCGCTTACGAAGCACTCAGAGCTGCCCCTGGCAACTCATTTCACCCATTCACCCTCAAAAAAAAAAAAAAAAAAACTAGTGATAACACCCTCGCTAACCACGCTCTTACAAAAGTTTCATGGGCAATCTCTTATTTTCTCTCTCTCTCTCTCTCTCTCTCTCTCTCTCTCTCTCTCTCTCTCTCTCTCTCTCTCTCTTTCCTGTAGTGTACTGAAAAACGTATTCAGCAGTCACTCTATCAAAAACGAATTAATATCCTTTTAGTAAGTGAAACGTAGAGCCTCCGTAGCTCAGTCGGTATAGACGAAGCCCTTTGTTCGGAGAGATCTGGGCTCGATTCCCGCCCATGACGTGAGCAACCTTTATCCGGTTTCTTTCGATTAAAGGTGGGTTAGCCTGTCTCATGCGCAGGTAGGGGGTTTTTTCCACCTGGAAACTCGGGTTTTTCGTCCCTTAGAACAGGCAAACCGGTTTGTGAACACACACGGATCTACAGTCATAAAATACATACTTAATTCTTCATTAGAAGGTCTCAACCAGTCCTGAAGAACAGGGGAATCCCCATACGAATAAATAATTAAAATGTAAGTGAATGTTAGTAAGCATTAGTTTATGATTTTGCTTCCTGCCCTAATAATTTTCATAGTGTAATGTTTCTATTAAAATTATTACAGCATTCTAAAGCAACTGTTATGATCCTTACAAAATCAAGAATATTCCAAAATCTGGTCAATGAAAGAGACAAATAAAGATGTAGGAGGGAGCTTTGAAAGAGGATAACCACACCGTCCTCAAAATATCTCATTTAAAAAAAAGGTAAGAATGTTATAGAGTTTCAAAGTTTTGATTTGGATGCTAAAAAACTCAACACAAGAATTTCATTGCACTGTGTGTGTGTGTGTGTGTGTGTGTGTGTGTGTGTGTGTGTGTGTGTGTGTGTGTGTGTGTGTGTGTGTGTGTGTGTGTGTGTGTGTGTGTGTTAGAGAGAGAGAGAAACTCAAGTAAGCGTACCACCAATATAATGATCACCACCTGACCGTATTAGTCGCTATTGCATTACACAAGGGTATCTTCAAGCAAAAGTGAATCCACTCTAGAATTAAGCATTTCGTTTGCAAATTAATTAAAAACGAAAGCGTTATTGATTCCGTCGACACGAACCAGTGATTTTTGTGGGCCACTTTTATCACAGTTACCTCCTCACTCTCTCTAATTACCACAATATCCAAAGAGGCTGAGCACGATATCTTG
Source organism: Typopeltis vanoorti (assembly GCF_054136105.1). NCBI lineage: Eukaryota > Metazoa > Arthropoda > Arachnida > Uropygi > Thelyphonidae > Typopeltis > Typopeltis vanoorti. Next base: position 102,565,581 of record NC_143549.1, on the reverse strand, counting down.
TCATCTAACATAACGACACCCTTTAGAGGTGTAGATCTTACCTCTATAAATCTTAGCAACAGAAATGACAATAAAAACGTCTTCTGTACTCTCAAGGGGACCATTATCGAGCACGTGTGCTTACGAACAGAAAATATAACATTAATCCCTCAGCGACCTTGTTAATCTGAGATATTAGCTTCGGAGAAAGAGGTTTAAAACCACCCAGTGATGGGACGAAATGAAGATGGCTACCTTTCACTACCTATCCTAAACGGAAACGACTCTCTCTCTCTCTTTGTCGGTGATTTAACTGTTATCAGAGTTCTCATTCTTCTGAAGCACTAAAATAAATTAACTACAACTAGCCTTTAGGGGTAGAACATACTTCATCTGTTCTGTTTTACAGCCTTTTTCCCTCTCCGAAACGATCGCCGAGTACTAAAATAATTATGTTACACTACGTTGAATTGATAGACGGTAATGATGTGAACACACAACTTCGGTGCTAGCCCAGACCCATCTTCATCATTCTAATGGCTGTTGATTACATAAGGATCAAATTTATATTAGTACGAGAGTTTTTACTCTCTTTTATATTGTTAATAAGCACGTTCTTTACTCAAAGACATAATTCAAACTTAGGCCGTTTCATAAAAAAATAATAATTCTCAAAAGACATTTATACTTATTTTAGATAAAAGCTTCATCGTAAGATAATAAATACAATAATACGCGCCTCTAAGTAATAACTACAATATTATTATTACTATCACAAGTACAAGTGCTGCCATCTTTTGGTAACTACAAATATATTTTATTTGAGATAATTTTAAGTACTCATTAAGAAAGAAAAAGGGGGGAGTGAGCATTTTTTTATCGGCAGCAGATAAATAAAATGACAGAGAGGTCAACTTGGATAGTTATCTGAAACCTGGCTTTCTATCTAGACAGATATTACAAACAGCCTATCAATAACAAAGTGATTTCCAGAGACACCTGTTTTCATAAACAAAATAGTAAGCGAGAAATCACAAAAAAATATCCATAAATAATATATATGAAAACGTAGATACACAAACAGTAGTAAAACACGAGGGGAAAAATAATGCATAACATACTAGCATTGTTCGCTAGTTGAATCTATTTGTTACGTACAATCTTTGTACGCGATACATGACTGCTTCCACGTGTCTATAGCTGCATTGTTGCTGCAGCTTGTTAGATGTTCTTTGTTATTTAAATAATACTGAAGTGATGAAATGATTCCCTAGCTAATGATTAAGGGGTACATTGACTGAGAGGAGAAGAGGAGGGTTAGAAAGCGGAGATGATGGGTAGATAATGATGTGACATAGGACAGGCGCTTTTAATAAGGTCATAACACATACGATGAAACTACATCGCAGCTGATGTCTGCGATGAACAGGGGGAATAGAAAACGCTGCATATGATAATGACGTGTCGAAAGAAAATGCTGGAATATGAAATTAGAATAGTCTATTATGTGGGGGACATATTTAGCGGAGAGATGCATCGGAGCGTGTTTCAGTGACAATAAGTATAATAATAATTCTCATTGTTGCCTAAAGGTACTTGCAAGTTTGAGCCAATTGTATGTGCATAACAGTTGCATTTTCGAAAATAGCTTGACTTTTGTGTCCCTATGTGTAAACATGAATAACGCGAACTGTCTTTAAGAACGAACAATAACATAAAGACTTGAGAGACCGTTTGTTAATTTTCCCGAGCGAGTTCCCGGATGATCCTACCACCACCACCACCTAGCGGACTATTGTTTTCTTTTTCTTACGTAGACGTGACGTCTTTAAAATTGTCTATAATTTATTTTTGAATTTGCATTTATTAGCTTTAATTTTATATAAAAGGTATATTTTACTTGCGTACTATTTTATAGTCAATTTGATCAGTTTATTATTTAAACGGTTTTATGAAAAATGTTTCATTTTATTCAACCCATCGTTGAATAATGTTCAAGAAATGTTCAAATTTAGTAGAATATTTCTGAAAAATATCGGGAATTTGAACAATTAATTTCACAACTATAATTCACTATGCATTTTTCAGTATTTTCCGGTGAAATGATTTTTATTTGTTCTCATGCGATCTACGGAAGTGGTGGGGGGGGGGGGGGATAACTACTAAACAGCGGATCATGTGTATTTGTGTATATTTTTTTAGAAATTTTTGGTAACACAAACCCAAGTCCTCTCCCCCTTTTAATTTCTTTTTCTTTCTTTTGCTACATACTCTCTTTCAATTTTTTTCACTTTTTCTCTCTTTTCTTCTTTCTTTTTCTTCTATTTTTTTTTTTTTTAGAATTTTCGCATTATCTCTTTATTCTTCTTCTTCTCTTTTCTTTTCTTTTTTTTGGATATATAAATATATATTCTATCTCTCTTTCACTCTCTCTCTCAATATCGTTTAGCATTCATATCTTTATTTAGATGTCTCTCTCTCTCTCTCTCTCTTTCTCTACTGCTTTCCTGTCTTCTTTTACTCTTTCTTTCTTTTTTTTTTCTCTGGATGTATTTTTCGCTCGTTCTATCTTTCTTTCTTTGGGTGCATTTTCTCCTCTATCGTTTATCATTTATATTTATCTCTATCGCTATTTTTCGATCTCTCTCTCTCTCTCTCTTTCGATATCGTTGGCTTTTTTTCTTTGTATATATATATATATTATTTTTCTGTCGCCCTGTCTTTCAATCTTTCTGTTATGTAGATAAAATTGCACTTTCGCGTAGATATTTCTAGAAATATATCAAACCTTTAAGTTTGATTTCATGACAGGCTAGTGGAGCTATTTATTCCATTCTCTCTCTCGAACATTGCTCACTACCTTCTTATCTACAGGATCCTTAATCTATCCTGCATAATGCATTCCTTAGCTCTCACGTTATCATTTAGCGAGTTTGCATCGTGTTCAAAATATTCCATCTGTTAGTGCATTTGTCATTTCAAGTATTTTTAAAAGTTAAAAGCAATCACAGCTAACGTAAAGGGGACCGATTTCCCCTACCTTCCCCCAAGCAATGGAAACGTGCCTGTCTGCGTGAACAGCAAATTCTTTGCGATGAGATGCAATCTATCAGATATTTACTGGGATAAGAAAGTACAGAAAATATCTAATATTTATAAAAAGCAAAACATTTTCTTATATGGACGAAGGGAGGTTGGTTAAATGAGCGTTCATTGTGTGGGTGGGTTAGTAGCTGTGTGGCGTTCCTCAGTCGTCCAACGAGGGCCTAATTTCCAGAAAACGTGTTAGGGAATGACCCTCAACGTGATGTTGTTCTAAGCATCGTAACCGACTGTCATCAATCTTATCTCGCCCGCGGGGCCCCTTAAAGGTGGCATCTCAACCTGTAATTCACCATCAGTGATTTATTCACGGGCGGATTTTGACTCGGATTTTATCGCCTTTAAATCGACGAAGTGGCAGGATGTGTCAGAACTTATGAAACTGCCGATTTTTATCGGCTACTTTTTCCTGGTTTATTATCGAAAAACAAGTTCAAAGGAGTGAGAAATTCCTAATCTTAGGTTGCTATCAAAGTGGACAAGACGTTAATACACAAATACCCCTTTGGGTTCGTCTTGTCACCCCCCCCCTGCTTTCTCACTGAATATTTGTAGGGGTTGAGTAGATCTTCGATAACTTGCAACAATGTCATAAATCTTTGTTTAATGACCACTTTCTCCAGGAATTTTTATTGCAAAATGGAAGTTTTTTGACCATAACCCATACACGATGGTTGAACTAATCCTTTGTGGAGATTAATAAAAAGAATGCATGGGAGAGAGTACGGACTGCACGAAGATGAATGAATTGGACAACTTTATGTTTGACATGGACGCACTTATCAAGCTCAGAAACATGATTTGTTTGTTTATTTTAAATTTTAGTATAAAAAAATAGCTTATGAACCTTTTAAATTTTAACATTTTTAATATATGTAGTTGAATATAAAATAAATCAGAAATAGATTATCGTCCTCTTGAAGTTTTATGTAAGAAGTTGAAGAAGACAGTTCGGTATCCTGAATAGCTTCTTAGGTCAGTCTCCTGAAAACGAATTCAGGAAAAGCTAATTTGAAATTTTTAAGAGGCTAAAAAAGCTAATTTGAAATTTTTAAGAGGCTAAAAAAGCTAATTTGAAATTTTTAAGAGGATGAAAAACTCATTTGAAAATTTTAAGAGACTGAAAAGCTAATTTGATAATTTTAATAGGCTGAAAAAAGGTTGGAAAATCTTAAGTAGTCTAAAAAGTCCAGTCTCCTTAAATTTTTTGGAGCAGTTTCCTGAAAAAAGCAATCCTCGATAGGCTGAAATACATCATGTCAGCTCTTTGATCTTTTTTTTAGAGATTGATTCGCTATTTTCAATCTCTACGCGCAAAGCGATAAGCTGTACTCTTTCAGTATCAAAATCCACAATTTGCGAACTATCATAACATAAAGCATTGGATCCTGTAATGAACTATAAACATGTCTAATGAACAATTGAAATATGTCCTTCATATGTTGTGATCATCTATATTGGTGTCGTTAGACAAAACGATCTACATCATCTGTAGAACAAAATATTTGCGTATCTATCTATCTATCTCTGGATGCCTGTCTATCCTCATGTTTCCTGGGAATAAAGAGCAAACGATGGGAAAAGCCTAACAGAGCATTTCTCTAACCAGAGATGAACTACGATAAGAGATTGTAGCTTGGAACAGTTAATGCACGAGGCCCATTACAACCCTGGTATTTACTCCTTTCCCCGGTACTCTTCGAGACTCTCCATCGGAAAATCCGGTTGACAGTAGGGCACGAGTGTCAAGGGTGGATCCGTCGACACCTACAATTTGGCTGCTCACTGAAGGTAGACGACCGACAAATAGTAGCTCTTGGCAGAATAGAGTGGGGTTATTACTGTCAGACGAGACAATAAAGTCCTCGTGCATTACTTCACTCTTTCCATTAACGAAGATACATCCGGCACAGGACAATGTCGGACTGCGATTGTAAATAAAGTAGCAGAGTGTAACAGAGAAGTAACAACAACGTAATATGGCATCCTAGCAATGTAACAACAGCATATCCTTGGCTCTCTATTAATCTTTTTTTCCTCATAGTTTTATTATTTTATCACTCTCTCCTTTCTTCGTGTTTTTATTTTTCCTATTTGCATTTTCTTTCTCCATTCGTCTGTTGCTCTTATTTTTTTCTCATCCCATTTTATTCATCTCTCTCTCTCTCTCTCTCTCTCTCTCTCTCTCTATTTTCTATTTATGTCTGCTTTTTTTTTTTATTCTCAACCTTTCTCGCTGTTCTACATTCCTATCTGCTTATATCGTTTTCTTGTTTATTATTGCCCCTCCCCCTATCTCTCTCTGGTGAAGTTCAAGGCGGACTTAAGAAGTTAAAGAGGCTGTACTGAAAAAAAAATCACCATGGAAAATTCTGAAAAAAATAAGAGAAGTAGATGACCTCAGAAAATACGTGTATAAAAGTAGCTATACAAAGTCACGGAAAGCCATGACAAAATGTTTTGGCTGCTATAAGTGGAGAAAGAGAACTGTAAGATGAATCACAGATAAAGGTGACATAAAAAAAAAAAAATAAAGATATTCTGGACATCTGGTGTAATTACTCTCAAAGACGCTTAAACAGATAAGCAATGACAAAATAGTGATAGAAATATTCGAGCTAAATGCATTTATGTAGTACACCCTCCTGGTCTAGCGGGAGGCCAACATTCTGTTTATTAGAAGTCTGAAGTGGATGAAAAATCTATGTTTGGTTCTATGCTACAAAAGAACCACATTATTTAACCATGGCCCACGCATTATACTAAATATACAATAGGTTGACAATCGTTCGTTTCTTACTAAATGCGTTATAGGTGGTGATAGAGAATAATTTCATCATCCTCTGTGAGACCACTCACAGAAGTAGCTTAAAAAAAAGTTCGATGTTTGGTGTCTAAAATAGGATTTCGAAATTATTTAACCCTCGTCACGGTACTTTTATTTATTTATTTATTCGTATGAAGTTTCCTCCCTTTTTCTCCCCCGACCCTATTGGGGCGAGTTGAGTCCCCTCATGGGGTGGTTAAGTATTTATGGCTGTAGATCCATGTGTGTTCACGAGGCCGGTTTGCCTGCTTGCGAGATGAAAAACGCCAGATAAACTGGCGGAAAAAACCCTACTGCCTGCGCCCAATTTGACAAAATGGAATTTTGTCAAATTGGCAGATCCTCAAACTGGCAGATCCTCAATTTGTCAAATTGAGGATCTGCCATAGCCAAGTAGCTTGGCTATGGCAGATCCTCAAATTCCTCACGTCTTCGACGGGAATCGAACCTGGAAGGCTTCTTACCCATTCATATGGTTGGGAAGCGCACAGCCACTAGGCTAACCGCGCGGACACTCACGACATTAATACTAATGTACTACGGGCTCTCATCCTTTCGTTAAATTCAAAGACTGGAGACTACATATATGAGAGTTTTGAAGAAAATTACAGGCATGAACTGATGACATTAGTAGCCGAATTATATGCAAAATAAAGATATAAGGCAGGAACTTGAGATTGTTAGCATTCGGGAATGAGCAGAAGAACTGATGTCTGGTGGTGTGTCACTTAAACAGAATGGGAGAGGGAAAGTTAGCAAAAAAATATTTTCTAGGATGGCGGGAAGAAGACCCACAAGGAAGACCAAATCGAAGTGGGTAGATTTGGAACTGCCTTAGAGGAATAAAATATAACAGCTGACAATATTTGGAGTCCTTACGGATAACAAACTACATTACTGAGCGGAAGCATCCCTCATAGGATGCTGTTCACTTCTCGAAGTTACACATCAGGAATTGTTGATAATAAGGACTTTTCAATTTAGGATGCGTAAGCCGATCATTGACGAAGGTTGCAGAATTTTCTTTCCTTGGATCTTGGATTTTTTCCCAAGGAAAAACGTCGTGATCGGCGAACAAATGCATCGACAGACAACATATCAGACTATGGAGATAGTATTAACCATCTCCTCAATATAATTAAATGGAATGAAGTAAAAATATAATGACCTGTACAAAACTGTCTTGACTAATTTCCCACTTTGAAATAAAACCCGTTTGGCAGTCCACATATCACGCAGGAGAAGGATCTTGAAGAAGTGTATAACTTTTTTTACGACTTCTAGAATGGCATCACTAGATTTCTTAACTCATGTTGATGAACATTGCTCCACTCCTTTAGGAGACTTTCGTTTTAGGGAAGAAGTCACTTCTCCAAAGATCTCGAGTACAGAGCTTGTTGCAAACATTTCATACCGTGTTTTATCTGGCAAGAGGACACAAGAAATGACTGAGTAGTGCAGCATTGTTAGAAGTAGACACTGAAGTATCCATAACGGTTTGGTTAGCCATACGGATAGCGTCTCCACTTTCCAACGAGCAAGCCGTGGGCTCCAATTCCATCTAGGCACAGATGTTTGTAATGTCTTTAGCTGGTAGGTGAGTTTTATTTCCTGCTATAAGACCACCACTTTGTTTAGTAGAGGCCTGAAATGGATTGAATTCTATTGCTGATATCTGCATTAGGCTTCTGGAATTATTAACCATCGTGGTAATCAAACATATACAATAGATTTACAAGTTTTCATAGATGGGATTATAATAAAATAAAAGATAAAATATTAAGATTTGCTTACTTATTTTAATAGAAGAAATATTACCTTAACTGATTATTTTTGAACATTTGTATGCGCCCATTCATTTTAGCCAAGATTCTACACTAAGAAAACTATTCAGTTGCTTAATGTAATGGGAACCATCGAAGTCAATTCGAATCAATTCTTCAAACCATACTACGCAACATATCATAGACCAAACTAATAGCATTGCTGTTATTTTTAGAAAATAACTCAAATTCTCCTTCTTCAAATAGGCATCAAATCATCGCATCATTTTCTTCAGTAGTCGTTTGCTTACGGGCAGGGGGGGGCAGGAAACAGACACTTACAGGGAAGTAAAGGGATGGGAGGGAAACACGATAAACAATACGTATAAAATGTAATGAAATGTAACGAATTTATGCATTTACTAAGCCACCTCTGGGTTGGTATACCCATCGTTAAGAATTCATGAACATAAGTCGCATTTTACAATATGATAATTCGGGCCTTCATTAGTAACACGTGCAATATATGGAACCGCATCAAACCACGCTCCGATAATATATGGACTTTTCTGCAGCGTCATAGCTTTATTAGAAGAAAGACGAGGGCAGATGACTGCCTCATTGACGATGCAACAGTAAGCGAACAGGATATTCGTGTTGCACGCGGCTTTTGTCGTTCTTCCCCCCTCCTCCTCCCGTCTCCTTCCGATGTTGTCGTTATTAGCAAAGATGATACCCACCGATAATTGTTTTTTCCACCCTTTTAACACGTCGAAGGCTGTTTATTCGTATTTCTCTTTCGTATTCGTGTCGTCGTTGCGATACTGTCCAAATTCCACCTTCGGTTCCCTTCTCCGTCCTAATGAACGGCGTGGACAAGGTGGCATTCCCCAGTTGACCGTTCCGCATTCGTACGATCATTAGGTGTCTTTTGTACAACTGTTTCAATGCTGTTTATTCACTGCAGTAGGTCGTGCGTTTCGTGAACTAATATTAGCATAAAAATATACGACGGCTTAATGATAGTGTTCTTAAATAGTTGCTGGCAAGAATTCCAAAAGTCTTTTTCCACTAACTGGAGTTATTAAAGAAGTCATTTACGACGTCATAAATAATTTGGCGTACGTATCTCGAGTGTTGAAAGCACACCAATGGTTTCAAATAAATGACTATTATTCAGTTGCTTTATTGTTTCAGTAGCTCTGGTGGCTGCTCTTAATTAACATCGTTTTGTTTCCTAGCAACTGAACGTGCAAACAATGAATTTCGTTACTGTGACTGTACGCTTTGCTCACTTTGGACAATGTCTTTTCAACAATGCTCTATAGAAGAATGTTTAGTGGTAGAAACACAGAGAACACCCTCTCTCTCTCTCTCTCTCTCTCTCTCTCTCTCTCTCTCTCTCTCTGTTTTCGAAACAGTTCGCGGAAGAAAATGAAAGCGCTAATAGAGATGAAACGACATAGACAATATGGTCGCAGTTATTATCTGGTTTATAAACCAAATTCCAATGGACTACAGTGAATATTAGTGAAATTAATTTCAACAAATAGTGAGCTAAGGTTATTCATTACACAACTCTTACAGATTACGGGGATCTAAAACCAGTTTACTCGCCTCTTACTCATTTCATAACTTCGTTTTCCATCTGCTATCGAGATTATATTTAAGTTTGAAATATGGCATTGGTGTCATCATCAACATTTGAGTGGAGTTCCGAAGTATAACTCGTACACTTTTCGGGTTGCGTTCTTTGAAATGAAAAAGTGGCTCAGTTTTCTCAAACTGTACGTAAGCCTATTTATGAAAAAGCTATCGAAAACGATATTTCAATGTGGAATGGCCCACACCGGCTGTTCCATCAGCTGTTGCGACCCACCACACTTCTAGATGTTTTAAAACGCTGACTTAGGCTATTATTAAAAGGAGTGAATAAGATACTCCTGGAAAGAAAGATAAAGATAGCGAAACGTATCTTAAGTGGTTTTGTATCCGCCCACTTATCTGTGAGCCAGGGGATGCAGTTATCACTTCGCATCATTTCAGAGGAAGGAAGGAAGAAGACTTATAGAAAAGTAGACCACGCTGAGAGCCTCCTAAGGAAGGCGTGACACAAAGTAGAGTGTCTTGAAAGAAATCTATCAACTTTCACCTGCCGTTAGGGCTAATGGCTGCCGCTACACAATAACACGTGTAGACAGCACTGTTGCTATCGGTAATAACACAACCCCAACACATAATTCTTTAACTTCTCCCTGAAAATGGGCGTCGGTGGCAAGCACACAATTAAGAAACCGAGCGTGCAAGATGTAGAATTCGCGGAGAGCGTAAGATCGAAGAGGTTATGATAACTGGACTAATGATCTCAACTCATTCTTATCTCCGGGACCCTGCACAAACAGGCACGGGCTGTCGCCACTCCCACCTAATAGCTACCATGTAAATGAGAACAACTCTAATTCAGAGGGAAGGACACGATTAGGGTAAGGCACTTCGCTTCCCCCTCTATACTGATCCCCCCCTGTCTGTGTGACCGATTCACGATTATTCCTAACTGTGCACAAACAACATGGCTTCTGTTCACACTTATGTGATTGCTGATTATTGTCCTGTACGTTTTCTGTTTACTTGCTTTTTTTTTCTATTTCCTCTTCCGTTTTTCTCCCTATAGAGAGAGGTTAAACCTTTATCCACATTTCTGAAAACCTTAGTTAAAGAGTTCCCCTTTTTTTCATGTGATTATCACCTACGATAAGTTTGTAAACCCATAGTAATATTAGTACGGTGGGTGGAGTAAGAGTTTGATAATGCGAACCTCTCTTAGGGAGACCAAACATGAAATATTTAGATTCAAGTTGCAAACTATTTGCACGATTTCAACATAATAACATGTTGAAATATGTTTCATCAAATATTTAAAGTGAAGGCGGATTATGCGTAATTTAAAATGGCTACGTTTAGTAGATTCAAATATCTACGGTTTGGAGAAATCCAACGCATAAGTCAAACTGCAGTCTTAAAAAACATGACCATACTTGTTGAAGATCACCTTCCCTATTATAGAATGTGCTTTGCCGTTCCCATTAATGAAAATTATATTTCTATAGGGCAATAATAACTGCAATACTTTCTTTTAAGCCTGGAAAACAAGAATCATACTCAAATGATGTCACTTTTTTTTTCGAGTCTCTTTCATCTGTATTTGTTTTTTCTTGAAGAGTTCGATACTGTAGTTATTTGGAAATACTTCTCCAGAAATAAAGTGGATTAAGATGGAATAAAAGAAGAATAGGAAAAGCAAAATAGATTCGGTACGTTTGGAGTTGTAATGAAAAGAGATTTGGGGCAACTGCTGCTCTTGTTTTCACAATGCAACAGAAAGTGGAAGAATTGGCCATGGAAATACCCGTAAAAAATACACAGAGTTAAAAAGTGTCTCTATGAGACAGAGGTAGAAAGAGGGGATCATCTATGAGAAGATTTGTTCTCCTCTGGACAGCATCGAGAATTTTTAGAAAGATTTTTGGTGCCAGGAGGGGCCAGGGATAAATATCAGTCCAACGAAAGAGAGAGATCTGATACTGTATGGTAATTTGCATATTACTGGAGGTAAGGATAAATGAGTTGAAATCCCTTTTGACAGAGAACAGGTAAGAGTGGATTTTTAGAGGTATTGAAGTGACCAGGTTGTTCTCTTCCCCATTGAAAGATAGGGAAGAGAACAACCTGGATTGAAAGATTGATATTTAAGGTATTGTTTGTAAATGACCATGAAACTTGGGATGTCTGAACAGCGCGTGGCTTGTCAAATGAGTAGGATGAATGGAGTGTGCCATCTGCAAATTTATGAATTTCCAAATAATTGTGTTTTGTTTTTGTTATTTCAAAAAGTACTTCAGCAATATGTTGAAATCATAAATCAATATGCGGAATCTGTGTGTGTATATGCAGCATTTTAAAAATATCAAGGTGGTGTTTTTCTACCTTGAAAAATACTTTTGACTTCGTTGTGGCATTATTTTTCTCTGTGTGGCCTTTATGAAATGTATTCTCTAATTTTTCAAGGATGGAAAACTCTCCTATTTACATGCAGAAATGACACGTTTTTCCTTCAGGAATCATCTCGCCAAACACAAAACAGCCAGAACATCACACACGCAATTCTCAGACATAATACACTAGCTTCGTGTGCTTGAGTTGCTTCCATCGTAGAAGCAACCAACTTAACTCAATTCAACTCAGCTGAGCTTATTATATAATGTAATTATTACTTTAAAAAAAAAAGCACCGACTCTTGAAATGCTTCTTCCATTGAATTCTTACGATGAGCAAAGATGGTCAAAGCCATCGTCTACTCAATATTCTTGTCAGGAATTGCTCATATATTTCCGTCTCGACAATTAATCACTTACTAGGGACTGACACCCCCTAAGCAATGCCTTCACTGCGAGTGCTGGTGTTAAGGCAAGAGTAGATAATTAGCGCGTGGGACTACACTTCACAATTAGTTACACAATCAAAATTAAATTAAGCCCAGAAATGCAGGATTCCGTAACCAATCAATCAATTAAGTGACTTTGCATTGGTTAAGGATGCTGTTGTTGTAGTATGCACCGAACAGTTGACCCCCGTGACGAACAGGGTGTAGATTACTGATCCGCGCAGATTACGTTTAGAATTGCTTGCTGATGAAGTCTCATATTAGTCTGGTCTGAAGGAAGTTCATCTCGTCGAGTAAAGCTAATACTCATCGCGTCATGTGACTCAGACCTAGTTCTGCATTGTTTCTGGAACATCCTTAACCGTAACGTCTTTCAATATTCGCTGACCCATGTAGATCATTGAATTCCTGCCTTGGTTTAGCTCTACAATAAAAACTCAGGTTTGCATTACGCTTTCCTGAGGCTCAGGTCATAGACGCAATTAGCTACCACTGTACTTGTTGATCTTGTTTGACCCAATGTACAACGCACGATTTCCTAATGAGCGTCTTTAGCATGAAAGATAATCCTGAGATTAATAGAAAGTTTTCGTAGTTAGTGCGTGCATTAAGGTACATGTGACCCGGCATAATTCCAAGAAATAAAATTACCCACAATCAGATCCAGACACGTATTTAAATGCATTATTCATCGGCTAATTAATGTATGGCTCAATGACCAAGCATGGCACCACATTAATTACCTGCAACATTACTAATTCTATAAACTTCATAGATTGGTGGAAATCCGTCTCTCTCTCTCTCTCTCTCTCTCTCTCCAGTTCGTATTTGACTCTCACTCCTCTATGGCTTGCCGTTCTCCACTCTTTGTATTCTGTATTCGTCTCTTCCTCGGCTTTCTACCCCCCCCCCCCCCATTCTATTTGTTCCTTGCCAGGTTATGAACATATATAAATATATATATTTAGTATTTTTATTTAACATGGAGAACCTTCGTAGCGCATCAGTATAGATGAAGCCCTTTGGTCGGAAACACTTGGGTTCAAGTCCCGTCCAAGGCGTGGGGAATCTTTATCTGGTCTCTTTCGACTTAAGGTGAGTTAACCAGTCTCATACGGAAGTGGTAGGTTTCCCGATAACTCTGGTTTTTCATCCCTCAAAACAGGCAAACTGACCCCGTGAACACACGCATCTACAGCCATAGAACACTCCAGGAATAAGGATCGACCGAACTATTCCGCGGGATTACGGTTTCGAATCGTAATAGGCCACTAGGCCTAGCACGTAAAGGAAGAAGAAGATTTTAACTGGAACTTTTCAGGCCTCCAATAAGCGGGGAGGTGGTCTCACACCAGGCAATGAAATTCATCTCCCACCTAAAGACAATCACAGCGGTCCGGGACCACAGCGGATTCAAACCCTCAGCTTGTTGGTTGAAGAGCGGATACGCTAACTACCAATGCTAATTCCTTTTTTTCCCTGTCTCTCTCTCTCTCTCTCTATCTCTCTTTTCGTTTTTTATTTTCTCCCGTTGTCTGTTTCTCTATCTCCACGTAATTTTTCTTCCCTCTATCTTTCTATTCTCTTTCTGTCTTTTTTTCTTTCTTTCTTTTCTACTTTTTTTTCTTTTCTCTTTTTTCTTTCTACTTCTTCTTCTCTCTTTTTCTTCCTTTGTTTTCTACTTTTTTTCTTTTTTTTCTGTCTATTTCTCTTTCTTTCTTTCTTTTTACTTATGTTTCTTCCCTAGTATTTTATTCCTTTTCTCTCTCTCTCTGCTCTGCTCTCCGTGTGTGTGTGTGTGTGTGTGTGTGTGTGTGTGTGTGTGTGTGTGTGTGTGTGTGTGTGTGTGTGTGTGTGTGTGTGTGTGTGTGTGTGTGTGTGTGTGTGTGTGCGTCTTTAGTATTTTCCTTTCTCTCTGCACTTGCAGTCATAAGACTGTCATAGTTCAAATGCTGCTAAGCACGTTCTAACCCATTATCCGTTTGCGTGTATCACAAACAGATGATAAACGTTGGAATTTGTCACATCTCAAAAGAATACATAATAACCTTTCTAACCTGGTTTACGTACATATCTGTAGTGCATATTGAATGCTCCCGTGCGAATACACCCGTCTAATTGTATCAAGCAATGAAAAAAAAGGAGGGGGGACTTCCGTATCTGGGTCAACAGGTCACTGTCGCTTTGTAGCATTGTCGTAAACAAGCAGAAAAAGGTTCAGAACAGGTCTGCCGATGGCAAGAGAAGTTCACCTTGTCAACAGCTCTCACATATCCGGAATAACAAAAATATAAATCACTCACGATACACTAAACCTTCCTGTTGCGTATTAAGTTACTAGGTGGAGCTATTGTTGCATAGCGAATCTACAGCATCCAACTCGTATGTGATCATAGCAACAGTGCTCATACGTCATCAGAGACCATTTGATTTGTTTGTTTGTTTGTGTGCTGGTGAAAAGCGTTTATAAAACAAATCTTGCACCGAATCTATGCAGAAGGAACCACACAATAAGATTTTCCATTACATAACACTTCCTCATTAATAAAATCCGATAGAAATATAAAACACCACACCCTATAAAGATAGGAGAAATATTCCAAGTTATTTCGATATTTCTGTAAATCAAAAAAAGGCAAGAAAAAAAATGTTGACAACCATACGATGATAAATGTAGACTATTTCTCACCAAACTAGCTGATAAAACGTTTTGCGTGAAACGTGCAAACGATGCTTAAATGATAAAAAGTGAGCAACAATGAGAGGTCGAGCCACGAGCTGCACTTCGTATCTAAGCAATAATCTCTATGCATTGTCCCAATAAGAGCTTTGTTCCCTCACGCCTATAGCCTAGATTAGTTTAATGATCAATGATTGCCTTGCCCTCTCGGGTACAGCCCACTAAATCACACGCAGTTTCGTAAACATCTATCCCATCCGAATATTCCAAAGATGAAATGGGATCTAATTTAATTACAGAGAGCAGGTAATCAATAGGTTTCCGATTACTTGTATCAAAGTTGTCGTGATTGGAGCCAAATACATGCAGCGGTGGAGGATTGCAATTACAAGGAAGCGGTTTAAAATGTAATCTTCTATAATCGAATGCCACTTAACAAAAACCAATGATTTAGTGCCATTTGTGAATATTTTATTAGAGTATCCTCTCCTGCGAGATAGAGACAAAAGGATGCCGACCCGGAATTATTTTACGGTAGAATATTTGGTCAATGAACTAACAAGATAAAGAAGTCGATACGGATTGCCATTTTAAAGTGTCTCTTGATATCCCCTTCCTCCCCCCCCCCCTCCTAAGGACCGGGAACACATGTTTGATGCATAACTTATAAAGTACCGGATGGATTTGCATTGACCTCAGAGCAACGCTCGCTGAACTGTTCCGTGATGAATTTAAAGTCTGCAGAGTTTAATAACATATTAACAAAGACTTGGTGGAGTATCTCCAAAAGAAGCAGATGCTTTTGTTTACACGGAATAATTCTATGTGACAAAAATAAACAGAACACGTTTTCATTAATATGGACGTTGGCTATCTTCAGTTACGATTCTGTAAATGCGACAATTTTGTGGATGGATTGGCAGGTTACAAGCCTTTCGATTGAAAAGACAGCGTGGCTAGTGTCAAAGGCTTGGGGAACTGTTTTCTTTTTTTTTAGAGAGGGGGGGGCTTAGTTGGCGGTTCTCAAGAAAGAGCATGGGAATGATAGGGCTATTATCATCTGGGTTATTTGATTATTACGGACGAAGCAAATAAGGTTATTAGATCGGCATGTTATCTGTTTAGTGCGTGCGCTATCTGGTAGATGTATTTGTTGTGTGGGGGGGGAGGAATCTGAGTTTCCGGTAGAAACATAGAAACAGCTCCTGCCACCTCCTTTGTATGAGATTGCTAACTCACCTTCAGCTGAAAAGTCCTTATAAATATACTTTGCATTCTAGACGGGATTCGAACCCAATTGTTTCCATCCAAAGGCATTATGTCATTGACTGAGTTATGGGGGGGAGGGATGGATCACCGAGGGTAGTGCAGTATTTTCTTTTATGAAAATTCAGGTTTTTCCTAAACTTGATTATTTAGATTACTCTAGAGAAAGCAAGTGAACTTACATTTGTAAAATGCGTTTGCGCTTCTTCCTGGGCGCATGTCATACAGGATGAAAATCTCAGTATGGGTGTGGCTAACATTTCTTTCCCTAGCCAGCGGCATGACAAGGATTGAGGTTATTATTTGTTAGAATTAAGGAAGAGGTAGCTAAGACGATAGATCCAAATCGGTTGATTGATTTCGTGTGAAAAAAAAAAGCCTATCTAAATTATTTTCTTGCTTACTAGATCGGGATTCGAACCCAGTTACTGCGTTATCACATGCAATTACTTTCTGTGGTATAATTTACCGACATGTTGAAAAATCAAAACAGTTGATGAACTTTAATAAGGATTTCATTTCGCCAGTGTGTGTGTGTGTGTGTGTGTAAGAGAATTTTTCGGAAATCTAATCACCAGGAAGAAATTTGACAAAGAAAAGAGAGAAAGTTTAAAAGAAGAGTACCTGGTAATTATTAAGAATTAATCCTATTAAGGCTTATTTAATTGAAAACGCTAAGAATTTATGAGTGGGATAAATGCTGATGTACACATGGGTTACGTATTTTTAATTACTTAATTACTTTTTACCGTTCGGTGGCCAAAGCTATATTTGGCCACCGAACAGTAAAAAGAGATGATATATCTGGAATGTCAATTATAAGGATTAAAAATAGAAAAAAATAATAATGCAAAAAAAAAAATAATATGTATGTATGCATTTGACACAGAATGAATAATTGGCTCTAAACGTTGTACTGAACATGCAATGGATGTGAACTTTATCATGTTATCAAGAAAGTGTGCAAAGATTTATCAGCGGCGCTACCCTCTTATCGCGTGAGATCCATAGATATAAGCAATCGATCTTGAACAGTGTGATGTGTAGATCTAATCATGTTCTCACCCCTCTCCACACTTTTTTTTTTTTAGTGGTGAATGCTCCCAACAAGGATCTTTACCTCGTATTAATGGCAATCCATCCTTCAAGTAGCTTCAAATATTAATATATGATGGCGCCACCTCAAGAGGTGGAAAAACCCTAACCTTGATCTACATGTCTTTGTAAGGCGTTGGTCATAGCCATGTGTCGTGGCCATGTTGTCATATTTGACGTATGGGTGGAACCAAACTAGGAACTTCCTTGTTCATTTACCTGTAAAACACGTGTAAAAACACTTGGTTGACGTTGGCAAAACTGGCAATGGAATATTACACTAGTAGATTGGTCTTGGCTAATTAATCATATAACGACAACAATGCCTTGCATGAACACTTCGCGTAATAATAGACACAAAGGCTTGGCAGCCAACCATCGTGCTTGGTAGTTTGCTGGCAACAATACAGCACGTGAGTGTATAAAACAAAGTAATAATTGAAACTGTAGAAAGATGTTCTCTTATTTGTGTATATCATTATATTATGTTTTCAACTATAATACCATGGCATGCAAGGATAGAATTTTATCCAGAAAAAAATATGTACAGTTTCACCTCGCTTGTCCATCAGCTAAAGTTAATTGAGTTTTTCTGGGCTCTCTATCCATGCGTTGGTGTCACCATTAATATCTCACGCCTACTAAGTATACATACTATAAAAAGCGTAAAATTACTCTTTAATAGGATATAGATATAACGCAGTTTGACTAACCGGTGTGGCATTGACGAAAATAGAAAGAGGTCAGGGAGGTCAGGATTAGCAGCTATTAAACAAGTTCGAAGGTCAACCGTGAGGTTGGTATCGAGGAATAATGGGTGTTCAAGGTGAACGTCTATTGTATTAGAAAATCAAAAAGAATATGAAGGGGAAAGTTCAACGAATGACTAAGATCACCGTGGGCGCCAAACATTTCAAGAGGCATCCTCAGTCTGGGGGATGTTACCCTGAACCTAATGCACTCATATCCCTAGGCTCCTGTGCGATAAAGCCAAGTTCCCTCTGGATCAGTGTGATGAAGTTTGAACCGAGTAGCTAGAGGGATTCTCATGCTGACAATCTTCCGTTCATCCAGTCGTAGTCAGGAGCGATGACAGGGATGATCTATGAACACTCCTAGGTCAAGGAAGGATATAAGAAATTGAAGGTCTTTCGTTTTCTTAAAGAAATATCAATACTTTCACTAATGGCCTTGCCCAAGGGAAAAGTCTTTTGTAGATCTGAAGTCAGTAGAAGCATGGTTGTCGTCAGGGGCAAATATGTCACACGGTCATTGCAATTAAACTACTGTAAACAGGATACACATGAGTGACATATCTCAGTGGCAATGTTTTCTTATTTGGGTGTTGTTAAAGAGTCAGGCCCTTTTAGCTTAGTAAAGATACATGTCTTTCAAGGAAAATATGAGGATTTTTTTTTTTTTTTTTTTTTTCAAAAAGAAGGGAACTCGCATACAAAGTTGTGTGTTGTTCCTATTTGGTGCAAATAGGAACTTCTTAATAAAATTATCTTAATCTTAATAAAAATTATTTCAATTTTTTTTATGGCGAAGCGTACATTTTCACAATGAATACATTATCTTTTATTACAGTCGCTTGTTTTCACAATGAAACCATCTGTTTATGTTTAATACGATGGCCAAACGATCAACAATTCAGTCTAACAGGATATGTTAAAGTATGCAGAAGACTGGCTGATTACAATAATGACAATAATATAACTGCAAAAAGCGAAAACAACTTATCTGAACTGATTATCTATCCAGTTATTAACAACATCGATCCGCTTCTGAAAATAACAGAAAAAAAAAAGCCCTTCCTTTCCTGAAGGAAAAATCCTCCCTGTGAAAAAAGCGTAATTCATTTTTAGTTGAAAAAGTCTAGAAGTACTGGTATCTCACACCTTATGATGAAAATAATCGTTTAATGTGTTTCGTGAAGAGCTGAATGACAATTATATAGTTTATAGCTATAAGCAGTGGCGTAGCTAGAGCTTTTGCTTCCCGGGGCGATCCCTGAGTTTGCCGCCCCTCTCAACACACACCAAAAAATACTACAAAAAGTCAAAACGACGAATAGGGAAATAAATTAAAACACTGTGTTTATTTTTGAAGTAAAACTTTAATTTCAACATTCTAAAATGTTATTTTTCTTGCTTTTCTTTTAGAAAAATCGTCGATGGCATTGGCGAAGTCTATTTCATAGTAATGTAGGTAATTCTTAATCAATTTTATTTAGAAAAACTCCTCTCCCAACTAGCAACACTTACAGCAATTGTGAGGAAAATTCGCAGTAGTATTACAATATTTGGAACTGAGTTCTCGAGACTGTATTTTATAATTAACTGCAAAAGTTCAAATGGTTCGAAGTGCCGCTCGGGGCGGACTCCCTCCCGCACCCCCCCAGCTATAAGCGATGTCTCTTATATTCATTATGTCTGTTATTAACTTAATGCTTTCAAGGAGTCCATCTCGGGGTACACTCCACTTCCCACAACAGACCGTCTACAGTCATCTGCCATCACTAATAGTATATTTTATCTGTAGATTGAGTACGTACTGGTGCTAATTTTCCTGTATGTGAGATGAAAAACAGGAGTGCCCTGAGAAAAAAAAAAAAAAACTTCACATGAGATCAGCTAACTCACCTTCGATTGAAAAGTCCATATAAAGATTCCTGTTGTCACGACCGGAGATCGATTGAGTCTATGGATAACAGTTTTATCTGTTAGCTAATCTACCGAGTTGCTGTTTGCAAACTGCTAAGCGAGAGCAATAACTCACTTGAATGAGTGTAAGTCTTTCGTTAAATAATTAGAAAGTTTCTAATAATAATTAGAAAGTTGTGCATCCTAGTATCATCCTAGGAGTCAGGAATATAGCTATCATCCTCGAAATCTTCATGTTGTGTCTGATCTTATTTTTGGAGATAAGTGCTAAAAGATACCGCTAGAGGGAGCCGGAAACTCATTTTTAGAAACAGATAAAAACCTGTGTTCGTATTCAAAAAATTATCGATTTCACTTAAGCAAACATACATGTTTGTTTAAGAGATTAGGCTTAGGTTAAACTTTGCATTTTAATAGTTACTTGTTTTAATTATTATTAAAAGTATACTATTATCTAAAATGATTTCCTAAAGAGTTCTTTAAACATTCACAATACATCATTAAAGTAATTTGAAAGCCAAAGTATTTTAATTATTTTAATTCGGTTTGCGAGTTATTGTGGTGTTTCTTTATTTGTTAAGGTAGAAACAGTTGTTGGTATCGGCGCACGAACTCAGTTTATTCACCTCAATTCCTGTCATGCGAACCTCGTGTTATTCCACCCACTCCCTTAATGCTCTTATTAAGCTGCTTATTTACCAAGGACACACGTTATCTTTTAAGTTTTTGATATTAGAACGATGTAGAAGCAACATTTAACCATACGCCATCCCTAATTAGGAGAATCCAGTGACGTCTTAAAAAGAAGTTGCATTACTTATAAGAGATTAAGTTCATCTGATTTATTATCGTTTATTACAGATTTACGGTTTCGTCTTTTAATTTTCCATCATGCGATTTGGAAACAGCTTCCCACATTCACCCTTAACAGAAACCCAGCTGTTTGCCATAATTATCGAGAGAGTTTTTAAGCCCCTTTGCCACACGAAACGCAGGCAAATTGGGACAAAGACAAATATGTAAATTCGGAAATTAAATGTTCCTCATTAACTGCACGTGGTCTTAATACAAACATCCGTAACACACAGAAAGAGAAAGAAAAAAAAAAAAGAGAGAAGAGTTTCCTTTATTCCAAGGAGCATTTTGATTTCCTCCACGTTAATCCCTTCGTAATGAGTTGGGAGTCGTCATACGCAGTAATTAGCAACATAATTGAAGAATCACCTTGAATCAAGCCTTAATCAAGGACCTTAACAGGCTGATATGTGGCAGAAAGAACACGCACGCACGCACCCATACACACAGACCAACCACCACCACATCTACCATCCCTGCACGTGACACATCGTCTGGAAATGGCAGTCACATGACAGCCTGCTATTGATTTTTCCCCTGCTGTTACAACAAGGGAGAGAGAGAGAGAGAGAGAGAGAGAGAGAGAGAGAGAGAGGGTGGGAGGAAACGAACGAGATTCTCTGTGGAA
Source organism: Typopeltis vanoorti (assembly GCF_054136105.1). Taxonomy (NCBI): domain Eukaryota; kingdom Metazoa; phylum Arthropoda; class Arachnida; order Uropygi; family Thelyphonidae; genus Typopeltis; species Typopeltis vanoorti. Next base: position 102,544,279 of record NC_143549.1, on the reverse strand, counting down.
GTCTAGTACCTAAATCCATTGTAATAAAAACTAACCTTTTTTGTGTTGCATCGTTCTGCGGAATTTTCAGGAGTAGGCTTGAGAAAATTGACTTTTAGTCTACGCACTCAGTGTGTGTGCGGGAGAAAGAGGAAGTATCCAAGTCCTTTTGTATCCGTTCTTTTTCCTCGTTGTCATTCTTCTTTGTGCTACAGACAAGGACAAGCTTTAACTGAACGCAACAACGAAATGGAGACTTAAACATATAAAAAGGCAACTTAGGGTACAATAATGCACTTTTCTCTCACTCAATCATCTTGCGTCACTCTTGTTGCTCAAGCTTCACTCTACTCCTTCTTCGCTCTCTCCATTTCTCATTTTTGACCCTGTTTCACCCCTACTGTTCATTCGTTCCCTTGATTTCACTCTCTCTCTCTCTCTCTCTCGAGCACACACACGCACACACACACACACACACACACACACACACACACACACACACACACACACACACACACACACACACACACACACAGCGTGGATGTGTGGATCCACAAGTACTTTGATTTTGTTTATTTTTAGTTTTCCATTCATTCTTTTTCAATTTCATCGCTAAAGTTTTAATTTAATTGTCTTTGTAAATGAATTAATGAATATTCAATTCAAAAAATAAGTTCTGTAACATGAACAGGAATATGTTTGGATGATTCCATCGACTGAATATACTACGAAAATGGGGAAGATTTTTTTTGTTGCAGTTCTATGAGACAAAATTTCATTCACATCAGCCGGTTGGGGGTTAAAAAAGGAGCCTCCGTAGCTCAGTCGGTATAGACTGAGTCGAAAAAACCTGGGTTCGATTCCCGTCTATGACGTGAGGAATCTTTATCTGGTCTCTTTCGACTAAAGGTGAGTTGGCCGGTTTCATACTAAGGTAGGGTTTTTTCTCCCGGTAACTCGGGTTTTTCATCCTTCAAACCGGTCCCGTGAACACACACGGCTACAGTCATAAATACATACGCCAAGGAAGACAACGGGAAACCTCAAAGAGGATTAGGATAATCAGGATTTAAAAAAGAAGAACAAGAAGCAAACCTGAATTCGTTAACGTAGCATAATATGTTAATTCACTTAATAATTTATGGATAGGATTGAAAAGAACTTACTTTCAGTCTACGCACTTAGTGGGGTGAGGTAATAGTCGTAGTCGCATGTGTTGCGTTTTCGGTAGTATTGTTAATGCTCTAGGAAAAGGCGTTTTCTGTTACCATCATTTCTGTTCATACGCATCTCTTCATAATAGCGAACACAACCTAAATATTGCAGTAAATAACTTTCCACAGTACTCACGAAAAGTCGATTTTAGAAATGCTGAACTTTCGCTAAAGTGGTAATATTATATGACAACAGTACCGCGGGCATACTACTGACCTTAAGCATAAAAAATCATCCATGTTAGGATATTTCGGTTTGGTTCAACAACAACGTAATATATTGCTCACACATTCGTATGGCATAACGAAAATTTGCTTGTTGACGAATGCTATTCGCATTCGTTCAACAAGCAAATAATGTCACGTTCAGTCATCACAATATAGTTATTAAATATTCATCGCTAAGACTGATTACTAAAACTTATATGAACTGTAACATTAGCGCCTTATTGGTAAAGATGTTGAATAGTATTGAACCATTTCTTCCGGATCACAGACACTTCTACCACTGATTCAGCTGAAACATTCTAAAGCCAGTTATTCCAACAAGATAATATACTGAAATCAGTACTGAAACAACAACTGAATTTTTGACACCAATCTTCCTTACCTTGTCCCCGCTAATTTTCAGGATCTCTTTTCTCAGTTTGGTTGCGGAGGATGCACCAGTAAACAATGAGATGCACCAGTAAACAATGTTGCTGGATTACAACTGAAATCCAGCAACTTTTTGAACCATTTATTGATTACCATTGTCCCAAAAATGATTGAAAGTCTTCCAATACTATTTGAAATAATACCATGAACTGGGGAGTTATCAAACTGATTTAACTTTGCCATAAATGATTATCTCAAATTGTTTATTTCAATCTATGAAACTGAACTATCAGAATGATTTTAATTATGTCATAGATGCTCTAAAGAATGAATTGAGCATTAACAAACTGTTTCCTATCTCTTATCCATTTTATTTGTTTATTTATTATTTTTATTCATTTATTTATTGCGTATTGCACCTTGGATAGTACTGGTTGCTTTATAAGACGTCTGTCAGTTGTTTGGGACAAGTTTTGCTTCTGTGTATTATGTTTTTATTTGAATTAGGACCGAAGTAAACAAGTTGATGAGGGCAGTATTCTGTCTGTAAATTTTAGTGTATTCTTCTAGCCAGTTTTCCCTGTTCTACGGAATGAAAAAACCCGAGTTTCTGCGAGATCTACCTCCATTTGAGACCGGCTAGCTTACTTTCAAGTTATTAGCGCTTGAAGGGATTCGAAAGTCCGGGTCATTCTAATCTAAGGGCATCTTCGACACACTTACCGAGCTACAGAGGCTACCTTTCTTTAGAGGAACTCGAAGTTCTGAACTACTTGCTTCAAAAATTATTGATTGTGATTCGAATTGGGAAAGCCTAAATATCCTTTTTCTACATAGTGTATACGTTAGAGTTATGAAAAGATTTAAATAGAAGAAAATGCAGCAGAATATTAAGTAAAAAAAAAACTGTGAAAAAATTAGAAAAACAAAGGTTAAAAATACTATACGAGAGGAAGAGAGAAGTTGAAGAGATAGGAGTAATAGATTAGATTTGATTGTGACGTCACTCATGATTTGGAGGAACGCATGCGTGATCCGTAATTAGTGCTGTACGCAAGACGACTAAACAAGGGATTCATCAAGTTGGTAATAAAAAAAAAAAAGCATGTCGCGGAATAATCATTATATTCTGGAAGAGTAGCGTGTAGTATCCGCTTGGTGAGTCATGATCAGACTGTCTCTTGAACAGGCTACGAAACAGGAATGAAACAAAACGTACGCGTTTCAATTAACGTGTGAGCGAACTAAAAACATCAGGCAAGTGACGTATCTATCATTGTATATCAGATGATTTGCCTGTCTTGTATGAGTAAAGCTTCGACGAGGCCAGAGCAGCGAGGGTGGGAAAGGAAAAAAAAAACAATAAAAGATACAGAAAATGTAAAAAGGAAATGGATCCAGAACGGAAGAGAAAGAGCAACAAGTGAAAATAAACAAATAACATAGAAACGAAGAAACAAAAATAGAAAGATAAAGAAAGAAAAATGAATATTCCACAGAAGAAAAAGAAAGAGTAAAAGGAGATAGTATAACAAAAAAGGAGAAAGAATGAATGAACAGAATCATTTAGTATCAAAAGAAATCCGAGTTGTTTTGTAGCTTGAGCGTGAGCAGCGGTACCTGGGAGAAGGAGGTGGGCTGAGGTAATGTACGCGAATGGTTATTGTATAGCAGATCATTCAATTGGTAAAGCTTGAAGCAAATTTATTCCAGTACATGGCCACACAGGACGTTTAAAGTCGGCATAATTTCTTTACGGTCTGTACTATGCATCAGGAAAAACATCTGGGCTCTTTCAGGCCCTCTCAGACTTGACTACAGATTCAGTACGTTCAATACATTTCGACGGACGCTAAGATTTCTTCTCTTCTTAGAACTGCTACGTGGCGAAGAAAAATAAGAAAGAATGAAGTGCTTTGAGAAGCCGGAAACCCAATTTCTCCATACATTTGCTTAAGTGTTTGATTGCTTCTGCCTTATGGTAATATTTTGCTGCCTCTGTGTGTGTGTGCGTGCGTGCGCGCACGCTAGAGATAGAAGAGGAAATTGTTTTTTTTTTTTTTTCTCTTCTTCAGATCTCTATTTACGGAGCAAGGGGGGTTTATTACTTGCATGCTATAATTCTGTTCATTTCGTGTGCCTACAACGAATGTTTCAGTAATCATGTCGTTTGAGAAGAGATTACGACTTGTTTGCACAACGAAGGAAGCGACGTTTTTCTTTATTTTTTTTTTTATTCTGCATTTGGCAAATTAATTGAAACGACTCTCGCTCTCCCCCTTCTTTCCTCCCCCTCCCCCTCTCCCTCACTACAATAACGTTTCAAGTACTTCACCCAGGAGTTTCTTTGGAATCAATAATAAGTCTTCAAAACTGTTTGAACATAAATAGTAAAAAAAAAAAAAAAAAAAAAATTCCATGCTTTTGTTCGTGTTGCAATTAGCGATGACTTTAAACTTGGAAAAAACACACACAAAGTATGAAAAAAACGCATGCAAAAAAAAAAAAAAAAAAAATTCCCAAAACGTGCTATATAGCGAGTAAATATAACAATGACAAGTCTTGCTTTCTGCAGGTGAGTGAGACGAGATAAAAATAGATAGAACTCAGTAACTGCTAAGCCATTGTTCGTGGACAACAATTACAACTCTGTTAGTTGGTGGTGGCAAAAAAAAAAAAAAAAAAACTGAGATTAAAAAAAATATGCTTCAAGTTTATTGGCATTTCATCAACATCATACGGAAATATTATTATTCAATCAGTTTCAGTAGATGACATGCGCAGTGATGAAATCTAAGAATTGTAAAAGTTAAGGAACTTCTATAAATCGAATAGGAATGGTTGGCATCATGGATAAGTTGGCACACTGGAATTAATTTAAGTTATTAGAAGCGGACTGCAGCAAAACATGTATTACAGATGAAAAGCAAAATACAATTTTTTAAAAAAATATTTTTATGTGGTTGTCAGTTTATAAATTCTTGAATATGATTGTTTGAAATAATACGGAATATCACGTATTGTTATTATTTGTTTCTTCAGATACGAATTTAGTATCTCAATTTAGTTGCTACCCAATTAGGCGATTTCGAAAATGAAAGTTTTCAACTTTCGCGTTATTGCTGATCGAAAACTAGTTGAAAAACAAAAACAGGCCACCACTAAAGTCATATTAGACAAGTAGAAATCAAAGGCAATATTAAAAAGGTGAGTTTATCAACAGAATATTTATAATGAATCATTCATTATCACAACAATTAAACCTAAAGCCGTTTTTTGCATAAGTACTCGAGATATAAAATTTTGTTCTTGATTGGGTCATTAAAAATGGTTTAATTAAAAGAAAAATTTTAGTAGTTAAAAAGGAATGCAGAAGTTAGTTATTTGTTGTTGCTATTATTATTTCTATTCTCGACATTTTTGTCTTCTAAAATTTATATTTTTCTTGTGATCCAATTTTCAAACAAATATAAAGAAAGAAACACTTCTGGATATGCAGTAGTAAAATAAGACGATGAATCGGTCGGAAAATCATATAAAAATGACTTTGGCATTCCTTTTTAAACTTCGTCTAAATAATTTGTTTTTCTTGTTGTTGTTGTTTACATTAATATTAACCATATGTGTCAGCCAATCCTGTAATCGGCAGTGGTTGGCATTTGTGCTGTTTCACTAACAGTTATTGCTGCTGCTGTATATAAAACGCACGACTTATGTGACCGATTACAAATGTTTGTCTCTCTGAAGCTACTCTCTGTGCATAGTAAACAAACCCTATTTAGCGTAAGTAAGTAGCATGTTTTCCTTTCAAATGTTTACAAGTTATACTTCTAGTTAAACGGAAAATATTGAGCCTATTCCTTCTTCTTCTATTTAACTTCTACTTAACATTCACATTCACCGATAACGTTTGCTTTTGAAATGAATTCTTCTGGTTCATCGAATGTTTCATGGAGCAGTAAAATGTAAACACATTCTACAACATACTTCCCATGCTCTCAAGCATAAACACGAAGAAGGATTTGTTTACTTATTGTAGTTGAAATTACGACCAAAAGCATCTAAGGCTGCAAGATCCGTGCATTATGTCTGTCAGTTACGTGTGTTCTCAGGCCAGTTTTTCCAGTTATTGCGAGATTAAAAAAAAAAAAAAAAACGTTTTTCTAGGATGGAGACTACTTAACTTTTCTGTGACTCCATTTACAGAGCACCTCTTATCAGAATTCTCCAGTGAATATAAATATCAAGACAACGACTACTTAACTGATTTCTTCGAATTGCAATCAGCACTGTAAACTGATGTTAAGCAAGAGAAGAAATCTATAGCGTGCTTCATCGAGTGCTACACAGGTGCACACACAACAATCTTATTATATTGTTTACAAGCAATACAATTCCCCAACAATATTTTACAGAAATAGCTTATTAACGACACTTAAAAACGAAGAGTTATGATTCATTTGGGGGGGGGGGATTTGTTGCTTTCCCTTACGCTCAAAAATTGAAGGGAAACGCATGAATGATTATCATACAAAATTTCTAAATCCATTGCACACCAATCGCGTGTACGGTGTACCTAGTTGTACAACTACTACACTGTACGACTAGCAAAACCGTAGCATTGAGGGTGCTTATCTATTTAAGGGAAAAATGTATATTCGAAATATTTAGGTTAAAGTCAAAGAATCTAAAAATGGGGCAAGCTTATCTAAACATAGTGTATTTAGATAAATGCTGTAACATATAAATTTTCTGTTCGTTAAATATCAAAATAATTGTTTATTTATTTATTATTTTTTTTAATCACATTAGCAGACTGGGAGGCCATGTGTTTTGATTTGAAGACAAGTAAAATATGCTTTGTAAATGTAAAGGGTCTCAAACACTTTAAGGCAGCGATTAATATAGGACCAATGACAATTGAAAAGCGATGAATCGTGTAAGGGATAGTTCGTGTTCGATCCATTAACTGAGTCGCGATTGGCTTCAGGTTAAGAAATACATCTCTATAGAAATCAAATAAGTGCATCGTTACCGTTCCGTAATTAAGACTATCGTTCTGATGTATGTTCTGTGGTTCAGTACACTTTTTTTTACTGATATAACGATAGGCTACATTCTTCTTTTTTGTATTCATATTTCACATAGTTAATTTAAGCAAAAATAACTGATTCTATAAACAAACAAGAAAATTAGCACAGTTGTAGCCCGAATAACAATATTCTCACCCAAATACTAATCTTAAATGTTAGCATTAAACATAACCTAGGACATGTAAAGACAGTTTTGGCGATAGGAATATACAGCATGTGAGAACGCGCTCTCCAAGTCATCCATAATTCGCACTACATAAACAAGACAAGTTTAAACTCGTCTTCCCAGTTACTAATTCTTATTATATCCAGTATGTAGTGGAGATTTGAAGAAGAATGTTAGCAATGTTAGCACACAATATGAAGAAAAGGGTAAGAGTTAAGGAGGAAAAAATATGAATAGATAAAAATATCAAAAGAGAAGCTGCAATCTGTTTATCCTTGTAAATGCAAAGGATTGATGTCAAAACAATCATTCGCTTTGTATCATTCTCGACCGCACTGAGTCAATGCAATCATTAAAATAGCACAAAAAACGTAAACATTTTGAATTCTTCTTCACCTAATCTGTAGCATGAATATTGCCTTAATGGATTACCACATCACATTTTCTGGTGCTAAAAAAAAATAAAAAATAACAATTAAAAATTAAAAAATTAAAAAATTCGTGAACTCAAAGAAGCGATGCATATGTGGCTTCAGGAACAACCGAAAACCTCTTTCAACAAGTAAAGAAATAATTATTAAAAGAAAATTTAATTGATAAAATACTTGTGATTAAGTCATATTTGGACTTTTATGGTATCCACACGCCTCTTGAACTTCTCATCCAAGAAACCCTGCAATGTAAAAATTTCATTTAATTCGTTCAAGTATATTCTCATCGCAATTATTTTTTAAATGATTCCTACCATCCACGAAAGGTTGCAAACCTATAGTACACCAGTATCGTGGGTGGAGAGTTTTCTATTTTTTAAAATTACTTTTGCATTTTTTGTGTTTTTTATATTCATTTTTACCTGGTCCGGAAACCCTGCTCCAGAGAACCAAACATGGAACTTTTTTCAAGCGAGTTCAGGTCACTAATAAGCTGAGGTGATGCTCGTAGTCACGCCTGGCGATGAAATTCATCTCCTACCATCCAGTAGGAGATGAATTCTCCTACTGGATGTAGTCGGATTCGAGCTTGGAGCCACGTTATCCATCCGTCCATGCAGTTCTGCAAAATTGCACATAATCTGTGTTTTTTTTTTCTTATGAATTTCATTTCTGTTTACCACAACGATCCATTTATCATCTCTGAATTCTTTGTTTAAAGTATTTGCGTAGGTCTATGAAAACTACACGAGTTTCCCCATCGTATTTTTCAATTTCTGCTGTTATTTTAATTATTGTCGTCCTCATTTGATTCATAAACACTACATCTACATTTTTTAATTGTATCGTAGGTAACAGTGAAACATCAGTGGAAATGTTTTTTTTATAATAAACAATTTTACGTAAGTGAATTATCCTGTTTTTAAATACACACAAAGTTAATGATCAGCAACGGTTACAATGGTGCCGTGCTAATAGAATTTGGACTACGGAGCGATGAATATTAAGGCATTCCATTGTCGCTCTATGAGAGTCTGGAGGCAACGCCTCTAAGCAATGTTAAGTTTTCACGATTATAATGCATGCCACAGATATGCTGCTAGTTTTATCTGCTCCAAGACTGATACTGTGACAAATAACGCAGCGCTATCTATAATGATAAAACAATTCTTTGTATCGCAATAGAGAGGGAAGAGGGTCGTTATTTGTATCTGTTCTACAAATCAAGGTAAGTGGAAAGTCTGCGAAGTTTACTTAAAATTTAATCTTAAAAGATTGCTCTGAATAATGCCAAAAATTAATGTAATTCGAAAAGCAGATAGTTGAAAATATGCATGCAAAAGTAAGACATTACAAGAAAAGAGAAAAGAGTAAAGACATTTCTGTAGAGTAAAAAGAAAAAAGGGAATAAAAGACATAACAATAATAATAAAAAAGGGAGGCATTCTAAAAAATGATGTCTCTTAGTTCTTATGGCATCATTCATGTTCCTTACCAACAAAAAATTTACGGAGTCTTTTCTCATTTTTTTCTTAAACAATACCCCAAAATCAATCTTTTTTCATAGCGCCTACATGAGAAGATAAAATATTTAAAAACAAAAGCACTCCGCCCTATTTGAAATTCCATCTCTCTCTCTCTCTCTCTCTCTCTCTCTCTTTCTCTCTATCTGACTAAACAAGGTTCATTAACCTCCCGCCAAGCTAGCTTCAGTCTGACACCCCATATATTTCTTCCTCTTGTCTGTAATTGGGCTCTATTTGACTGAAGAGGACATGGTAAGGGCAAAGGTGGGGGAGTAGAGGCACTCTCATCTTTTCCCAGCCAAGGCCGGTTTGTAAAGCTTTCAACTAACATCTTCCAGCAAAACTCCATATTTTCCATGTTGCGTAGGCCAACTTTTTATTTATTCATGAGCAATAATACAGAGTGAGCTCCAATAGATGTCTTTCTCACAGAGCTAATGGAGCCTGTGAAAGAGCGATAGTGCAATTTAACCGAGGCTGTTATAGGCATTTGTATTCATTTTATAGCCCCGAGAGTAAACTGGTATTGTCTGTAACATTACTCACCGCTTAAACAAATGATCCTTGTCAAGGCAAGTTGCATGACTAATGGGGGTCCATCCCAAATACAGAGAACCGATGTTTGATAGGGAAACCCACGGGAGCTATCAGGATCAAATGACTACTGTATTTATGTGTTCCTACCTGACATTTGTACGCTACTTTCTTGTGTTCTGTCATCTCATTGTCTGCAAACGAAGATATCTGGTGTCTCAAGAGGAACAGAGGCATTACTGAGTCTCAAATGTAATCGGACGTATGCACTGCGCCACAAGATTACTTTGTGCTTTTACAATTTCTTCGTTGCTATGATTCATACCGACCCCCTGCATCTGTTCATTGTATCGCCTCTAACCAAATTTGATTACTTGGATTTGGTTATACTTCCCGCTTATAGAAGGCAAGTATTTTTTTTTTTTTCATTTCTATCTGTCCAATAATACGTGAAATACGTTGTGTGTGTGTGTGTATACATACTGCTGGCAAGATAGGTGGCAGTTTGGTGTTTCTATACTCGCCCGTAATTTCGTCTGACGTGCTGCAGTTCTTACGACTATATCCTGCCACTGCCGAGAGAGAGAGAGAAGGAGAGAGAGAGATAAAAGATTGCATTTCACACAGATTTTTTTTATGCAACACAATTTGGATAGAAGTGCCTGTTTCATCACACAACCTTATGATTTTTCGCGCGCCCACACACACAAAAGCAGTATCCACTAGCGCCAGGAATCTGTAGGCATGAATATTTACACTATCCCAAATATACATCACGTTTTATTGGGAGAAAGAAAGAGATATTCGCTTTTATGGAAGCGTAACATACTCTAGAAAACATTTTTCATTTCCCGAAGTTTCTTTCATAGAGTGACGGAAGTTGGACGCCACACAAATGCATGAAAAAGGAGAGGAAGAATGAGGATTGAGACCCCTGATAGACTCATTTAGTATTTTTTTTTTATGCAGAGTCGATTTGGCCGGCCTTACTTATGCATTAATATACTAAATGCGTATAGAACAGCCAGCTAAATCGACATGATTAAAGCGATTATTGCTAGTAATACCAATTCATTCCGGTAACAAATCCTGCTCTACACGTCCAGTCATGCGATGCCCTTGAACATGACTCCACCAGTTCCATCCGAAGTGTAACGTTATTAATTTTCTCCATCTTCCCCGCTCGTATCCGGGAGTATAATAATAATAATAATGGTACTTTTATCATTTACAAAAATAATCAAACTGCTCTTTGAATTGACACCAAAACTACAACTAGATATCGACACGGACTTACAAAAAAATTATTTTTGAAATTCTTATTTGACATTTATTGGTTACCTGAAATAGACTTCGTTTTCCTATCTAATACTGTAAGTTTATTTGATGACGTCACAGAATACACTTTTAAAATGGCAGTCTTAAAAATAAAAAAAAAGTCTCCTAACGTCTTTTTATTCCCCAAAGAGAGAAGTGGCATTCTTTTAATCCTTAACCCTTTTGGTAATCGATAGGCAGCTCTCTTCCACCTCTCCCTTATGTTTAAGTGCATTCTCACGAAGCGCGAAATTACAAGTAATGTTCCTAATCCTAAATGCAATTATCTATATTAGATTTTTTCTATGTTTCTATGATCAATTTTCGGTGTGTGCGCGGGATTAGAAGTCCCATTTTTTTTTTTTTTTTTTTTTTTTTTCCAGGAAGCGGAAAAACCTACTTGCCTGTGCCAAAGTTCGAATATCTGTGGAATTCGCTAAAAAAAAAAAAAAAAAAAAAAGAAAGAAAGTTCCTCTAGTCAGTAAATAAGCAAAAGACACATAACTGTCTTTCTTCCTAGAAATTAGTCTTAAAGGTTACAACGAACGATATTACACAGCTTCCGATTCTTTCTTGAACTTTACTCTCATTCTACCTGCAAAACTTACCATCATCGCAGGAAACCACAATACAGAAAGGTGTGTGTGTGTGTGTGTGTGTGTGTGTGTGCGAGCGAGGGGGGGATCTAATAGATTGGTGACTTACCAGCATTCCAGTTTGAATGTATATCGCACGAAGTTAAAATAACATTCGTTGTAAGTGATCTACTCTAAACTTATTGCATTCGTTCTTTCTTACTTGTTATCTGAAATATTCATAATTTACCCAAGTTTATCGCTTTAATTTTCAACTTAAAGCAAGCTTGTCCAATATAACATCAACATGTCTGAACAAATATCTCCAATTATATTGCTGTAGGCTATGAATCATAATACACTTTAAAATTTACACAGACTTTAACTTTTTTTTTCCTTGGGGGATGGGGGACTTTCCAATATTTCTTTTGAATGCTGTTTAATTTGTAGTATTTTCGTTTCTTTTCGTAGTTACCATCTTTACACGTATCTTTATAATGTTTATCGCGTTTTAGTTACCAGTTTAGTTCAGCATAGCTAAATATTACAAATAAAAAAAAATAAAAAAACGCGATTTGAATCAAAATAATGGAAATGAACAACACACATTCAAGGCCATAAAAATAGGAGATTGATCAGAAAACAACCGATAGACAACTGCGAGAACGTTTAGGATTATATCCAGTACATCACATTGTAAAGAAACATTAAATTTTGAATTGTAGGAATATAACTGTTGCTTCTACGGATATGACTGAGTGGGACAAGAAGACTGGGTTCTTCTCACTAGATCATTATATTTGGCTTGTTCTCTTGGTAGGAATCAAATAGCCTAAGAGATCCCTCGATCCTGTGTCGACTGAGCTTATAATGTGAAAGGAAGGAGTCATAAGAAAAGGCATCTGAGAGAATATTAAACCACTTGGTATTCCGTATTATTTTTGCGTAATACGGAAATCCAGCTATAGAGACCAAACACAGACTTGTTTATGCCAACTCGGGCCTCTAGTAAGGGAGGTGATATCGAATCCCGATACTGCTAAAAGTTCAATGTCGTAATTGAGCATAAATAAACTTATCTGTAAAAATCCTTCCCATAAGATTAATGTGACTTCATGAACATTGATAAAAGATGAGACTATATGATAAAAGTACTCATTACATGTCTCATGATTATTTTCAATATTTATATTATTTATCTAAGAAATAAAATTGTAACTTATATTTTACTATATAATTAACAGTATTTGTTTTTAAATATTTAGTCTTATTTCTAAAATTTGAAAATATTACATACACCTTTAAGATTTTAATATCATAACATTACAATTAAAGTTGGGTAAGGGGAATACAATTGTATGGGAATAGACGGAGGTGGTCAATACAATTGTATTTTAAGGCTGTTATTTTTATTGTCGGACTAATGTAAATACATTAACTAGATTCATGAAAGCAGAATTTATAAAGATGCAAGTATTAGAGAGAGAGCGAATGTAAAAAAAAAGAATAAAGTGAGAGAGAGAAAGAAAGTAGGAAAAACTGTCCCAGGTTTTATGTGTTCCACTCTACCTGTTCGGAAGTCGGATAAATTCGTTAAGGCCGTAATAATTTTTATGGTGGCTAATACATTCCCGCGTGCCGCAAAGAGAATGGGCGTTTTCCTCAAGTTACGGGCACTCTATAAACGGATCACGATCCCAGCATCCCTCCCTGACATTCCTTAATTGTGCATTTTCTGTATTACAACAATTGCGGGGAGTGTTGTGTATCGCGAAGAAAGACGAGATTCCTGTAGCCCGACTCCTTTGGGAACAGAGTTTGAAACTTTCTTCTGTAAATCTTGTAATAGAATTCGTCTTTAAAAGGTCTACGTTTCACTAAAATTGCTCTTTTTAAAGTTCACAAAACTCGATCGTTCGCTTCAGAAAATCGGAAAGTCGAAACTTTCTTTCTGTTTCTCCTTCTAAAAGAAAATAAACTCTCACATGGAAATAAAAGGTATTTGTTGTTTGAATATCTCCTTCAGACAACAGATGATGCTAGCGTTCTCTCTCGCAAGAGATCGCTTTAAAGAAAATGCTTTGTGTCCGTAGATGGAATAAAAGTTGGCTTCACATTGTTAGACAAGCTTCTTCAGGCAATTTGGTCTTTCTATAAAATTTATATATCGACATGATTTCGATTTGTATCAAATAGTAGTTTATAATTCTACATCGACTGAAAGGACACTTTCATAAGGAGTTAGAGGAAAGAATCCAATTTCTGATAACAAGAAATAAAATATATTTCGCTGTTATTTATTATTATTTAAATTTTTTCTCCTTTATAACAATTGAATTACTACAACACTTCAACCATAGCTATCGATTGACCATATACAATACTGTTATGTAGACAAATATAGATATATAGATATATCATATTAATTACATAATAATGCTTTTGTGATAAGTTAGTTATAAGAACCTTGATATGAAATATTTAAAGGTGTTTGAAATATTTTTAAAATTATTAAAGAATAAATAAAAATTAGTTAAAATTTTTCAATTAATCTAAAAGAAACTTCAAATTTCATTAATATTTCTAATAAAATTTGAAGAAATTATGATTATAAATCATGAGAATTGAATTGCATAAAAGTAGTATGCATGACGTTCCAATCAACATTATTACAGATGAGAGCACATTTGTATGGCTATAAAGGAAGTACATTATTGGAATTACGTTTCATTATATCTGCATCGTGGATGGATTGAAGGTCGAAATTACAAAACAAAGGAAACCTAGAAAGGTTGTTCTAGAGATTGGAAGTTAGTTTGTTAGCAAAGCAGAATGAATTTGTAAAACAATGAATTAAAAACAGAGGCTTTTTTCCTGTTATTCCACTAAATCAAATGATGTTTGATTTAATCAAAAGGAAGCAAATTAAATGCTAAAATGAAGAAAAAGAAAATCTGAAATTTCTTCAAAAATTATAAAAATGTCCTGATTTTTTTCAATTCAGAGACGGAAAACTCAAAGCATCCGGAAGTAGCAGAGTTTCTACCTTCCAGAAACTCGGTTTTTCATCCCGCTACACACACACACACACACACAAAAAAAAAAAATGGCCAGGACGTGCGCTATTGACAGGCATCATAGCCTTAGGTACTTCGATCGTAATTCAGAGCACCCCAACAACCAACTTGTTATTTATTATGGTATTGCAGTATTAGCATCATTATGGTATAATATAACCAGTGCGTGCAATGTGGTTGGCTAACTTCTCTGCACCGATCCATCGTGTCTAGATTGAGCTAAATGGTCAGATCAAATAGCGAAGGTAACTTGATTTATAAACCTTCGCGATCTGTCATTGGACATTTATTGTGTCTAGATATTAATGATTTGAAATAAAAGCTGTCGGAAATAAAATATGAAAATGAATCATGGATTTATAAAAACGAGAGAAAAATCCTAAGATGTTTGTAATAAATATCACCAAAAAAATACGTAAAGAAATGAAGATATAGGGAAGATGGAGATAAGAATATTGTTAAAAGGCAAGGGGAAAATCAGTTATCAGTAAAACATATCCGAGAACATTAAGTGAAAATTAGTAAAGAAAGAAAGAGATAAAATTACTATTCGAATTTTAATTTTATGTGCTCTTAATTATATGCATATTCCAATCATCGAGATTTATTTTCCGCTATTTATCATTAAGTAATATTTTAGCTTATTTAGCTAATAAACGTGTTTATTTATTTTTTTACTTCTCTTTCATTATGTTTTATATATTTCTATTTCACTTTTATTTTTGGAGATGATATGCCGGATACCTATCTCTATCAGTAACTGCGTCTTCTATTATGCAGTTTGGTCCTGCGACATCTCCTGTGCTTAATGTAGCCGCTGTTCTAAGCCATACGTAGCCGTCTCACTCAATCGAACACTTGAGGTTTCGACCCTGACGTCATCATGTCATTGGTTTAGCTTAGTAGTGACTTTCTTTATGACGATTAATATCCTGTAAGAAACGTTTGTCTGACCTAAAGCGGGAGTCTGCAGTTTGCTTACATTTTAAACTAAACGTTATTTCATTATATTTGCGTGCAATGAATTATGAATACAAATGTAAAGAAGTGTGGAAATGATGTGGGGATGTAAATACATTCAGTGTTACGATAACTGAACGTAGAACTGTTCTTGAGTATGCGCTGTACACAGTTTATTTTATGTATGTGACTCCCACCCAATGAAGGCTGTAAACCTATAGTAGATTAGTACCGTAGGCAACCTAAAGAATTTTCTTTTTTGTTTTAAATTTTGAATATTTTTTTTGTAATTTTTTTATTTATTTTCACATAGTCCGGAAACCATGCTCTGGCAGCCAAACATGGAACTTTTTTTGAAGTCCCTTCAAACCTCCAATTTATTGTCCAATGAATTATCTTTGTGTTATTTGCAAGATAGAATTTTGCAAATTATTTCTTCATTCGTTCCCATTCTATAACAGCCTGTGGATATCATTAGGTAGAACGGGACTAGTGTTCCGCGGAAAGTGAATAAGTGTTCCGCGAGAAGTTCTCTTGGAATTTGTCATTTTAGTTTTCTAAGCATTTTTCATGAATAAATATTTTATAGTAGAAATATTCTGAGGATAATAATATTCGTGAATATGTCGGAAAGCTCAGATCCAGAACGCCTAATAACATCTGTGTATCGTTAATTTTCACACATCGAAACCTTTCAACATTTGGGAAAGGGAATGCCGCTGTTTATGACCGGTCATAAAAATTGCCTGCAAGCCGATCACAACAATGGGCGGCGTATCCTCTGTTCTCAAAACTGAAAGAAATGACATCAGTGTTGCAAATGTCAGTGACCAATCAGCAAGGAAGTATAAAGAAAATTTTTCCACTGAAATTGAAGATCAAGTGGTCTGTATCCGGTTCTCAAATTTATTAATACTGAATACTTTCTTCACAAGTTCGTATTGTAGGGTGAAAGTGCTTGTTTCGAAACCGTAGTGCCGTGATTTTTTAAAAGTAATAGGCCTACAGATTTAAATTTTAATATGAATAAGAGACAATGGAGTTTGTTTAATTTTGGCGTTAAGAAATCTCTTATTGAAGGTGTTTGTGACGCAACAGATAGTGATTCATCCATCTCCAGCCTACAAATCTAGTATGTACAAAAGGAGGGGAAAACTACCAGCACACAGGAGAAAAAGTCTGCATTCACTCGTAAGTACTTATAATAATATTATAAATATATTTCGTGATCAGAATGGGAAATGTAAATGAAAATCGGCACAAATTATTTAATTTTGTTTATGTTTAATTGATGTTTAATTAATTATTAATTAATAATTAATGGTCAATTGTTAAATAATAATCAGCTAAATTAGCAATTAATTAATAGATTACAAAATAACCAAGGTGTTCCGTAAAAATTTCAGAATTTGTGAAATGTGTCGTCGTTGGAAAAGTTTGGGAAACGCTGAGGTAGAACATGAATTTCATTGCAGGATGCAACTCTACTTAATATACACCAGTGGTTGGTCGAAGTTCCATATTTGGTGTACAGCAGGGATCCAAGATTACTTAACCTTGGCTGTCCCAGTACCAATGTGCTTTATTTGGGTTATAATATTTCGTGAATCACGACAATAACTCTCTTAAGCCAAGTATTATAGAACTGTTGACCACTATATTAGTCGAATATTACTGACTACTGTGTTACTATGAAGGTCTTACAATTGAACTCTTTTGGTTCTAAATTGAATATTTATATACTTGCAGATTTTCATTAGTGTGTTATTCGCCTGAACTCAAAGCATTAAATCCAATTAAGGAAAGAACTATACCCTATGAAATTAGTGAAAAACAGTAATTAAACATTGGTTTTATTTTTCTCCACAGACATTTGTACACGTTCAAAAGCGATTTTGGCCAAATTGGGAATATGGTTGATATTTCCTTACGTTTCTTGAGAATTTCATCTAATTGAAATAAAATAAAGAAGAGGTTGTGAAGTCATTTCTGAATATAGTTGTTTCGTAAGTTGTTTAAGGTCCTCGGAAAATTTCCACATAATCGGGCCAAAATTGAGAACGGGGTCGTAAAGAAAGGGACAAAAGCTAAATTCAAACAGATCTGCAAGTCGTATTGATCAATCAATTTCGACCACTTATTCCTGGACTGTTTTATCTACTTCATCAAAAAAGAAAAAAAAGTGCTATCTCATAAAAACGAACACGTCGTAGATGATAAAGGGAGTGAGTGTACTTAGTACTTGGACTCGTAATATCACAAATTAAAACGCTGATAAAAAATAATGTAAACAAAGCAGTTGTATCTAAATTGCTGCCCAATATCTTATTTTATCAGTACTTAACTTTTTTCTTAGATATGAGAGGTGGTTTATGACAAAAAAAATATTCGATTTTGTTAATTTCTATCCTTCCAGAGTCAGTTATTGATATCACTTTGTATCATTTAGCCAAATTTTGCCATGTTTTTAATATCAACGCACGAGAGATTGAAAAACTTATGGCCATCAGTGCCGCGTGTTAGCAAGTTGTTAAAACATCTGAGGGCGCTCAAAAATTTTAATAAAAATTCTAAACTCAAATTAAGAATCCTATAAACATATAAACATTACACATTTTGTGAAAAGTAACTGAAATAATGAAGAAATACTATTACATTTTCCTATAGCGCAATATGAAATATTTTTCCCCTACCCAAGTGAGATGTGTTTTTTTTTTTAATCGTGAATGGAATTTTTCCTCTACAAAATTTAACACCGAGAAAATTTAAGTCTGAGAGTTCAATTGAGCAACATAACGCATTACGTGTCACAGTTGGGTGTGTTCGTCAGCTGGTCTGTCTGATTTACACGAAGTAGTCACTTTCGTTAAGGCGACTAACTAACTCACCTTCTGTTTTCAGATATCTTCTTTAGAAAAATAAAACGTTAAAGCAGTTAAGAATAAAGAATTTAGAAGGTTAAAAAAATCTTCTGTTTAAAGCAGTCTTTGTATTATTTTATTTTCATGACTAGATAGGAAATATCCTTTTTTTCCCTTTTCTCAGAAGCGAGTATACTTTTCGCATTAGATAATACTCAAAACGGGTGTTTTAAAGCATATATTCGGAGAAGAGGAATAGATTCAGAAAAGGGAGCTTAGTAATATTTCTTCTTCCCTTTGCGAGCTAACTCAGTCATGTAAAAAAATCTCATATCGCAAATTAGTCCTCTCCCAAGGAGCAGTTCGTAAATCAACTCGGTGTAGCAGTTCTACATCCGACTCCGGTTCTCTGTATACAAATTTTCAAATTAGTGCATTGAAAATAAGGCAGAGGTGAAGAAGACGAACATTTTAAGGTGCGGCAGTGGTTTCGCAAGCGAACCGAATAAATTAACATTTTAAATTCACTGTGCATATACATCTAGTCCACTAGTGCCGTGCTTTTATTCTGGATGGGATCTAGCTTTTTTTGATAAGTGGGATGGGTCTTTAACCCTGTATTTAGGTTAAAGATCATATGCACTAATTTATTCACTAAATGTATTATCCTACTAAAAATACAGGTGAAACACACAGTTATAATTAGCCATCTCTCCATTCCTGGAGTCGAGTTAACGCAGTTGGGAGAATAATGCGACATTTGCTCTGCGGTGCGAAAGACCCGGGTTTGAATCCCTTCTTGAACTCAATTGAAGATGAGTTATCTAGTCTCATAAGGTGTCTGAGTTTGCCACTAAAAACTGGAGTTTGCGTCTCCCAAAACAGACACACTGGCCAGAAGAACACACGCAGTTATTATATGCTGACCTCAAAGCCGTAGTTGCTTCATCCATAATTCAATGCGATAACAATACAAAAACTTTTATTATTTGGGTTTTCTCTTTATTTTTAAATTAGAATCGAACTAATATTTGATTGTGACTACAAAATAACTACCGTACCGGTTCTTCTTGATGCACGATCGCGCTTTTTAATCTACATTTCATGTCTTGATTCTATCTCATGTATGCCGCTCTCATCCCTCAAAGATAAGTTTTTTCTTTCGATAAGGGAGAATTCCACTCAATATTGTCTTTAGGATCACCAATATATTCTGTGATTCTTTATCTTCACCAGCGTTCTCTTTTCTGTTTTTCTTCAGGTATTCTTTCCCGTTTTCTTTCTTCAGTTGCATTCTGTTTTTTTTTTAATCTTTAGTGATACTTTCATTTTTTTTCCTTCAGTGTTTTTTTTTTCATATGTTCCTTTAGTGGTTTCTTTTCCATTTTTCCCTTCAGTGGCTTCTTTTTTTTTCTTTTTTTTTTCTTTTTTTTTCTTTTTTTTATTTATTTATTTTTATTTATTTATTTTATATTTTTCTATATTATATTTGAGTTTTTCTATATTACATTTTATTTTTTTCCTGTTGTATTTGTTCTTACATTTTCTTCTGTGACATTCTCTCTCTCTTTCTCTCTTTTTTGATATTTGCTCATCCATTAACATTACTTATTGTCGTTTTACTTAAAGCTCTGAGCGATTTTGTTTGCACTTTCTGAATTTAATACTACTAGGGGGAAAAAACCATGAGAGAGAATAACATTGAAGAAAAAAAAAAGAGAGAATGCAACCCAGTAAAAATACGTTGTATAACTTAAAAAATACTTCAAGCTTGATAGTAAATGATTGAAATACACCCGATGAGAATCTTTTGTCTCAATTAACCAAGCTACAGAACTGGAATCCCAGTTTTAACTAACTTCGAAGTTAGTTAAACATCATTATAAAGTCAATTTACAGCTGTCTTAAATGACAATTATTGATAAATTACCATGCGAGGCAATTAACACAATACGGTAATTAATTATTAGTCAAAATCTAAAAATCTCTTTTTGGGGTTTCATTATGAACTTAAATCAATTAAATGTGATATTACTCGCAATTATTTTTCTCTTGTAATTAGACTAAAGCGCGGTGAAGTTTCTATCCATCCCAAAGTCCAATTTAAAATGAAGCTATGAGTGCACTCCGGATCGTCTGAGTCGACTAATGATAATTAGCAATAGTCCTGCGCAGTTGTGTTGGAGATGCAGCGTTTTATCAAGTACACTTCACTTCTTTATAAAAGAGCACGGAGAAACGAACGCATGGGATCTTTCGATATTCTAGAATGGAAAGTAGAAGGAGTGGGGATTACATTCTACATTTAAAGACTATCCTACAGTTGTTTAATGCAATCTTCTTCTTCTTCTTCTTCTTCCTTGTGTGCCTTTTGCCATCTATTTGGGGGGGGGGGGGCTTCTACATGATGAGACTTTACCCTCGCGATCCCAACCGACTTGTCAGAGAGCCTGATGTTTGGGGGGAGGGGGTATTTTATGTCTGTAGAAGTTTTTGTTGAAGGGGGCCGGTTTGCCTGTTTTGAGGGACGAAAAACCCAAGTTTCCGGGAGAAAAAAATCCTACTTCCATGTAAAGCCGACTAACTCACCTTTCGTCGAAATAGAGCAGATAAAGGTTCCTCACGTCACTAAGGGGAAATCGAACGCGGGTCTTTCCGACCAGAGGGCTTAATCTATACCGACTGAGCTAGGGTGCTCTTGTTTAATATAATATCCCTCTAAAATTATGCATCTGTAGGAGAATAGGGAATTCCGACATATTCTGTATATTTTCTGTACAAATAGGAATAATATCAATAGAATGATATTCTGCTAACAATATAATGTAACTGCACGTCATAATTTACGTCATGACTTTCATACAGAATGGAAATGAATTATGACATAACAGTTACATTATATTGTTGGTAGTATTTTGAATTCATACATAATCTGTTTATTTTCTCTACAAATAGTAACAATATCACTATAATGATATCCTACCAACAATATAGAGCCTCCGTAGCTCAGTTCCATTCAAAGGGTTTCGACGAAGCCCTTTGAGTGGAAAGACGAGGGTTTGAACCCCGTCTGTGACGCTAACTTTCCTCGGGACGTTTTTAATCATAAAATGGCAACCGGTCGCATACGGAGATGGAGAGTTTTCACCGGAAACTTGGGTTTTTCGTCCCTGAAAACATGCAAACCGGTCACGAGAAGACACAGGATACTATTGGAGAAGAAAGACACCAGGAAATCCCCTTGTTCTATAATTTATTTTATTTTTTCGTATGGGATCTCTTCCCGTTCTTCGACGGTCCCTTAGAACTGGTTGAGCCCTCCTAGTGAAGGATTAAGTATGTATTTTATGACTGTAGATCCATGTGTGTGTGTGTGTGTGTTCACGGGACAGGTTTGCCTGTTCTGAGGGACGAAAAATCCGAGTTTCCTGGTGAAAAACCCCTCTACCTCCATATGAGACCGGCTAACTCACCTTTAATGGAAAGAGACCAGTAAAGGTTCCTCACGTCATGGACGAGCATCGAACCCAGGTCTTTCCGACCAATGGGCTTCGTCCGACTGAGCTACGGAGGCTCTGTTCTATAATAATTCCCTAGTAATGTAATATTGCTACCATACCAAGCATTGAGTTGAGGGAAAAACATACCAATAATATAATATAATAACTTCCATACAGAATGGAAATATGACGTCATTATATTGTTGGTAATACAGTACTTAGGGAATTCAGATATACTTCCTGTTTATTTATTTTCTCTATAAATAGTAACAATATGTTTATAATGATATCTGACCAACAGTATAACTGTTACGTCATGATTTTCATACAGAATTGAAATGAATTGTGACGCAACAGTTATATTATATTGTTGGTAGTATTTACAGTCTGTTGGTCTGCGCACAACAATGTAATAATGTTATGGCGAAGACAATGTAAATATGTTTATCAGCTAAATGACCACCAACTAAACTCTCCCTCGTAATTCCAGATGTCTATAATCGATTGGCTGTTAATCCACTGGAACCAAGTAAGTAAATTGGAATAATTCTAAAACAGTGTTGTGTCTCATTTGAAACTAATTACATAACAGATGTTCCTCCCTAATACGAAGAGTGTTTAGCGCAAATTTTTAAGTCGATTCTCATTTAGCGAAATGATACTAATATGGAATTTGCCAGTTGCTAATTAACTTTTAAAGAAAAGCGCTTCGAGTTCTTAAAGAAATGCGTCGGGCGGTAATTTAAAGTGCACCCAGAAACAAATGGAAAAGAATAAAAAGAAGAAAAAAAGCACGCAAATTAAATTGCATCGTAAACAGATTGAAGACGGGGGGGGGATACTAGTAGAAGGGGAAGAGAAACAAACAAAAAAAGCTTGCATTTCAAAGTTTGCACATTAAATTGAGTGATAGGCAAACAGGGAGTATTTAAAAAGTTTCTCTTCTAATGAATTTGCGCCGGCGAGTTTCTTTAGGTGTAGCTAATTATATAAAAGACGTAACGGACTAAGATAAGAAAAAAAAAAGTAAGAAATTAAATCTCTATTAATGTACCGCATGTGTAATTAGTATACCAGCGAGAAAGATCTTGGGAATTGCAACTTCTAATCCGAGGTAATTTTCGAGCAAGAGAGAGACAGAGAGAGAGAGACCTAACAAAAAAGAAAAAAACTTTTTATTGGCCATTTCATGATTATAATTGCGTTTCTGATGCTCGATTTTTCTCAGTTTTCACGCTACAAATCAAAAAGGCCAAAACAGTTCCCGTCTTTTAAAATTTATTGCATGAATATATTTGTGGTAAGGGAATCAAATTAGAAACTCGAAATAACCGTTTTTTTTTTTTTTTTCAGTCATAAGTAAAGAGGAAGTGACGTGTGTAGGGGCTAAAATGTCCACAACAAAGCAGTGTGCTTCGACAGGAACCGGAAGGGGCCTTTTATGGTGATAGCCGATGAGGAAGTGACATCATACTATGGCTGGTCTTGCAGACCTGCGTAAGGATAATCATGTGCAGAATTATCTTTATGCATAAACAGTAATAAAGATAATTCATTTCAAAGTTCATTTTAATCATCTCAGTAGATCGCAATCCATCTATCACGGCAATCTAACCTTAGATTACTGTGATGGATGGATTGCGTCTTTTGAAATTTATTGCATGAATACATTTGTAGTAAGGAAATCAAATTAGAAACTGGAAATGATTTTTTTTTCGGTCATAAATAAAAAAGGAAGTGATGTGCAGCGGATAGAATGTCTGCTGTTAACACATACACAAACACAAGACCCGGAATTGGCCTTTTTATGATGACAGCCGATAAGGAAGTGACGTCATAACATGTCATATAGAATGCGTAGTATCAGGTGCTGCTTAAACATAATCACGTACAGATATAATATCAAACAGGAGAAAATTCGTCTCAAAGATCATTTTAGCCTCGTCAATAGATCGCAAACCATCCACCTAAGCTTTCTACTGCAAATTCTTTCACCGAGTGTCAACAGTAAACGGAAATATCGTTTTTATAGTGCCGACCTATATAAGCATATAATGTGCAAACATTATTTAATATCAAACAACAATAGGAAAAATTCGCTTGCAAGTTCATTTTAGCCTCGTCAACAGATCGCAAACCATCCATCAAAGCCATCTAAGCCTTTCTATTCAACGATTGTCAATTAAAATCACTTTAATGAAGTACTAAAATTCAAATTTTATGTTTTTACACGGTCTAATTGCTTTCCATTCCCTCCCTCACCTCTTCCCCCCTACCCCTTTTCTCTTTTGTTGCACGTGCATTATTTGATTTCATTGTTCGCAGCTTCACACAGACGTTCATAATCATCTCCACCTGACTAAAGAGTCCTCCTTCATTGATAACGGTTTTGCAATTTCGATGGGATTACTTCGAAGATGAGTTTCCGTTGTCGGTTGTATATTTAACTTTTCTCTCTCTCTCTCTCTTTCTCGTCGGTGAAACATCATTTCGGATGTTAATCGGTGGAATCTTCGGAGTTTCTCTCACAGAATATTAATTCTCATATCCTTATTTGTCTTTGTCAGGTATTCGTATTCTGCTACGACTTTTAATCCGATGTTTCTTTTGCAGTCATGTTTCTTTAATAAGACAGAACGAAGGACGAACTCTATTTATCAGCAAAGATATTACAGGAAATCTTAATGATATTCAGTTACTTAAAGAAGACTTTGAAAATCTCTTTCAAATGACGTTTGTTTAGGTTCAACGAACTCATCGTTGCAGCTTCTGCTTTAAAGTCGTGTAATTTCTTCTCCTTTATTTCTATCCTCCCCCCATTCCTGAAATTCCCCTGGGGATCTATGAACCATGAGTGATTACCTTTTACAACCGGATATATTTCCGAGAGCAAGAAATAGTTCCTAATCCTATGTTTTGTTAAATGTTAGTTTTTCGCATTTTTTACAAGGGTGACTAAGATTAAAGCCTTGCCTCCCCCCCCCCAATCCCACAGAAGAAACTTTTGTAGAACTTTAAATCGTAGACGAAACCCTAAAGAAGTTCTCCTACTCATCCTTTTGGCAAGTAGAAATTCATCCACGCTGTTTTGATGGTATTGCTTGAGAATATCCACCCAAAATAAATCTTCAATGATTCATGTGAGTAACCAATGTGTACGCGTTTGTGTATAATGTTTGTTATTTGTGTGTGTTCTTCGTCTGGTTTGACTAACTGCAGGTTGATAAACAGCTTCTGGAAGAAAAACCGAGATGTGAGTGATTCCCCCTCCTCCCCCCTAACGAATACATAGTAGTATAGCATTGCAGACAGAAGTGTACAGCCATCCATTTTTAATTCTACGTTGAAAAATAACAGGTAGCTAACTCTGTGTGTCTGAGATACAAATATTGCAAACAGTTCGTTCCCGTCATTTCATAACCTTCATCATAAGAGGGATTAAGACCCCCTGTTATAAAGTGTAGAAGTGTTTTACGCAGCCAGCTTGCCATTCCTCTCTTGCACAATCTAAGGGCAGGTGTAATGACGTCTGTTTGTCTGCTTGAGGGAAGGGGGAAAAAAGACAACTTAGGAAGGAAAGAAAGAGGAAAAAAATCCTACCATCTCCCACTCAGCTTTTGGAAAATGTTTTACAAAAGTTCTTCACGTCATCGACTGGATTCAAACTCAGGTCTTTCCATCTGAAGGGAAAGTTCAATCGCGACATCCTCGTTATTGAACTATGAAAGCTCCGACTTCTCTTGTTAAGAATAATTAAAAGCAAATAAAAATTATTATGCAGAAAATTAAAAGTACGAAGTACTAAGAAAGCACAATGCATTATAAATATTCGATTAATGTATAGAGGACACACTTCGGTATCCTCTATACAATTAATAGAATATTAATTAAAATCATACAACATTTGGGAATTAAGAAATGATTATAAATTACGCCTACTGCTTGTTCGATCTTTGGCTTGATCAGTTCGTTTATTCGATTCTGGTCTTTCGGTTTTTTTTTCCTGCCAACCTGGCAGAGAACACTTGTTTTGCTAATCTTTCCTCTCCCATTCTGCTTAAGTGACCATAATAATACCACCTAAGATTAGCACTGCTAACACATTCCTGGATGCTGCTAACAATGTCAAGTTCTTTCCTAATTCTGTTTTTTATTTCCATATTTAATTTGCCATTTGCCATTTTTCACTAAAAATTGCTCCTGAAAAGCTAAACAGTGTTACTTGCGTTGGCTGTGGAGAATGCATTTGATATTTTCCCCTACCAATTTTCATAGTTTTGGTATTTTTATTTGCTGATCTTTCACTACCAACTTGTTACTGCAGCTTAACAAATATATTTAAGAGGATGTCGAGAGAAGAGGGAAATGATTAATAGAATGATTAGAATAATTAATAGAAATGAAGAACGCATATGAATATCAGGTTTCATTTTTCTGAATGATATGGAGATAATGACTAACAATGGAGATAGATGTAATATAAGTCCCTGCCGTACAGTTGATTTAACATAAATGCATATTTTAGCGATATATTTTCGTATATTTCACTTGAATCAATTAAGATAGCGCAAGAATATATTTAATAGGACTTTCACCAACCTAGACTCATGATCTTCATCCACTCACTTTCTTCCACATATCTTTTTCAGCCTGATCTAACAGAGGCACCAAGTGTTTCCTAACGACTTCACCAACTGGAAACATCATTTTAATCTCTTTTATTTAAAACTATCTTAGATAACACAATTCTTATTATTTTCCTCTTCTCCCTAATACGTGTTAGGCCTACTGGCCTGATTCAGAGTTTCTTAAGCCCTTATAAGTCGTTCCCCGTCCCGATTATAAGGTGACTAGCTCTATGCCTCTCGGTATATTCTATGGCTGTAGCTGCGTGTGTTCACTGGTCCGGTTTGCCTGTCTGCGAGTGGAAAACCCCCAGATAAACTAAGGGAGAAAAACCCTGTTGTCCACGCCCAAGACCGGCTAACTTGGCTATGGCTGAGGAAGATCCTTAAGCTCCTCACGTCGGCGACGGGAATCGAACCCATGACACTCCTTTCCCAGGCATATGGTTGCGAAGCGCACAGCCACTAGGCTAACCGCGCGGACAAATTATTATTATTATTATTATTATTATTACAAGTGACAAAGATTCCATGTATGTGTGTATATCTCTAGTCACACAGTATATAATCAGACCTTTATTTATTCACCAACCTGGTTGGCCGAGTGGTTAGCCTATTCGGTCTCCAAGCAACAAGGTGCGGGTTCGAATCCCGCTGTGGGTATGAATGCTCGTGATTCTCTTTAGGTGGAGATTCAATTTTATTGTCCGGTGTGAGACCTCGCTTATTGAGGCGCGAAGTGGCTTGAAAAAGTTCCATCCATGTTTGCGCTATGTCAGTGTTTCTCAACATTTTATGGATCATGCCCCACCTCAACGTCTCAAAGATCTTGATGCCCCCCCTAGCATAATAGTCAGCCAAGTTCTGAAAAAGTATAATATAAATATGTACATTTATATTTTCTAATTGCCCTCCAAAATATTCAAATTACCCCCTGTGGGGCGTACGCCCCACGTTGTGAAAAACTCCTCTATGTAAAAATAAAAATATAAAAAAATACAGGAAATTGAAAATAATAGAAAAAAAATTCATGGGTAGGAGCAACATAAAAAAAACGTTCCAGGCCAACCAGGTTGGTGAATAAATAAATAAAGGTCTGATTATATACTGTTAAATGACTAGAAGTACACACATACATGGAATCTTTGTCACTTGTAATAATAACAATAATAATAATAATTATTATATATTCATATTCAGTGAAACCACGGCTTTTAAGATCAATTCCTGGGTTCATTGTATTCCTGGTAGTAGTAGTGGCATGTAAACTGTTTCATGCTATACCTCGACACTGAAGTCGGATACCTCTCAGGCGTAAAAATTTATCTAAATCTTAGTAGATTTGGATAAATTTGTATTCATTTATTTTTCATTATATTTAGCACTTAGATGCTTAATTAATTCCAGTCTAATATAGATTACTTTTAAAAATAATAGTTCTGACTAAGAAACGTTCAAGATTGATAGAAAGTGGAAAAATTGATTACGTTGACAATTTAATAAACTAGACCAGAATATTCACTGCTGTAACCCAATCTATGCACACTCTCTAATATAATGTAGACATCCAACCTCTTTCTTTCTGTTCGTCGCCACCTCTTACCAATGCAAATATTCATCAAAATTTCCATTTAACAAATATAGATTTCGTATCGTTCGCAGATGAATAATAAATCGAATTGGGTATAAAAGTTGCAAACTCGATCTGCGTAGTTATGCGGGGGATTTTATATAATAATGTGTCTAGACTGCCTGTAGAATCAATTATAAATAATAAAGCAAGCGAATCCATTAAATTGGTTGCATATATAAGCAATAGAAAAGCAGTTATTAATATTGAAACATGCTGTAGTTTTAAAAGTGAATCTATTGACAGTGACCCGAGTTAAGTTAAGAACGAATTACAAATGCATCCATCATAAAATTATCGTGTACTTCATATAAACAAGTATGCCAACATTACATTGTATTTAAAATCGCGATTGTGAATATGAAATATTTATAAAGTGTTAGAATTCGAATAAGCACCACGGTCCAGATATTACTTACAATTTAATGTGCATTTGCATTAAAAATACACCAACAAGTTGACTGTTTAAACTATTCGCTTCCTTCACAAATGCAATATTCCGTTAGTCATGTGAAAATGGATTTGAATATATAAATATCGAACTGATTATGCATTCTAAGCGTATCTTGGAAACCCTGTAAGAAGAATAAAATCTCAGCAATGGAAGGAAGCCTTATAAATACAGTATAATACTAACATAATTCACGAGTTGGATGTTGTCAATTGCTTTAAATGGTATCTGTCAGTAATGTACATTACAACAATCGTATCAAATCACAATTTGACAATGCGTAGTAATTCTAATCGTTTACAACAATGAGTGAGAATTCTATTGTTGGCAATTATCAAGAATGACCCACTGAGAGTTCCATTGTTATCATTTGTTCTTCGTGTCTTCTCAAAGAAAATTATTTAAAACTTCTGTAATAGTTCGTTACTACAAACTGACTAATAATATATGGATGGTCCCCTGAACATTAGTAGATTAGTCGTATTTTTGAAGTAGAAATTGAAAAATTATCTTGCTCTGAAGTTGATCACATTTTCAAAACGTCTTCTCTTTTAGCAAATATCGATGACGCTGTTAAAAAATTTAGGATTCTTCCTAGCACGTGAGGGTTTTAAAAACACATTCGAAATTCCAGTCCCCTATCAGTTAATCAAATTCACTTTATGTGTAAAAGATCAAAAGATAGCTTTTACTTGATGTTGCATCTCTCATTTAACTTACAAGAACTACTAATGGAGATGTTGTTATACAGAATTATATGCACTTTGACCATTTTGCCGTTTGTCACCCGACTGGTAGATCGTAAACCTATCGTGTGCGTCGGTCAGAATTTATTTATCAGTTTATTATTCTTTAAGTTTTCTTTGACGTTCTATATATGGCTCAGGAGAAGAAATTGCTTTTAATCTGGTGTAAAGCAGTACGCATTTCTAACAACTTTCCGATTACTTTGTAATCCACAGAGAGTCAAAGAATAAGTGCAAACATGAAACACAAAAAGACCGAAACTTCCAACTTCAATTACACTAAATTTTGTACTAAGAAACATTACACTTTCTTAGCTAACTCCGCATTGTGAGAACGATTTGATTAGTCTTTGGATATTTTATGACTCAAATGAGAACTAAAACGATTCTGATTTATTCAGCAGGTTTGTTGGGGTTGTAATAATTAACAACATAGAGGTCAGTAATGGTGACTCCGGCGGACTATTTCTATCTGATGCCGATCTGCCTTACCGTCTTTATCTTCAGTCTTTAGTATGCTTACGGCTCTAAAACTGCTGCCCCCCCCCCCTCAGAAGAAGAGAGAAACGTTCTATGATGATAGCAATTTAAAGTAACACACAAACGGATGTGTTATCTTTATATTATTATGTTAACATCATAATATAAAAGAAAGAAACCCTTCGATAATAATAAAAACCATAAATACAGTAATTATAAATAATTAGTTCGAAATAAATTAATAAAATAATAAATAATAATTAATTCATATCAATTAATTGATAGAGTAAAAATAATTTTACATTAAATAATTAATTATAATTCATTGAAATTGATCCAACATAGTATTTAGAAATAAAGATGTATAAAAAGAAAGATAGCTAACTCTTTACTTTTAAATATGCAAAATATGTATTATTACCTACAATTAAATTGTGTGGTAATTCAGGAGGAAAAAGTATGCGTCGGATATTATCGTGTGTTACAAAATCCTAGAATGTTCCCTGCACATCCCACGTAAAGAATTCTGAGGATTCTTAATATTCGATTTTTTTTCTTTTCACATACACACACACACACATTCCTTCACTTAAATTTCAGAAAATAAAGCATGAGTTTCCTCATGATATAGTTAACTTATTGAAGTTAGTTATTCATTCAGTCTATTTCACATAAAACAACAACAGAAACCATTTAAGGGATAGAGGTTCTTGCTTCTTTCTAGCCTTCGCCAAATATTACATGAAAATCTTATAACAATTCTTTGTCATCAATATGCATCGTCTGGGGGAAATGGAGAAAGCTTCTCCCTAGGTCTTTCCCCCCCCCGTTAGTAGTAGTTGCCCCCTAATCTCTGAGTATACACGAAGCTAATATCTTAAACCCGGTGTCCAAAGGGTACCATCCCTCCTGGACTACTTCTTTTTACTCAGCTATGCATCGCCTTTGGTTCATCTCTTTCTTTCTCTCTCTCTCTCTCTCTCTCTCTCTCTCTCTCTCTCTCGTTATTACCACATTGAACTCGTGTGCTTCTTTCAAGATAAGCAGACTACACCGGCTGATTAGGTTCGCACATGAAATTTAGTCCAAAATCTCTTTATTGATACCCTAATAAAAAAATCTCAATCTCACCAATCTGTCGAAAAAAGATGGCTCTTCGAAAACCTTGCCCCATCAGGCTTACATTTCTGCGCTCCTAATCACCTCCTCCTGCAGGGATTGACTTACATCAGAAATGTTAAAATGCACGGTTGGTTTTGACCGTGCTTTATGTCATCGAATCTTAAGTTCAGTATGCTCTCCTATCGTATTATCCTAATGATAATTATCATGTTGTTTTCTTGGCCATCTTTAAATCAGTTAAAAAACTAGCATCATGTTTGCCTTCAAAAAAGTAGGAACATCATTCTTAATCTTATTCCGAACTTTTCCAAATTTTGTGTTCCGGTAATGGTTCTTATATGGGTCGGACTGGACGGTCACTGAAATCAGAAGAGAAGACATTAACTTGTGGATTACATCAAGTTTCTTCATTACGATATATGGGTCAGCCCACTTCTCCATCAACATTAATCGTGCTTAGGAAGAACTACATTAGAATTCTGGAAAAAAAAATGCAGCTCCCCCCCCCCCCGAATATGCACATTTCGGTATTGCGCATGTGCATACAGCAGCATCAACAGATCATTTAAATTCACATTTTTTTGTCATATGCTGATTTAAACGTAAGCGCTTTGTTTATATTATTTTTAATTCTTGTGATGATTGCTGAGACAGGCGAAATGTAAGTAAATTAACATTAAACCTGGTTCTTATTAAAGGTTTTTCCTATGCATTGTCCGCTGTCAAGTAAACTATTGTACATTTTCCCTTCTGTTTGTAGGGGGAAAAAACTATTTTACGTCAGTGGATGAAACATCGGTTCACTATAGCCAAATGGGTGTAGAACATCCAGGGGAAAAAAAAATTCTGAACGATGAATTGGAAGAGTTATCGAGAAAGCCTTAACTATGAAGACAAGAGCTACTGCGGTTGTATCACAATTATTCAACCTAACCAAAAAAATAATAATAAAGGTGATGAAATTTTTAAACAAAGTAAAAACTGAAAAGCAAAAACTAAAACTTTCTCGCTTTTTTTTAACCGACTAAGCGAATAGAAAATATTATATAAGGTATCTCAACCATTAGTCCATAATATCTATTGTTGTGCATAATTCACTGTCTCTCCTAGTTTGTTATACGCATGCCCGACTGGTTGATATCTGGTTGCAACAATGAAAATTGTCAGGCTGTATGTAAACAGTGTCAATTGTTGGAAGGTTCCCATTGCTGCAGCGTGTGAAAATAAATGCATGGATATCAACTAAAATGGAATGAGAATGGACTTTGGGAAAATTGTGATTATGGAGTCAGTTAATTGTTGAATTTGTTATCAATATAAAACACAAAAAGAGAAGCGAGTGTTTACATGAAATACGTAATTCGTGTGAAGAAGCAAGAACATCATTCTTTCTCGGTGTTGCTACGAAGATCGATCTAATAAAGTGGAATAAAGTTCAGAATGAAACGAAACATGTGCAGGTGATATTTATACCTTCTACAAGGTTACGACGTTTGTCTTACTTATTTTCACTTAGATTGTCGACACACGGATGCCCCCCCCCCCCCGCTTTCATTTGTTCTTCCAGCTCACCACCTCATGAGATCATTCCGCTCATGAAGTCCATAACGGCAGAAAGAGGGGCCATTAAAGGGGCAAATACAGCATTCCGCAGACCACGAGATTGTGACGGGGATGTGTACTGCGGGATATAAGTCTCTAGGGGAAATGACCAATTATACTGGTCACGCGCGTTCTCTAGACATTCCTCTCACCTTCCAGCCTTTACGATTATCAGCTGCGACAATCTTACTATTGGAAAAGGGTTTCTTCCTGCTCTTTTTCCTTACGATACACGATTGGATAAGTCTCCAGCTAATAATGGTGATAAAGTGACTGGTTCAGCGAACTAGTAGTCTACACATGCGCAAATATCAGTTCCCCCCCTTCCGTGATCCACAACACATTAATAAGGAAGTCTATTTCTAAACTACGCAAAAAAAACAAAAAAACTTAAATACTAATTATATTAATTTTATAAGTTGTTTCCATTGGTTTAGACATCTTAGGCTGATTTTTAGTATTATTATAACTATTAAAATTACTATTATAACAAAATAGTTATAATAGTAATGGCGAACGTCTATAATCATATGGTTAATAGCTTGTTCCATACAGTAACATTATTCCAGTAGAAGGGCTTAATGATGATCTTCCATCAGAATGGTTCGTTTGTTCTCCATCAGATGTCGCTCAGAAAGGAGATGCCTCATCATAAAATTGCTGTAAGTGAAGTTATTGCATTGTTGGAGGAAAGCAAGTAGTGCATTTTATTACCAGATTTTTTTTTTTACTGAAATGACTTTGTTCGTTATCAAATACAAATGTCATGTTTAAGGGCCTTTGTAAATTAGAAAACTATAGATAAGAGGCTTCTGTCCCAAAACATTTCAGCCTGCCAAACACTACAATATTTTTAATAGGGTTTTATAGAGATCGGGACATATCAGTATCCTGTTTTCTAACCTCTATAGAATAATAAAGTGCTCTGTGTCGATAAAAAAAAAAAAGGGGGGATAACATCAAGGTCGGTACTTAAGGGTTTACAGGACAGCTACCACCCATTTAGTTCACCTCCAAGACAGGACAGACTTGATTTTTTATTACTCCCTCCTTGCGTTAGGTGGGGCTGTTTTTTCAGTATCTTTGTTTTCCCGTCACAATGACTTGGCAACCAGGAATGTGGGGCGTGTCCTAGTAAGGGTGGTCACTGAAATCTAACTCTACGAACGTCACTTGCCTCCTGAACCCTCCCGCTCCCGTAACTCTTCCTAGATACAATGATGTTCGTTTACGGGATCAGCCATGCGGAGACAAGGCAAAGAGAAAATAGAAAGAAGAGGATAATTTAGCACAGCGGTGAGCATATAAAGAAGGGGCTAAAAAAAAAAGAATTACATGAGTTTGAAGAACTCGTAGAAAATCAAGAACTCATTAACGTCATAGCTGGTGTTTGTGTTTGAAGATGTACTCGGTAAATATTTCAATATTCTCATACTACTCGGATAGCTTTGCTTAGATTTCGCACAGTCGTGATAAAAGGAAACCTCGTTGACCACCCCTCTAATCAAGCTGTTGGTAAATCAGAAAAAAGCTTTGAACTTAAGTCAAGGATAATCTCCTTATTTCACACGCTGCTATTAAATGGTGAAGGCTACCGCGAGAACAATTGCACAGACACGCCCTGAATTGATAAACAATAAAAAAAAAAAAAAAAGAGTGAGCGAAATTGAAATAAACTCTAAGTGAATACGTGGAGGAACTTCGAAAGGACACTATACTTCTAAGGAGTTGTAGATCTATAATTTCACTCCACCCACAGAATTGTTGGAGCCTTTTAGAAACCATTAGACAAGAAAATGAATAGTCTATCAGGAAAAGCATTCAGACGTGACTACACGGAAGAGGGATAAACCCAAATTATAGGAATGGATACAAACTCTAGGTTATTTACATGAATAAATACGAACCCTAACACATCTTGATGGAATATTTGATACGCGATGGTCGTAAATTTCAAATTAAACCCGGATATATACATTAGAGAATAATCAGATTTTTTTTTCATTATTTCTTATCGTATTATTATAACGCAGACGATCTCTTAAATAGTCTTTTTATCAACAATAATATATTAAAGCAAATAATCGCTTAGATCGTCTGCTTTAATGTATTGTTGTCAGAATATAACCGAACAACAATGAGACAGGCAACCACTGAGTGAAATGGACACAACAATTACAGTTCTAGTGTAGCAGCATCAGCCTTCACACACAAAAAAACTGTATATAAAAGCTTACACAGTGGCTACATGCTGTCAGCCATTTCACACACGTTAACTTTGCTAGGAAATCTAGCATTGTTGAGTGACCATGACGGGCACACATCACGAATTTTGATTGTTAGTGAACTTTATGGAACTCATCATTTTTATTGACGATGGCCGGAACTTAAGAAAAAGATGCATAACAATGTTTACATCGATAAAACCGTAAACCAGTTATTCCTGTTTTCTTGCCGGTTTTATGAACTTTGCCTCGTTTTTTTTTTTCCTTTTTTTTTTTTTCCCCAGTAAAGGCATGTCTTCCAAATGGGTAAAGGAAGTGAAGGCTAAGGTTTATTTGTGTCTGCTAGTAGGCAGTAAAGAAGAAATACCGAGTGTGAAATACCGGCAGTCATTGGCCTCCAGAGACAAAGATGCGATGGTAAAACAGGGCGGGCGACACGAAAATTAATTATCAAGGAAGAGAAGAAATTTGCTTCCTCCTGTACATCGGTAACAGCTGGGAACCACTTGTGGATTACTCCTTCCTGGAAGACGAGTTTTAAACGCTATTTTTCATGCAACTTTTCTGGGTGCGAGACCCGCTTTCAAATTACAGACACGTTTCGTGGGTAAGAAGGAGAAGTTTTATTAAAAATTTACGCCACTTCTAATTTCGGGAGCTCTTTAACTGCTACGCATTGCTTTTCAATATCAACGAAGAAATCTTCGTTTTCTCCTTTTCTCTCTCTCTCCATTTATCATTCGTATTCTCATTTCGTTGTCCTTTTTCTATTTCATCGCTCTATTTTGGTTTTCCTCATTCCCCTCTCTCTCTCTCTCTCTCTCTCTCTCTCTCTCTCTCTCTCTCTCTCTCTTGTCCTCATCCATATTGGAGACTTTATGCTACTTTAATTTTTTTAAAAGACGAATTTCTTTTAATTTTCTTATAAATACAATGTTTTTATAAACGAAGTACGTTAATCGGGTCTGAAGTAGCGGGTTGAAAAATATGCCATTTTTGATCTATAGAGAAGGATTCCCAGGCTATTTAATGCTTAACGCGCCTATGGCATCGGAGTGGACTATAGGCTTACAAGCTCTAATTATAATTATTATTATTATTATTATCTGAGAGCTGGAGTCAAGGACTCATCGAGGGAGGCTATAAACCCAAACCAGCTATCATACCACCCTTAAATTCATTCACACCAGATGCACTCACTACCCCTAAGGGCAAACTATTCCACTCATTGACTGCTCTCTGGGAGAAAAACCTGGCTCTTACCCCTTTCTTGACTGTGAACAAACTTAACTTCCATGGATGTCTCCGTGTTCTCTCCCCACCTTACATATAACCAAAACATTCATCAGATGATATCCTATAACACCCATTCAGAAGTTATATGATAGACCTCTGTCATATCACCCCTCTTTCTCCTGTTAACCAGAGTCTGCAATCCACATACTCGCAATCTGTCCTCATAATCTAAATCCCATAATCCGGATATAATCTTTGTAACTCTTCTTTGCACCCTTTCCACAGTTTCTTAAATAAATATACTTTCTTTTGTCTTTTAAATCGTAAATCTCATCACTAGCTGTAATAATTTTGAACGGGAAGTCTGTGTTTACCAATTTGTTATATCGCTTCCACCGTAAGCGACATCGAATAGAAAGAAGAAAGAAAGAGATCGATTGCACTTTCCTAATTATTTGATTATATTGTGAAGAGCTTTTTGACCGTAATTGGTAATTTAATATGCTTCTCTCTTATCCTGCATTCGAAAATATTAGCAAGCTGAAGACAGCAGCTGGCGATATTACATTCAAATGTTATTGGGTGAAAATCAGCATTCGTACGGCCGACACGAGATGACCATCGGATATCAACATGTTTTATTAATAAACTTAGCTCACTACTATTTCTCCTTATCTGCTACTACATTCTCTAATCTTCTGTGTGTGTGTGTGTGTGTGTGTGTGTGTGTGTGTGTGTGTGTGTGTGTGTGTGTGTGTGTGTGTTCCCATTAGCGCAGCAGATAGCAACGATACCTTTTTGCAGAGAAGAGAAAAATTTAGGTTCGATTCCCTTTTAGTAAAAGAGCAAGATTAAGTTTTCAACTGAAAGTGAGTTAGTCAGTTCGATGCGTAGATGGATATTTTCAGTTCCGAGAAACTCGAGTTTTTC
Source organism: Typopeltis vanoorti (assembly GCF_054136105.1). NCBI lineage: Eukaryota > Metazoa > Arthropoda > Arachnida > Uropygi > Thelyphonidae > Typopeltis > Typopeltis vanoorti. The sequence goes on along the minus strand of NC_143549.1, from coordinate 102,507,402 downwards.
ATCCCGCTAAGCAACCAAATCATTCTTGAGAACATACACAGTTAACCGACATCTTCTACTAATCTCATAATCCCGGTCGTTTTAACGTAATCTAAGCGTCCATCCAACCAATAATAGTCCAATGAATTTCCATTAATATATTCGAAGAGCTGTCAGTTCTATGTACCGAGAATTCAAGTTATAAATGACGCAAGGATTAAATCACAGCTGTGTTCCGATATTTACCATTATGACTTGAAATTAATTGCAATCATTTATATCTACGTAAAGGCCATATAAATTAGTAAAATAAATCAGTTTGATCCGCAGAGTATTTGCAAATTCAATTGACAGACACTTCAAATCGCTAGTCATCGTCCAGAATAAGATCCTTTATTTTTTCTATTCTTTCTATGTGCGGTGATTACATTTCATGATAGGCAATAAACACACGGAGTTGAGGGATATTTGCTATTACCTCCGAATCGTAAGATGCACCTTATTGTATTGTGCAGACTGACACGCCATCTACAGTGACTGGAGACTGAATGTATCATTACAGTCTACAAATTACAGGTAATAATAGCGTGCAAACTCCAGGTTCTCACGTATGAGAATCATTTTCTACTACTCCGGCTTCTGTTTAACTGAGAGGAGTGTAACCATGGAAACACCTCCCCATCACGAACTTACATAAAATGTCGGCATGGGTAGCCTGTTCGCCAAACTGTGGCCATCGCTAAGGTGCGACACGCATAGGTTCAACACCTTGTAAAGTCTTGTACAAATTATTTTACATGAGCTTCTTCTCACTAGGTGTCGCTGCACGTGAATATAATAGGACAGTGAACTATTTAAGCACGCTTCGATGGCATCCTAAGAGAGTTAAGCGTGTAGTGGTTTCAATGCGATTTTTTTTTTTTTCCTGGAATTTTATTTATTTCTTTGTTGTTTTAGTTATGATTTACTTTGACTGTTTTCAAACAGTCATTTTAAGTAGACGATCTTCATTTTTAGTTCTTGAGCGAACGCGGTCTTTTAGAAGTTCAGCAAGTATGTTATGATTTTTAGCAGTCACGCTCTAGGAAACTCCGTACCAGAACGAAAGTTAAGTGATTTGGTGGCCGCAATTCAGCTGTCGTAAATCCCATCCGTAGCGGCCGGCAACATCGTTTAAATCGGCCGAGTTTGTCAGGAAACAGACTGTCACTCACTCGGTAAAGAAAGTTTCTTTAACCCACCCTGCCCTTCGTCGGTGTCTGCACACTATGAAGAGGAAAGTTGACCGAGTGTAGTAATTACATAGCCTCCGATGTAATCACGTGTTTAAGTTTAGGGTGGTGCAAGGGCGATTGTTTGGTCGGAACGTGAGATGGAAACTCGTTGTTATGGCATGGAAATGTTATTGACATCGTGATATAAAAATGTTAATGACAACTAAAGTACACATCCCTCTGAACACATTATCATAATGGGGCTTGGTTCCTCCATCAGGACCTCCGCCATTATGGAAAGTTCCGGAAAAAGTCAAAGCCTTTTAGCATGTTTGTCATCTTTTTACATTGGATCCAACTTTAAGCCATCTTATATTTTACATAAAGTCGTAAAAAAATGATGAAAAGATGAGCTGAATATACATCCATTCTTAATTCTGTTATGCCTTGCCGAGGTGCCTGAATACAAATTCAATTTGTTTTCGTTATTGATGACATAGGACAGCAACAGAAGAGAAAGAGAGAGAAAGATCTTTATAACCTTATAAATATTAGAAAGAAATATGACTGTAGAATATTTTCATAAAGCACTGGTGCCCTAAGAGACACGTATACTGACTGACATACTAAAAGGCGTACATAATGATTTTCAACGTAAAATTTTGTCATTTGCATTCGGGTATTGACTGCGAGTATTAGGAGAGCGCATGCGCAGAACATAATGAATACAACCTAAGAAAGCAAAGTAATATGTTTTTTTTTTTTTTTTTAAAGAGATGTATAACCTTTCTTTCATCCATCAGTTTAAAGATAGTTCAAATAATGATTTATCTTATAAGTAACCATTGCTCTTAAAACTCACTGTGTTGATTCGCTGGAGATAGGTTTTGATTATTCTGATTCACTATAAATGAATCAAAATAAAGGAATAATAATCAATAATTTCGATATGAAAAACTCATACAGTAAAAAAAAAAGAAAAAAAAAGCACAATATTAAAATGATGAGGACGTTAGATGGCAGGCAGAGCCATTAGATCGCTATTGTTATATCGCTATACGCTGCAATTAAAAGTGAGAATACTTTTGACCACTAGCAAGGGCCAGGTGCTTTTTGCCATGTTACATACGGGTATTCACCACGAAGCGTAAGTTGTATTATCAGTACACCAGTGTCCTAAGGTGTGACCACTTTGGTCACCAGGCCATAGTGTTACTGAACAGAGATTCCATTAGGCCTAATTTATAGAAAAATCGTATTTTAGTGTGAATATTCAGAAACTTTTGAAAATTTCAAATTTTCGAAAGTTTACCTTACAACTAAAATGTGGATAAACGGAATGAAAAACAGTAAAAAAAAAAAATAAGCAAAATTATACGGATGGCTAATTCATTAAAAAGTGTTAAAGTAAATGATCGATTCCGCCCTAATAATATAAAAAACGTAATCTTTTTTACGTTCCTTTATGAGCCAAAAATGCTTCCGTAGCTCACTTAGTTTCAAAGATGCCCTTGGTTGGAAAGAAACTGGGTTCGAATCCCATCTCCAATGCGAAGAACCTTTATGACGGCTTTTCAACTTAAGGTGAGTTAACCGGTCTCATATGGAAGTCGAAAGTTTCTTTCGCTCGGAAAATTAAAAAATATCCCACAAAACAGACAAACCGGCCTAAAGAACACACGCAATATACAGATATAGTAAAATAAAAATAAGAATTAACCATCCTATTCCGTCTGATCTGGTTTCAAAAGCCTGCATAGTATGGATCTACGCGTAATCGTAAAATAGAACAGAAGAGATAAGACAAAACGTGATGATCACCAAGCTGGTGGCGTATTAGGCCTCCGTTGACCGAGATAAATAACCGCCTGCCCTTCTTCAGAGTGACTCCACTAGACCATGGAAGGTACTCTCAGGTATTTTTAGACCAACTAGACAGAATAACCTTCTTGAGGTCATTGACTAAGGGGGGTAGAACTAGCGTGGTCCGGCGGATGCTGAGTTCCATATGATCCCATAAATGTTCGAGAAGATTCAAATAAGGAGAATTAGACGGCTAGGGGAGCACACTGAATGCTTGGATATTCTGATCGAACCATCATTGCACAATGCGAGCTTTGTGACATGGCGAGTTGTCTTGTTGGACAGGAGAGTCTGGATTCATCGGGCAACATTGCCATCGTGTAGGGTAAAATACCTGTCCGAAACAATCCCCAGATAAGAATCAGCATCCACGTGTGGTCAATAGGAATGGGAAGACCTAGTGATATTAACGAGAACAATTCTCATACCAGAAAAATACCGCCATCGCCCTCTTGTTTCCAGTCTGATGGGCAGGAAGTAGACTGGGTGGTCGTAATGTTTTTACTCATGAGTGTATGTACTTACTCATTACATTTTTTGGTTGAACTTATTGCTGGAGCTCATCTTTTCACTCTTCATTGTGTAAACTGTGGAAGGCACTGCTTAGTGAGAACATATTTATTCTTAGATATTAATGAAAAGTATCGAGGCCAAAATACTGTATAATGCTTTGCAGAAAATGAATACTGCAATGCAGTAATTAGTAATGCACGTGCAAGAGAAACATGCATTCACTTCTTGGGGCTTTCAGGAAACAAAGTTCTCTTGGTTATATTCACTAGAGGAAAGTCCTCCTCCCCCCCCCTCTCCCTGGAGTATCAAGTTATCTGTCGTTGTCGTACCATCTTAGGAAACAAACTTACTCAAAATTTTGCAAAGAATTTCCTTTCTCCCTTTCTCTCTCTCTCTCTCTCTCTCTCTCTCTCGAGAGAGAGAGAGAGAGAGAGAGAGAGAGAGAGAAATTGTTTGTTTCGGTAGAGTCAATTGTATTGGGATATTAACGCAGGTAAATGAAAGAGTGTGTTCATAGCGAAGCCACATAGGAATTTTCATTAACATCCGGGCTTTCAGAAGCATAAGGAAGATTTTGAATCTTGTGTAATGTATTATGAATTGTTGTCGGAATTTGATTGTTATACGTGGCGCAGTCTGTAATACTTCTCCACAGGAGCGACAGTATTGTCCCTTCCCAATGGGCGTTCATTTGTAAAGGTTGACAAGAGGGTCTTGGGTATCAGAAAATGACAAGTTGAGATTTAAGAAAATTGCTAAGTGGTGTAGACCAGAGACGCTTAGGATCATCGTGAATATTTGTGATAATTATTGCTGTACGGTGCCGTTATTTACGGTAATTATTGCTTACGGTACCCACACGAGTATTTTTTTTTTCAAATACTCGTATGGACAATCTAACTCTCATCCCATCTTCCATTAGTGCATTTATGCTCAAAAGTCAGGTAAAGGAGGAAAGTGTGTTCGCAGGCTGGTTTGTCTGTTTTTGCAAGATCATTAGCATTTTCAGGAACAAAATTCTTGCAACCACAGCTAAGTAATTCACCTTCAGTCGAAAATACCCTATACATGGGATCTTCACGTCTAACATAGGATTTTCCCTGTTTTTCCTCAAGAAAAGAACATCTTCGCTATCTACTACGCTACTAATAAACTGTCGTTCTAAATTCGTGAATTTCTTTGCATTTTACTATTAAATAACTTGTTATTAACAAGGTGAAGATTCGAGTCTCGCTACGGCATGGATTTATAAATGTGTTTAGTTGATTTTCATCGTCCAATGTGAAATCACTACCTTATTGGATATCTAATGTGGCATAAAAAAATACCGGACTTAGGCTCTAAATTAGGATTGTTCAGTTATTTTATTCATGATCTGCAGACAATACGAATACATCATAAACTTTCATGGATAGCTTTATCCCAAAAATATTTGTCTTTTCATCTTAAGTTTAGGTGATGATTTACAGGTGTTATTTCACATCTGGGATGGAAGAGCTTGTATTCTGTATTTAAAAAAAAAAAAAAAAAAAAGGAATCACTTAAAAAATAGTAACGTATTCGGTCACATAGCGCACATACATGCGCCTAGCCCCAAATGGGAATGAGGATATAATAGTCTTTCCATTCCCCCCCCTCCCGGAAATGATTCGGGAATCAGAAAAGCATGTTCGGAAACTATTGCTGATCTCCCATATAGATGGAATGAATGATTTACATTACGTCAGAGCAACCAAGGCATGAACGGGGTCGTGCTTTATCTCTTAACTGAATGCGTTCACCGGCAGGTTTGTAAGTTTTGTTAGATGAAAAATCCAATATCATTGGAATAATAATAATAAAAAAAAAATCTGCGACTTTCTTATAAGACTAGCTAACTCGAAAAGTCCTTATAAAATCTCACTTCCGTGGGATTCAAATCCAAGTGTTTTCAACGAAAGGCATCGTTGCTACCGACTACGCCACGGAAGTATTTCAGAAAAGTATAGAATTGATAGATACACGAAATTCCTTCCTGAATCTATCTCTCCCATCTAGCCGTTAACTTACCATTAAGAATAAAATCCTGGCAGAAAAAAAGCAAGCAAGCAAACGTGCTAGTATCAGAGGACACCTGTGATTCATCTCAGGCAGGTAAATCTGGGAGTAGCAACACACGAAAGGAAGCTTTCCTCATCCGAACGATGATCTCGTGGTGTGGGAAGAGCCGTAAAATCCCTTTAACGAGATTAAGATGACCGTATGAAACTGCTCGAACGAAAAACGGCATCAATTATTTGAGATAAAATAACAGCGTCCACCTTTATTCGTTGGCCGCACTTTTATCGATGTGAGGCGTGATCATTCGCGAAGGTCATGGTGGTTATCTGACCTTCTTTTTATCGTGCGAAACCAAGTGCGATTATCTAAATGGATTAATCTCATTTCCAAGAGTTGACATGCAACGTCCATTAAGACGAGCAAAACAGTTCGCCATATTCAATTGTGCGTACGGCTTCTTCCCGAACCCGAATACGCCAACTTTTTTTCTTGGTGTTTTCTTCTCTGTTTCTTGGCCATACACTCATTTGCAGCCAGCGCTTTATGATGATGATAGCGTAGCGAAGTGCATTCTGATACATTCTAACACGAAACTCCGGACTCTTCCCACTGAGAGACCCATTTCGAGATTAAATCCGGTCAGGTGGCGTTGGCTCCTCTTTAAAGTGCAACAAAAGACTTTTTTGTTCACTTAGCGATTTCGTAAAATGCTTCGGCATTAAACAACTAATTTTTTTTGTATTATTTCTATTCTTTCAAGCTTTTCAGTCACTTGTCACTTGTGCACACACACACACACACACACACACACACACACAATGCAAACAACAGTGAATTTGCTAATCATTGATATGTTTAAAATATATCGAAATAGAAATAGTCGTCAAATACATGGAATCAAATAAAATTGAGAAAATGAAAGATAAAGCTACCCAGTAAGACAAAAAAGATGAAAAATTGTTTTAGAAATATTATTTTAAAAAAAATTTAAAAAGACGAATGATTATAGGTAAAATACAGATCGAGAAAAAGAAAGAAAGAAACAATGCACACAGAAAAATAAAGAGGATTAAAAGAAAGCATGAAAGAAACGGAATTAATAGAAGACAAAAAAAGAAACAGGTACAGAAAGACAAAATGAAAGAGTGAGAAGAAACAGTACGAGTCTTAGTCTCAACAATTTCACGCACTTTGACTCGCTGGTCATCCAATACCATATCTTGATATTGTATCTTGATCAATGGTTTCTGGTGTTGTTACACTTTTTGGACGTCCTTCACGTGGATCATCTTTAAGGTTGGTACGGCCACGTTTAAACTCGGCAGCCCATTTCTTAATTGTCGAAAAACGAAGCAGAAGAGTGCCCATAAACGTTTATGAACTTCGAATGAATTTCTTTTGGCGTTAAACCTTCTTTTACAAAGAATTTTATAACTGCACGATACTCAATTTTATCCATTTCAAGGGATACAGACAACATTTTAGCTTCAGACAGCTATAAAAGAAACCACTTGATAGAATAACTTACAATTTCACAAGGATGCTTTATGACAGATGTATCAACGTATAAAAAAAAATCGTGCCGATAAGGTTGCCATCTTTGGTCAAGGCCGAGAACTTTTTAGACCACCCACGTAAAAGGAAAGAATGATTAAGAGAAAACGTGAAGAGAAAAAGAGAGAGAGTGAGAGAGAGAGGGGGGGGAAGTATACCAAGAAGTTTATTTTAATTTCTTGTATTCTTTAATTATTATAGAAATGTGATCTGTATATATTCTTAAATGGTGCTAAATTATTTGTTTTGGTAATTTTCTCATTGAAAAGAAAAGACTGAGTGAAAGAGAAAAGAGGAAACGATTGATAGAGAAACAGGGAAAATATATATTTAAAGAAAATAAAGCAAAGGAGAGAAAAACCAAAAGAAAACAGTTAAAAGAAATAGGAATAAAGGAAAAATTCAAGGGAAAAGAAAGAGAGGAGAATAGGAATTCAAAGCCACATAATGATGAGCATATTACCTGAACAAGTCTCAATATCTTCAGGCTGAAAATCCATTGCCTGAGGTGGGTAATAGAAACGTGGACTTTTCGCAATAGATTACTCTCAGCATCGTTCCTGTTTACTTGCAATGCACGCCGTCCATAAATTACAAGGCAGTAAATTACTGTACATCAGTTTATTAAAATCGTTTCTCTCCTCCTCTTTTCCTCTGGTTATAAGTATTTTCTAGATAAAGTGTTCCTGAAAAAAAAAAAAAAAAAAAAAAAACCTGTTGCATTCCATCAAACAATTATCGCATAGTAACGAACGAATATCCTGAAGAAACTTGTTGCTTCGATCCCACTGAAACCCGTCGCTGCACCAACAGAACTTCCAGCACAATTAAATCCGATGCTTTCGCCTACTGCACAACTCAACCCGATAAACACAACGATCATAAGGGAGTGGTTCCGAGTGTTTGGCAATTCTACTTTCTGACACACGTTTCATTCTGTCCCCTTGAGAAAACAGATAAGTCCTTCGACGACTGACGTAACCAGCGCATCGCCAACGACACATTCTGCGACTTTAATCACGACTTGGGTCTCCAGTCGCATCGAAAACTCTTTTTTTTTTGTTGTTGTTGTTGTTTTGTGGAAAAAGAAGAGCAAACAATGGAATGCTTTGGGGGGTCTTCTCGCATAGGGCGTGTCTCGAAGAGGTTTCGCTGTATCGGTTCCTCTGGCGTCGTCATTTGGCATGTAGCAATTAATCAGACGAACTTCAGATTACAAGGGGAATAAGCAGATTGCTCTTTATCTTCGATCTGGTGTGCAGGCCTATGTAATTAAGTGTTAAATTTGTAGATCCAGATAAAGCACCCCATGATTAATAGCTTCTCTCTCTTATCAAGCCATTTGGAATTTGCACGGCTTTATGTAGCCAGCTTCCCGTAATAAATACTAGGGGGAGTCCGAGAGGTGCCATGAAAAGAATGTTGAATGAGGATTTAGTTTTAGACTTGAGGCCCCCCATTTATTTTTCTCACATTAAAACCGAACTGCAGGAATTTCTGCAGCTGAAAGATCCGATTTGATAATCAGATGAAGAAGGCAGCTCCGAGATGAAGTTTAATTTCGTAGTCCGCACGATGAAATATTAGCTCTGAGAGCGCACACGTGCACACACACACACACACACACACCGATATACGTGTGCATTACCAAATGATCTCTCTCTCTCTCTCTCTCTCTCTCTCTCCATTTCGTGCAGTCAGATTGCAAAATTATCTCGCAGACTGGTTTCTTTGCAACCTTGTCACTTGCTCATTTGAATTTCAAGGACAAATTTAAATACGAACTTCTGCTTTTGCTATCGGATAAAATTGTCCACCGCCCCCACCCCCATGGCGTTGCCTTTACCAATGAGGATTACTTAAAGTATGTGAAGTACTTGAAGAAGTAGTTAGACGATTGAAATATTGATATCATACATTAGGAGAGTGCGAAACACGTCACTTCACCCTCGTTAAAGAAAAGTCTCGCCAACGAGAGAAATTTCATTTTTCTAAAACTATAGGAATGTTCGTACGGAAAAGCATTGTGCACAAGTAAATAAACTGTAGTGAACCTTTCGTACGGATGAGATTATTGTTATCATCGTCTTTATTATTTACAATTTGCACATCCTAGATCACTTATATGCGTATATTAAGCAGGGTAAATAGCAAAGGTGGAGCAAAATGTATACAGCCTTTCTCTCAATTGTCAACCGTCTTTGCATGTTATACTTCATTTCCTCCAAACGCGGCTCTAACGAAAATTTTCTGAGGATGCTCACCTAGCGGTAAAAAATGCTAACTGGGTGGTGAATGACATTCATTGTTCAGTGAAACAGTCACACCTTGCTTATTGGAGAACTTGGTTTTGTGCGGCGCAGTAGTCCTTTTTCCATTTCTTTCACGTAATACATGTTCCATTCTAGGGTACAGCAGTAAAGTAGCTCCGTTAGTCTGGTGCTAAATAACACACGGGACCGAACCTGATGATCCCGCACCACTTACTATTCCGATTAGGCCTGAAGCAGCACTGCATGTTTTTCTTCTTTAATGATCTCTTCTCCAATCAACCGTGAAAAATAAAACAAATAGTCTTAGAGTGGCTATAAAATTTTCCCTGAAAAACATAAAAATAAAAACAAATATTTCCACATCGACTTCGCAACATAAATACGCTGTAGATACTCAGAAAGACCTATATTAAAGGAACCTCGTCTTGCAGCTACAACAATTCAACTATCCAAACTACAATTTGATTCCTTTATTGGGTAAAATCTTTCGATCGAATAATCCATGCATGAATACAGATTTGAGGATTTGAGGTCTTTATGTATCCGTTCATTGGATAAACCTTGTAATGCTGAAATGATCCAAGCTTCAAAATTCTCCAAACCATTTCTTCAACAGTGAATTGCTATTCTCCAGTGGTGAACTTCAATGTTACCAAACACACTGTATTCTTCTTCTTCTTGCAAAAAAGACCACCACAGTTCACCTTCTTGTCACTCATTACAAATGAGATGCGTAGCTTCCTCATTTCTTCTCACTTGTACAACTCCTAACGCATCAAATCCCAAATCCGTCGAACTTTAGAATCCTCGAAAACAGATGGCAAGCAGCTGTTGTTGTTCGTCCTCAAGAATTCAACTTGGGATTCACCTCTTTCGTTCCATGTGCTGTATCTCTGTTTGAGACAAATTTTCCAAATTCCCCCCCTCAGAAAAAAAAAAAAAAAAAATCTGCTCTCAGACGTACTGATGTGCTATTGGTGCTGTAGCCTGTGCTTGACGTGTGGGATTGATTTAAAAGAGATCAATTAAAATAAAACATTGTAACTCCCATATTTCATTAAATTGTAATAATTTGTTCTTTTTCTTTCTTGTGGTTATATCAGTTGCTTTAATATCAGTTTTGTTCTAAGTGTTTATCAGAACTTTCCATACTGAACTTATTTGTAGACCAGGGAAAAAAAAAACGGATTTGTAAACATCAAAAATGAACTCCATTAAATCTGACTCAATTTTTCAATTAAAACTTAAGACGGAGAAGCTAAAACAGTAAGAGAAACGACGGCAAGTTAGTCAAAATTTTGATATCATTAATAATTACAATACATTTAGCATAAGATATACATAAAAGGCATAGTCAAATGATTGATCTAAGGTCACAGGAAAATCATTTTGATTTATGCGACCATTCTTCGCAATAGACCTACCACATAAATCTCGAGATACCTGTAATTATCAGCATGAGCTAATTAATATGATATCATTTTAAAGAAATTTACAGAGCTATCGCTAAATCTCAGCACCTGAAATTATAATACGCAGGACTAATGAAAATTGTTGTGCTATTGTTCTTTTGTTGCGTGCGCGTATTGTTGAAATCTTGCAAATTTATCTTCTTTTTTTTTTTTTTTTAATCATTGTGGCCATGAAATGTGCAACAGTAATTGAAAAAAACTCGGAGCAGGATTTCAACAATGAGCCCATGCAACCAATCACAAACTACGACCAGAATTCTGTATTCTTTCACAGATAATTATTACGATAACGTAAAAACTTGCAAAAATCGACTGATATCATCTAGAAAAAGAAATGGAGTTCCAAAGGTGATGTTAAGAGCTGAGTGTATTGCTTATATATCTTAGTAATAATAGTAATTTCGTCTATGTATCGAAAATTACCTCTTATTTATATTCAACAACCAGGTGTTCATAAGATTGATCATTTAATTATCAATTATAGATTAACTTCGCTATACCACAAAAATTTCTATAGTAGTATAACTGGTGGGAAAGCTCACTGCGCATGCACGAGAGCACACGCGCACATCAACATAGTTTCAAAGCCACTAGTTCTTTCCAAGGATACAGAAATGTCGTTTTTTTTTTTAACTCTTTTTTTTAACTTGCTCTTTTCGTTCTTTACTCTGTTACTATTTTTTTTTTCATTTCCGTCTAGACAAAAAAATAATTGAGAATAGGAAGTCTGGCTTCGGTAAAACATAAGGAGAAACCTGTTGAGGAAATGCCACAGGTGGAAGTGTTTGTGTGCGGGGAATGATGGGGGGGGGGGGGGAGAGACTGTGAGCTAGAACGGAAGCATAGTTGTGTTAACAACGCACACATGCAGTAAGCGTGCACACGGTGATCTTGCCTCTGATATCCAATCCATTCCGGTTTTTGGCTTGAAATAGCTTTAAACGACTGGTTGTACAGGTAGAAAAATAAAAAAAATAAAAGACAATTGGTGGCTTATTTTTTAAGAAGGTAGTTTAGCTTTGCAGTTTGAAGGAAGCTAAAGAAGATTAGAAGCATCTTTGGCTTGGGAAGACAATTCACTCAGAAACCTCAAATAAGTGGATGAGAGAGCTTAAAACAGGAAACACTGGCTGATACCTTGCCGCTCTTTCTCTATCCATCCATCCATCCATTTACGTCTTTTGTGCAACTATATACGGAGATAGAAGGGTTTCCTGGACACACATGCACGCACCTAGATGCAAACCCTGCTAAAAACTCGTGTGTTCATGTAGCATTTTTTTATTTTTTTTTATTTATTTGTTTATTTATTTATTTTTTTTACAAGCAAGGCTCAAATTCTCAGTCGCAAATAAAGATGGCATGCTTTCATTTTCTACGAGGTAGTTTTGACAGCAAAATGGGAAGGACTCCATATGAAAAGGCCAGAGTTCGAATCCGGTTTTAAATAGGAGAAATTTTTCGGTTGTTGAGTGTAGTAGTTTTTTTTTTTTTTGGGGGGGGGGACTACGTTCCGCTGCAGAGAATACCGGTAATTAACAGGTATAATATACTCCCGCAGTCATAATCAACCAATCAAGCAGTATCCTAAAAGCTCCGGTCTTATTGTGGCACTGCTGACAAACCACGTTATCGCCTTCTTCTTCTCCCTACTGCGTATCAGGCCCACTGGCCTGTTACAAAGCTGATTAAGCTCCTACAAGTCGTACTCTGCTTGGGAGAGGGAAAACCCCCAGATAAAGTGGGGAGAAAAACCCTGCAGTCCACGGCCAAGACCGGCTAACTTGGCTATGACTGAGAAAGATCCTTAAGCTCCTTACGTCGACGACGGGAATCGAACCTAGGGCACTCCTTCCCCAGGCATAGGGTTGCGAAGGCATAGCCACTAGGTTAATCGCACGGACTACCAGCATGATAACATACCAAAAACACGAAACAGTGACAAAGGCTATACAGCCCTAGTTGCCTCAGCATCAGCGTAACTACCTCAATAGCGTTTTTATTAATTTATTACTTTATAATGAGCACCTTTTGTTTTTTCCTTTATATATTCGCTTTCAGTTTTCCTTACAGTAGTCCAATAACTATTAACCATTTTACCAAGCCATTTACTATCTTTGAAATGTTTAAACCACACTAAATTATCTATTAAAGGCATATCATAAATTAAAATGGTTCGTTAAATAGCTACAGGGGAGCTATTTAACTAGGAAAGGAAGTCCCCATATATCATACACGTTTATGTATCAGAGGGTGGCCGTACAGCTGAGATCCACCCGAGTCAAAAGGTTCCAAATGCTTGTATCGGATTTCTATTTATATCGTTTTTGTCTCATTTTTAAGCTAATTACAATTAGAAACTTTCATTGTCTGTAAAGCTCACAGCCAATACCAACACACGCGTACACACAAGGCTAATAAAAGTGTGTGTATAATTAAACCCCGCTAATCACCACACCCTCCCCTGTCTTCTCGATCATCATCGTCCCCCCCCTCCTCATCTTCAGTGACAAAGTGGGACTAGAAACAGTTTACCTTGTAGTGAGTTGTTCGTCCCAGAGTGATAAAGTGTCATATTATAGCTCGCGCGACGTGCCTACCCTAACGATAAGGGTATTAAATTTTGTTGCAATCCATAAAGGCAGCCGGAAATTACGGACACATAATATGGTGTACTTTACGCACTGGTACACTTTGTTAATTAGCTACAGACATTGTTTACACAATGCTAAACACCGCATGGCATTACTAGAACACAACGAGCAACTGCGAGATTGTAATGATCTTGCAACAGTTGTTTGCTTTGTGGATTTGTTTTCGGTGATGCATCTAATGTTTTAAATATATTCATTATCTTTTTGGGATGGTTTTTTTTTCCCCTCTTCTTCTTTTTCTCATCCTCCTCCTTCTCTCTCTCTTTTCCTACGTTCGCTATTACTCCTTCGTGCACATCAAATTATTTGAATCGTAAACTTCAATTTGTCTCTGTGATATTGTACACTGGAGGTATTGCAGAGACCGAAGTTATGAAGTTAGGAAGATATAATGGCAACTTCGGAAATGTAACATGAATCAAGCAAGCTAAAGCTGGCAATAAAAGATGATCCATTACGGTATAAAATGTGATTTTGTTCTTCACGTAAGGTTGTAAAAGTGAGTTCTGCGAAGTTAGATAGGCATGTAACGATAATGGTTATTATGGAAGAATTTATAGCTACAGACAAAGATCCATTGCTGCTCGTACGTGGTGCTTAAAATATTACTTAGAATTATACAACAGTAAAAGTGGAAACTTTTCCCTATGAAGACTGATTTAAAACATTACGACCATAAAAGTGTACAGTGCTAATGGCCCCGTTATGAAATGCATTATCTTCATAAAACTTTGAGCCGGAAGAAAATGCACACAAGCGGATTTAATGTAATAAACTATAAAATTCTCCATGATAATTAGGCATAGGAACGCACGTTTAGAACAAACTTTTATTTTTGCTAGCGTGATAAAATACGGAAGGAACAGGGGAAAAAAAAAAAGGACTTGCCATTTTACAACTGGGTTTAAGCTGTACAAACTTCGCCTGCCAGTTCTACAGATGGACACTTTTATACGAGACACTGTTGGAGTGCGCTAATTAGGCATGAACAATATAGACAAGGGACGTTTTTATTTACTTATTGATGCTTATGAGTACAAGCAATCTATCGGTCGGACGGACTGCCGCTTTCTCTCCGATTCTCTGTGAATACCGTATCACAAAACAATTCTTATATGCGGCCACTTTCAGTATCACTCCTCACACCCTTTTCTAGTTATCATGCTATTAAAAGAAGATTCTACACAGATTTTTTTCAATTCAGAACAACAGTCGCATTGTACTAAATTGAGAACAATAATTTCCCATTGATTCCCTACTTCACAATTCAGTGATTTCCTATTGATATCCTCCTTCGATCCTGCACTTTTGCTGTATCCGAACTTTTATAATTTTGTTGCTAAAGGTGTATAAAAATCCTTATTTACAACCAAGCAAAAACATCAAAACTATGTCTCAACTGCAACAGAAGTTTCCTATATCGGTTTGCACGTTACCCTGGGTTTCGCTTCACAATGAGTTGGCCAGTATTGCACTATATTTAGAAGAGGAAGTGCCTTCCTAATATAGTTCCGACCGGATAACTTAACGTTATATTTGGCTTTATTTTAGTCACTGGAATCGTTTCTACCTTTCTGTCTACCCATTTTAAGCTCCTCCATACCGATCAGTTCGATTGCTGAAATCAGCTGATATTATAAAAGCGAGCCAACAAAACTGGGTGAATCGATAGACGACCCTTTCGCTTACTTTTCTACTTGGCTGCGAATAAAGATTTTTTTTTTTTTTTTTTGTTTGTTTGTTTCCAGTCTCAGCTAAAATAGCTTTAATAACAGTTGCCAAACTTGAAACTTGTCGATGACGATTCCATTATAGGAAGTATACTGTATTATTACCAACATTTAATAATGCATTTACGGCTATATTAAGAAAATGAATTTATTTATTTATTTTTTTTTTGTAGAAGTAATTTTTAGATATTTCCTGATGACATCAGAAACCATCAAACGAAAGGAGAATAAATATTCATTTTATCATTCGAAACTTAAACAAATTCGGTGTCTGTCAAAAGATTGTGGAATATAAACTTTCTGCATAAGTTAACGTGACATTGCATTACTTTTAGCTCTGGACATTAATCTCCAAATTACTGGGAAAATAATCACTCAGAGCCAATAAGTTAGCTGGTGGAGTTACCGTTTTCTTGTAGCAAATTGCAATAGTTTCTATTGCATCGATAACACTTGCTGCTATATGATTCTGTTCTGCCAATGTCTTCGGAATCAGGCGCAAGCATCGAGGGTAATAATCTCTTTTGTTTTTATTTATGTAACTTTTTTTTAAATACTTTTTATAGTATAATCAGAGAATGGAACTTCTATGGCTGAGTAATTAATTCGTCACGCATGTTTTGTGTGATAAAGAGACTTTTTAAATCCTTTCTGCGATATTAGGAACTTGTTTAAATCTACTACTAACTCACGTGGTGGTAAGCAGCAAGTTTGTTTTTTTTTCCTCATCCCCAAAAGCTTTTTTTTTTCTTGCAAAAGAGACAAACTAGCTTAAGAACACGTGGAATGGTAACACGTGGGCTACATAGATATGATTATTCACCTTATCATTACCACAAAATGTTTCAAAAAAATACCTCTATTCAATTACTGAAATCACAAATATTTATACTATTAGTATTAGTAAGAATAAAAAAAATTTCAAGAATATTATAAATATGTGCAAATTATAGAAATGTTTATAATTTGATTCAATGAGAGAATTCAATCGGTACAAATTAATTGTCCATTTTTATAAACAGGAATTCATGAGTTCAATTAAGTGCATTATCTGTCCAGTCCAACTTTTTTTTTTTTGAAGCAGTAAATTTAAAAATAACTTCATTCATATCATCACTGATTTCTCCATTTAGTTCGTGAATGACCCATACCAAACGATCAGTTAAATTCTTACTATCGATGGATTCATCAGAGCATTGCAGCCTCTCCAAATATTCATTGCTCTTTTAGGCTTTTACGTTTCTATCCATATCTGCAATTCTCTGACGAGCAACATTATTTAACAGGGGAATATGATCAACTGTTTGACCCTTCCTATCTCTAGTCACTGCGATTATCACTTCAACAGCAACATACTTTGCTGATGTCCTGCCAATCATTTCAATAACTGCTACTTTTGCTGCTCAATATGTCACAGTGGGGCTTCCAGTATTTTCGCATTTTGTAAACAAATTGTATAGTGAGAAAAAAAAAATTCTAGCTCATTTATGGTACATCGATTGGAGCTATGTACTTAACGCAGCTAACTTTATCAAATTTTGCCACAACGAATGATCCAATTGAATCCAAAATGGAAAATCTTCGACCAGTGCTAACAGCAGTTTTAAATATCAAATGCCACTAAATATCCTTTATCAATATAGAATTAATTGAACATCAGTTTGAATAATTTTGTCGAACAAAATGTGCTGGTTGAAATCAAAATTTAATGTATGGAGAACCATAAGGCCTACGATTGGTTTTCGTAACCCTACTTTTAAGATAAGTCAGTTAGTCTTATGACTAAATATATATTCTTGTGTGAAACTTGCTTATGTTCTCCTGGCCGGGGAACGAAAAATCTGAGTTTCCAGGAGAAGAAAAAAAAAACTTTCAATCTTCGTATAAGACCGGCTAAAATCATTTTTGGTTAAAAAAAAAAAAAAAAAAACTTGGTAAAGATTCTTCGCGTGCTGGAAGGAATTCAAATCCAGATTGCGCCATCCAAAGGACTTGGTCATCTTATATTGATCCAAAAGTGTGGAATTTTATTAAATTTTATTGAGCAATAGGGATTATTGCAATCCATAATTTTGGCCCTTTTTTTCCCTCTTTGTGTCCTTCAAAGTTGGAATTGTCCGCAAAGATTCCAATTATCAAATATCGTTTAAAATCCGAACCTCCGTAGCTTCAGAATAACTTGCATACGATTCAAAGGGATGGACGGAAACAAATCTTAAGGTTTCACACAATTCTTAGACACTTAAAAATTAGAGTAAATAATCCTTCGGCATTTTAAGTGGATATTTTTGCTCCTTTACAGAACTGCCGACGGCTGTGACTCTCGATATACACTTCATTGTTCCTTTTACGGATTGTTTAAGATGTTTACCGATTTGATTGCAATAGGATAAGAGAAGTGGTTTTGTACAATCAGTGGAGTTCAATTAAAATATCGCTTCTCTTTCTTGTTGTTTATTTATTATTTTATTTTTTCTATAAATGATCTTATTTTTTACCATCAAGTAAATAACGGATTTGGTAAATTTGTGCGTGTGTGTGTGTGTGTGGAATGAAAAAGAATTTTCTTAATACGAAAAAAACACAAATGTAACAAGATTAAATGAGCCGAAGCTAAAGAATTCATCTTTTTTTTTTCTTTTTTAGAACACCAGCTGATCCATCACTGTGATTTCATCTTTTCAAAACTGAAGGATATGAAGAAGAAGAAACAAAATCTCCTCTAATAGCGATGACCATTATAAGTCTAAAAATCCAACTAAAACAATTTCAAGGTAAAACAGTTTAAAATCGGCTTTTTATTTTTCATTCTGGTCTTAACACTTTCATTGCCAAGCTGAAAATTGGAATTTCGTGTGGTGGCCAAATTTTTTTTATTTTTTTTATTTAGTTAGCGACGTCCACGCGATAACGCATTATCGGCCGTTTGGTGAGAACTCGCATCGCGCGATATCGCGTGATTGGCAATGAACGTGTTAAAGATCTTCTTCCTATATATTCTAACATTCATGTTAGAAAAGCTTTCGAGCTTCTTCAGCAGTCATTTTAATAATTTAGAAAAAAAAAAATACTTGAAAATTTCCATTATCGGGACGTGATTCTTGTTCAGTGAATCATGTGGTGCATATTCAATATTGGTTGGTAGCGTAGTCGGTAGCGTCGATACCCTTTAATTGGTGAAACTGGGGTTCGAATTCTATTAAGGAGCCGAGGAACATTTCTAATGACTTTTGATATGAAAATGAATTAGTTCTCATATGAGACGGCAGGGTGTTTCCTTCCGAACAATAGAAGCAGGAAAGAGAACACGTGCATCGGCAGGCTCGCGTAGGATTAAGCATCTCAAAATTAGGCTCATAAGAAGTTAAGTTTCTTGGTCGTAACACATTACTGTTTTAGTCGAATAAGAAAAAGCATGATTAGATTGGATAAATATTAATAATTGACTCAGAACAAAGCGTTACTTTTGTTTCTCATGCTGTCATCATGCAGTTGCTTAGAATTATACCGAAGCAATCAGAACATGGGGCATTTGTGTATTTAGAGGGAGGGCCGTTCTTTATGTACATCGTATCCATAACATCAGTACTGTGGATAGGCTCAAGTTTTTATTTATTATTTTTATTATGTGGTTCCTGTCCACGAAATATTTTGTAAATCTATAGCACGTTGGTACTATGTTTAGATTAAGGATTTTTCTACTTTTTCAATTAAATTTATATATTTTTGAAATTATTTTTACATAGTACGAAAATCCTGTTCTAGAAATCAAATGTGGAACTTTTTCAAGCCACTTCAGGCCTCGAGTAAGTTGGACGGTGGTCTCACACCGGGTGATGAAATTTATTTCCCATCCAGAGACAATCACATCCATGCCCACATTTGGATTCGAACCCACAGCCTGTTAAGTGGAGAGCGTGTAACGCTATCCATGCAACCAGACAGATATCGGAAACTGGAACGGCAACTGAGAGAGGATTGTCTGATGAACACATTCAGGAAGACGTAAAAACGAAGAGGAATTCTCTTATTATCTTGACTTCACTATTTTGGGCACTTGCATCCTCGAAATGTTTCTTAGATGCTCAAAATATCTTAGAAAAATTTTGCGCAGAAAAAAATTGGGCATCTGAGGATAATTTTGCTTTTTTTTTTTTTTTTTCTGCTATGATAAACTGTCCTAGCTCAAATTACAAAAGTGGTCACACACTGTGTTGACCCCTTTTCGGAACGTCATTGGCCGGAACGATGATGCACTTGAGTAGGCATCATTCTTAGGAGGTTTGTATTCTCCAAACCGAAACTGGTGGATGGTTTCTGTTTGGAGAATATCCGAATAGGCAAATCATCGCAGGAGGAAGGAGTGAAAGGAAAGGTACGTGAATGCCGAATACAGTTTGGGAGATAAATTCGGAAAGAATTATTTATAAATTACATCATTTCAATAAGACGATTTCGCCTCATACATGAAATTCGTTTTCTAGTTTGTTATAGTTTGAGGCATTGGCGCACCCGGGGAGGGGGACAAGGGGCCTTGGCACCCCCCAAAAGAAAAAGGGGAAAAAAAACACCAGAAAAATTTCCAAAAATCTTTTTCTAATTAATTTTTTTTTTTTATTTATGTTGGGTCGTGTCTTCTATTTCTATGTTCGTTATATGCTCCTTATGAATTAGCGGTCACATAAGGTGGGAATACCCTATAGCGCTCGAGAATCCTGGGCGCTGTGAACACAAGGCGAACGAAGTAGTGCTCGGGAGCTACTTCGTTTGCCCGAGTCGGGCCACAGGAAATCACGGGTATCATGTATTGGCGATCACTGCAGATGCTCAGTCATAGCTCGTATACAATGCGTAGTGTGTATTCTCAAATCGTATACTCAACTCGATTCCCCCCCCCCCAAGATTAAATCTTGAGTGCTTGGCCCCCTCCAAGATCAAATCCTGAGTGCGCCACTGGCTTGAGGTATGGAAATTTTACTTCAGATCTTCATTTATGGACCAGAGTGGAAGAGTACAATGCAACGACTTTCGGGGAAAAAAAAAAAGAGAAATTTGGGAGAGTATGATCACGGAGTTTAGGAGAGTATCAGGGAGTAAATAAAAACTTGAATAAAACATTGCATCAGCTAGCAATGATGCAATGCTTTATTCAAGAAGCACAGCAGTGTCGAAGTGTAGCCATCTTGTTTAAAAGTGATATGGAACTTATCGTTTATAAAAAAAAGATCCAAACAATATTAAACGAAAAAAAAGAAAAACATGAAAAATCCCCCTTCTGTAGCGTAGTCGGTAGAGACTATGCGCTTTTGTCCGATCTAACACGTGAGAAGCCTTCATAGGAAATTTTTGAACAGTGAGATAGCCCTTCTGTATAGCAGGATTCCCTCCATTTCACTGCCAAAAAGAATATGAAACAATGAAATGCATATTCAACGCAAACTATGGATAAGGAAATTAAAATAAAACTCATTAGCTATATGTTGGGTCTATTAGCAAGTTCATTGTCTAATTATTAAACATATTACCAAGAAACTCCCTTCTAAGTAATTAGATTTTATTCGCGACAGATGGCGCTACTAGAAACCATAAGCTGAAACTCCTAAAATGCATTTAATTTATTTTATTTCGCTAACGCTAATGCCTCATCCAAACGATCTCCATACACTTAAAAAAAACAAACAAACGAGATTATAAATGTCGACTTACAGACTACCATAATTTATCTTGTCTTGTGAAAAGGGGGGGAAAAAGCAACAATAAGAAAAAAATTAAAATTCGGTTTAATCAATAGAAGAAACTTAGTTAATCAGTCTAACATGAGTTAGGTCATCCGGAATGAAAATATCCCCTTCCGACTGTCGGTAACACGCGCCAAGCAAACATCTCCGTCTTCTCTTTTTCATCCCCCTGCTATTTAACTGACCTAGATACATTATTTCAACAGCAAACTAATAAACGAAGTGGAGTCCATTTAGTCACCAGCCGACTGAATATGTCTGGTTATTCACTTGAACGACACGCAGGAAATATTTAGAGCCGTCATTACCGCTGTTGGCAGAGGAAGGTCATTCATCTTCTCTGTTTGTCCTGATGCTGACGTATCAAAGAAATGGCGCTGAGCGCTGCTGATTACATTTCGTATGTTGATTCCAACCACTACTCTTTATGTATTCGCTGGAATATTCCCATTTAGATACACGCCAGTTGGCAAACATATAACCAGACTGTGTTGTTAATGCATCGTCGGACTTATCTCCTCTTTAGTATGGGAGTGGTAACAAACTCAAGTAAGTAAACATCAGCTCTCAAATATTCCCATTTAAACTTTCCGCCACTGAAATTAGGGAAATAGGAAACGCATGCAGAACCTTTAATCAAAACTTTAACACATCGTAAGTGAAATAAGCTGTAACAGATTTAAAAAAAAAAAAAAAATGCATTTTGGAGGTTTTTATGAAACTGATGAAATCAGTTTCATAAATCACTGAATGTTGACTTTATTATTTTATCAAAAGCATTACGAGTGTAGTTTGTAAGGCTTTTTTTTTTTAATATAAATATAGTTGTAAGTCTCTAATATATTCGCATGGATGATATAAAATAAACCGGATCTAAGCTCTAGCGACAAGACATGGAACTTTTTCAAGTTACTTCCGACCCCTCCCTTAAGTAAGGTGGTGGTCTCACATCGGGAGATGAAATTCATCACTCCCCTAAAGACAATCCGAAACATTTCGTGCCCAGGGCGGGATTCGAACCTGTAGCATGTTAGTCGGAAAGTGGAAACACTATTCACTTGGCCAATATCTGGCCAGCGCTGAATACTCAAAAGATTTTTTTTTTTTTTTCAAATAATTTGAAAGTTTTCAAATAATTCAAAGCTTATAATCCTGACACCAGAGTATTGATAGAACAGCGTGTATCTTAATAGTTACGAATGACAATTCAAATTAACACTTGTATATTCAAACTACAAAATTTCAGGTTGTACATGCACATGTCCCAGAGAAAGAAAAACAGAAAAAAAAAAACATAAAGAAGAAAGAACACAACTGACTAACAACTCTTTCTAAAGTTCAACCCCAAAATAGAAAGAAACCAAAGCCAACAAAGATTTAAACATAAAAGAAAAAAAAGTTGAATTCATTTGAAGAATAACGTGCTCTTTTAATTTGAATGACAGATTATTTCGAGAAGGGAAAGAAAGAAGACTGTTCCTTTCAACGTGTTTCAACGGGTCATCATTACTTTTGGGGGGGGGTGAAGTCGGAGAGCATTGCTGACCCGTAAGAGAGAGCCCACATGCCATTCACAGAACTGTACCTGACGGAGACACTAACTGACCAGTCCATTACATAACACATCGACCGAAATGCGTGGCTTTCTGGTTGCCATAAACAAATATTCAAACTGTTCTCGTACTGTTTTGAACATGCTAGATGTAACATGTTTGCATTTACCAAATACCAAAAGAAAACCGTGAGGTCGTCTCTTGAAGCTGACCCCTTGGCTGGAGATTTCTCGCGTTTCTGCGTCGATTGATTGAAGTAGTTTATTTTCTACTTCACACAAGAAATTAGCCATTTTGAATATGTCGCTTTCGTGGACGCACAGTTGGAGAATGACTTCCATCCATTCCAGTTTTCCTTTACTTTTTTTTTTTATGCGACTCCCACCTATGAAAGATTGCAAACTTATAGTACATTAATACCATTGGCAGATGAGCGGGCTAAGATTTTTTTTTTTTTTTTTGTTATTTTTATATATTTTATTTTTTACATGATCTCGAACCCTGGCTCTAGAGATATCACATGGATCTTTTCAAGCCACTTCAAACTTCCAATAGTTGAAAAGAACTGCATTTGATTCCAATCAACGAACGGGAAAACGTTTTTTAGACTGTTCAGTTGAAGATAGGGATCATCGAAACAGAAGCATAAAATTTTACTTACCCCCAGCAACCCCTCGACGATCTTTGAGAACTATACAGAAAGAAGACCACGTTACTACTAAGATCGCGAAGTTAAACGCACATTTGTTCTTAAACTTACGCAAACAATCCGTAAGGTCGTACCGATTGCTTATAACAGTTTCACAACTTATAATTACTGTGATTTTTGTGGGATGAAAAAAAAAAAACAGTTTCCGGGGGGGGGGGGACTTACACCTTCAGTTGAAAACCCCCGTAAAAGGTTTTCTCGTTCTAGACGGGATTTGAATCCAGGTCTTTTCATCCAAAGGTCTCCATTGAAACCAATTAAGATACGTAAATTCACGATTGTAAACGTTGACTTAAATAAAAATTCTTTTGTCATCAATAGAAATTAGTAAATGAAATAAGTAATTAAAGAAGCAATAAATATTTTAAAAAGAATGCAATCATTTTGAAAAAATTGAATTTTTTATGAATATTCATAATCATTCCAGAGAATAGAAATTGTTCCGTTATCAACATACTATGAAGTTATACGGAAAACTGTAAAAAGAATAAGAGGAAGTCATGTTAGTGAAAATATAAACTTAAAAAATATATATAAATAAAAAAACACGCTACTACAAAGAAAGATCTCAAGGAACTGTATTTTGACGATCGCAGTTTAAAAAAAGAGCGAAAGAATTGAAATAAAAATATTTCTTTTTGTCTTGCAATTCCTGAATAAAGGAAGTAAAATCATAACCGAAAATTCTGTGAGTTGATGTAATGTAGCGAATAACGAACCTAAGTTAAAGTAAGGTGGGGGAACAATCCTTTACGTTAAGAACAAATACCAAGAAAAGATTGAAACGACGCATGCTCAGTCAAACAAGTCTTTTTCGACGACTATTGAAGGGATAGAAAAAAAAAAAAAAAAAACTGCTGACGAAAGACCAGCAGCAACAATCTGGATTACATCTATTGACTGAAGGGACACAGTGAGGGGAGTATAGGGAGGGTTGGGGGGGGGGGAAGTGAAATTTTAGCGTCACAGGGTTAGGGGGGTGTTTTCCGTTCTTTTACTTCCCGGCCAGAATCGTTGAAGCCTGTGGAGGAAGAATGAATCCATTAAGGAAGACTGAAACGATGGTGTTTGAATGCTAAGTTCTATTGATTTTCCCTTGTTCCCAGTTCCCAGAATGGAGTTAAAATTCTTCAAGACGTTTGCTATGCAAAAACTTTTTCGAAAAGCAGCCAGTCGAATTTTTGGGGAAAAGAGGATGCTGAAATGATTTCTTTTATACAGCTTAACTTATTTGGTATGTTTTAAAATATTCTTGGTGGTATTGAATTAAAGAAAAGGCAAGTTTTGCTGACTCTCTTTTTTTGCTTACTTGGACTACGGAATTTATTTTAATATCGGGGAAAGAAGAAAGAAGAGAGAGAGAGAGAGAATAGCAAAGTGAAAATGAAATTATGAAGTGAGGATTGTTCCAGGGTTGCGTAGACAGCTAACACTCATTTATCACGGAGTAGCAAATTAAATTTAAGTCTCGATTTTTAGTCTTTTTATTCGTAACCTGATTGATTGCTGGATTCTTATCCCAGCCTTCATTTACTCGTAGATGCAATGTTGTAAATGAATGCAACATTTTCTTCTAACTTTATGAAAGTGGTACTAGTATGAGGCCGCGTGTAAGTGCTTTTTCCTAAACCTTTCCTAACTGTTGTTGTGGCTTTTCGGATGCGACTATTAACGCAAACTAATGGCTAAAGGAAACAATGCGGAAAGTCGACGACGGACAAATCTGTTTATACTAACTTTTAAAAAGTATTTTTCAGGTGGTTCGTATTATTTCACGGTGGTAAGTATTACGAAATGAAAACTAAGTTTAAAAAAAAATAATTGAAAATTAAAATTAATCCAAAGCGTAATGCAGTTTCAATAAAGTGGTTTTCTTAATTTTTTCTTGATTTATTCAATTTTGCTTTTCTTGAATAAATTATACAAAACGTAAGTCAATAATGAAAAACGAATCTCAGCTATACAAGAGCGAAGATTCACTTGACTGAAGTTTGTTAGACCTTGGGAAGTCATCAGCATCTCAAGCTAACTGGATCCTATGATTTCATCAACTGATCAAGACAGCAGATCTTGATACCTCTCCAACTGATCCTGGGACTTCTTAACCATGAAGTTGCTAATCTTGATAGAACCTCAACAGCACACCAGGTCGTTGATCTTGAGACTTCTTCAGTGCATCAAGTTCCTATGGAGTTGTAGATTCTTATGTTCTTCAATATATCAAGTTGATGATGAGGTACCTCCTTAGGCTTCTGCTAAGGTTATAAATTCTTACGCTCTTCAATATATCAAGTTGATGATGAGGTACCTCCTTAGACTTCTTCTGCTAAGGTTATAAATTCTTACGCTCTTCAACATATCAAGTTGACGATGAGGTACCTCCTTAAGCTTCTTTTGCTAAGGTTGTAAATCCAGTGTTTCAGCATATCAAGTTGATGATGAGGTACCTCCTTAAGCTTCTTCTTTTAAGGCTATAGATCCTTAGGCTCTTCAGCATATCAAGTCGATGATCGCGAGACTTCAACAGCACATCAAGCTTCATATCCTCGCCAACAACTCAAAGTTACAACACCTAAGACTCACACCACACATAATTATCACTTAAAATTATCTTTAAATGGCTACTTGTTCTATTTACCTTTTCTTGTACCTTTTCTCATTCTATCACTAACGAATTTTGTTGTTAACTTAACGCAATTTAAACATTTAAAAATACCAAAAAAAAAACGATTAAATACATTCCCATCTAGTTCCGAACGCGATAAAATTTTCATCCGCACAATTCCTTAATAATAAAGCCAACTATTATTTCTTTTCTCTACATTTCCATCGGGAATTTTCGAAGTTGTTGAAACAAATTTAAGAGTGTACAGAAAGTGCTTTGGGAAAATTATATTTGTGTGTGTGTGTGCTCGCGCTATTTATCGTGACATCGAAGATTGACTACAAAAATGCACCTTCTTTGTAGTGAGCGGCCAAATTTAATCAAACGCTTTACAGCAACTAATGGCATTATCTACAACACGTAACTATCATTCTGACATCAGCAGTGCTTGTGTTTCGTGAGCCATGCCTGTCATTACTCGCGTGTTGCACGCTCTCTCTTCGTCCAACAGAGAAAACAACATTCTTCCATAAATACATATTTATCGAAATAATAGAAAGGAATTAGCGTTGATTTATAGTGCCACAGGCACGGCAGCTGCACAACACTTTTCTGCTAACTCGAACTGTACGTGTGTGCGCGCTACGGAATTTTGTGTTTAATGCTATTAGTGTTAACTTAAATTAATCACGGAGGCGAAGGTTTATCATTTCTTAAAATAATCATTGCTTTCGGAAAATATTGTGCGAGGCATGAATCTCCTTAGAAGCTCTCTCAGGGGAAAAAAAAACGTCGTAATTAACGTTGTTAATTATCGTCATTCCAGCACGTCCCGTTTGGTCGAAAAAACTATTTTCAATTCTCTCTCGAGTCTTTCTTCTTCTCTCTATCATCTTCCTTGCCTTTTCGGAAGTCTTCCATTTTCAGTTCTCTCTCTCATTTCGTTTTCTTTCTACTATCGCCTTTTTTTTTTTTTTACTTTTCTGTCTCTCTTTCCCTTCCTCATATTCCTTTCTGTTACTCCGTCTCACTGCTATATAATTATCTTTCTTTCTTTCTTTGCACCTTCTTTCTTTTATCACTCGATTATCGGTCACCTCGCTTTCTCTCTCTCTCTCTCTCTCTCTCTCTCTCTCACATACACACACACACACAAAGAGAGAGACAGAGAGAGAGAGAGAGAGATCTCCGCTCTCCAACCAACAGATCACGAGTTCGAATCTATCTATGTATCTTATTATCTATCTGTCTCTATATGTACACCCTCTGTCCAAAAAGAAACCGAACTTTTCGAAAATACAAGAAACTAGTGGCGCCACCTGTTGTATCTTTTTGTTTGTCGAAGCGGCAACCTTCATTAGTGTTGTGTCAACTGTTTATGACAATTGTTTCATTAGAAGCCGTGTTATAATGCCAAGAGTGACAGTGTGTTTTGACGAACGGTCGGAAAATGAATTTCAGACAGAGAGCTGCGATTGACTTTTGTGTTAAACTTGGTAAAAGTTTTAACGAAATGCATCAAATGCTTCAAAAAGCATACGGTGATGAATGCTTATCCAGTACTCAAGTTTACGAGTGGTTTAAGCGATTTCAAAGTGGTCGTGAGACGCTTGAGGACGACGAAAAGCAGGGCTGTGCAAAAAAACTGGACTGAGCGAAGTTAACATCCAAAAAGTGCATGATGTCATCAAAGAAAACCCGAAATCATCCGTGAGATTGATTGAAGGTGAATTGTGGATTCCAAAATCAACTGTGCACAACATTTTGACCGAGAGTTTGGGCCTTCGTAAATTGAATTCGTGATTTGCTCCCCACAAGTTTTCCGATGACAAAAAATGTATCGAATTGAACACTGCAAGGACCTCATTAAAACCCCTCGTAAGGACTATAATTTCCTTGAAACGATCGTAACTGGTGACGAAACGTGGTGTTTTGAGTATGAGCCCGAAACAAAATGCCAGGGTGCTGAGTGGAGACCACCAGAAAAGGAGCATCCGAAAAAAAGTCGCTTGGAGAAGTCAAAAGTAAAGACAATCTGATTTGTGTCTACGATTCCAAGGGCATTATCCACAAAGTAGTCGCTCCGCCTGGCCAAACGGTCAATGGTGAGTTTTATCTCGAAGTTTTAAAGCGATTGATAGTGAGAATTCGTCTCGTACGGCATGAATATCGTGCCGATCGGTCGTTCGTCAAAACACACTGTCACTCTTGGTACTATAACTCGGCTTCTATTGAAACAAATGTCATAAACAGTTGACACAACACTAATGAAGGTTGCCGCTTTCGACAACAAAAAGATACAACAGGTGGCGCCACTGGTTTCTTATATTTTCGAAAAGTTCGGTTTCTTTTTGGACAGAGGGTGTATACATATATCTTTCTTTCTATTAATTCTCTCTCTCTCTCTCTCTAAGTTTGTTTCTGCTCCTTTATCAGAATAGGAAGAGTTTGCTGATTTCTTATATAAAGTTATCCGCACTGATCCTGAAGAAAATATTATCCTTACTATAAAGGACTCCCCGCACTCACATCCATTACTAGACCATCAAAACGAAGCATGCCTGTCAACTACAAATGATTCGTATTTTAGCATAGTCCTAGATTCGTGCAAATAATATGATTTCTAAACACTGCCACTAGACTTACTTAAACGTCATTTTAAAATGTAAAGCGATAATTAGCCAACGAGTACACACCAGAAGTAAATAAAAAGAAAGAAAACTAACTCAGGGAAAATTGTAAATTCTAATAATGTTTAGCATTACAACAAAAACATTACAGCAAAAATAAATAAAAAAAAACCTAGATTCAAATAATCATTTTTTTAAATATTGCAAATGACACGTGGAATCTGAACAGGGATATCGCTGAATTAAATGTGGAACTTACGTTTTGGTAAATCAGATAACAGTTCTGATTTTAGAGATGAAAGCCTCGTGAAATGTGTGACGTATTATAATGCATACGAGTAGCCATGTAATTGTATGCGCTATATTCTCACAAGTATTTGCATATCCCACTTCCTTTTGAAAATATGGAACGCTGCAAGCCAAACGTATAATATAACATGATTGTTGTTGTTTTGGAATTACAGCAAAAGCATTTAAGCTTATGAGGCTAGTTTATTTCTTGATTGCGTGTGTTCTTCTGACGGTTTGCCTATTTTGCTGGGCGATAAACACGAGTTTCTGAGAGAGTAAACTTTGTCACCGCTTATGAAACTGGTTAACTCACCTTTATTTGAAAAGCTCTTAATAAGGGTTCATCGCAATCTGAGTTACTGAGGCTCCCGTAGGATAAGGACAGACAGGTATAACCGTTTATAGAAAACAGTGCGAATATCATCAGCACGTCCACCCTGAGGAGCAAAAAAGAAAACGGATTCAGGTGTTAAAATACGACATTGCTTCTGGATCACGACCATATTTTTATTTGTTGCCAAGACAATTCGATGTGCATCTATAGGATGTTGTCATAGAGAAGTAACAGATCTGTGTGAGTGTGTTTTCGGGTCTTTTGTGGCAAACATCTTCAAGTAAAAGATGTTCGTCTTAAGTGATACATGCTATTGGTTGAGAGTAAGATGGAATAAAAATCTCCCGAGTGGACGAGATGTGATTTAAAGCCTTGAAAGACTTTAAATCACACCTGACATTCGTCTATTCTTGAATCTCGAAAACCACTCAAAATTTGATTATCGAAAATCTTCAATTGAAAAGTTTCCTTGTTCTTTGCCAACTTGACGGGATTCGAACCAGTTCTTCGCACTCGCATAATCGTTTAACACAAACAACAGATGACTTATGCAATCGGAAAGGAGCTACTATAATTAACAGTGAATATTCTTAAGTAAGAGTGTACATTAAGACCAGGAGCGATTCTTCATGCTTGCTGCGCAAGCTCATTAATTGAGAAAGAAGTAATATTTATTTGTTAATAAATGCATGCATTTATAAACATTCCATTTAAGCTTTTATTTTTGTAGACAGAAGACGTCTTAAGCTTGCGCGGCAATAATTGAGCTTTGCGTTGTGTATCGAAGGCTGACGCCAGTCAAGCTACCTTGGCTTGCTCGGATGTGGGAGCGTCCAGGTCCTCGCTTCAGCATTGTGATTTCATGCGCGCGCATAGTCATTTCCGCTCCCTCCACATCCTGTTGCTTAAACACGGGCCATACGCAGTCAAAGTAGCTCTAGCCAGTGAGCTTCAGCCATCCTTTACAAGTGTGCGTGTTGCTTGGGAAAATTAAGTTACAACCAACTTTTTATGATTGATCAGTTCATGAAGAAGAACCGTAGGGTAGAATTTGTATTCAAGTAGCTAAATTGAAAAAGATGGAATATCATTTTTAAAATAAGTGTTGTATTTGTATGATTAAATGTACATCAATTTCTAAATATATAGTTTTAAATGGTCAGTAATTCGTTATTCCGCTAATCAGACTTCAACCACACCTTCAATCACACCCAGGATGATAACAAGAGCAAGATGGAATAAACATACACATTTTTGTGTATGTTTATTCCATTATCTGTGTATGTGAATTTCAAGACCAGCATTCGCCCCTGATTAAGACCCATGTTATAATACAGTACCGTGGGTTGGACTAAGGATTAGGTCATTTTTCGAACACTACTCTGGAGGCTAAAAACGTGTTTTTTTTTTTTTGTTTTTTTTTCAAGTCACTTCTGACCTTCGCTTGCAAAAGTGGAAGCATAAAAGTAAACTGATGAAAGAAAGAAAAAAAGACTGAAAATATTTTTAAAAATGCCAAAGACGTTCTTTTCTTTTCCTGGAGGAGAGGAACTTTTATAAGTACTTTTCAAAAGACAGTGAGTCAGTCGGTGTCTCATTAGAACGGATCATAGAACGCATGCAATTTAACAACCATTATAAACAACAACTTGCGACTTGTAGAAGTGTCCATAGATGCATCGTTTACAGATTATTTCATCTAAACTGGAATATACTCGTTGCACGTGTCTTAGAACGCTGTGAGAATTTAAGCGAAATCTTGCTCAATTAGTAACGGTGGATCCTCCTTTGCAGCATCTCTACAAGTGTTGCATTATTTCATTCCTTCCTCCCAAATTTTATAGGGTTGTTATGCGTAAGGTCAGTTGTTAGTTGGAGTTCAAACAGAGCATTCAACCAAATTATATCAAAATTGACATCAAGGTATGTCATAAAAAAAGTCGCATGTAAAGAAATATGCAAAGCACGGAAACACTTAGAAGGTTATGTGAATTTTAGAAATGGATGCTTGGCTAATAGTATTGTATTAAAAGTATTAATAAAAACATCACATTTAAGGAAAGAGTTGCTTGTAAATTTCAGGTACTTTCACAGCACTTGGTTTTTCATTTTTATTTATTTACTTTTTTATGTTTTCAGAGGCAAGCGATAAGGCCAAAAATATTGGGAATAGTAACTTAAACTGAGTTTAAAACGCAATCAGTAAGTTTCAAAAAATAGTTCAAAAATCAGATGATAGAAAATGTGTATAACTGTCATTAATTCCAAGAAAAATAACCGGAAATGAATCAAAAACATGTTCACCATTACTAATCATACTAGAAAATGGTACGCACAAGCATATCGTACACGACATTTGTATTCACATTTCTAGTGAATACGAAATTTGTATTCACATTTCTAGTGAATACAAATGTCTTAACCATTTTCTGAAGCAGTTAAGAAGTCGGTTTTACAAACACAAAACAGGATAGTGAGTTAAAGGAGGCAGTAATCTTGTCGGTAGAGCGGATAGCACTTCCTCTCTCTTCGAACAACAGACTGCAGGTTCGAATCCCGCTGTGGTCATCGATATTTACAGTTCTCCTTAAGGTGGAGCAGGATTTCATCGTCCAGTATGAAATCACCACCTAATTCTCAGTAACTAATGGAATCTTGGTGCTGTTCTACTTGGACACTCGCCCATTTTCCACTAGAGTTTGTTTTAATAGGAAAAGAAAGGAAGGAAGCCAACTTTGATACACAATGTAATCCTGTGGAGTATTGAAGCCGGGATGTGTTTTCATGTTTCGTTTCGCAAAAGGAATGGAAATCTGTGAATAGTGCTAGAAAGTGATGGTCATAGCTGTTGGAATGAGGATAAGAACTAACATCCAAGTAGGCTTCTACGATCTCCTAAAGATTCGCTCCAACCTCTACCTCACGGGTGACTGATAAAGTGTGGTGTTCTTGTGGTGTTCACATATCTCGATGCGATATGAATGAATCACGGTATACTCACCCTTTAGTTCATTCCATGCAGCTCTTCAACGGTCTTTCCAATCTCGGACCACTGCGCGTGCAAGTCAAACCTGAGATTTATTTGCAGTGATGTTTACTTGTGGTTAGCACTGCACAGAGTTTGGCTAATCTCTAATATTGTGAACACAATAACTCCTGGTTGAGAAAATCCACAGATGGTCCGATAGGAAGGATGGAAAACCTTCGTGCTTTCCTGTTATTTTCAGTCAGTTTATGTAGTTTTTTTCATTATTTCTTTTCATCTCATTTCTGTCTTTCCTGCGACGTCAGCCGCGATTGCTCTCAGACTGAAGTCGTTGGAAATCAGTTAAACCTAACTACTCTCCATAAGATGCCAAATCTTGCAATATTTGCAATTCTCAGGAAGAGATAAAAACTAGACATTCAACTAAGAAAGAGATGGAAGTAAATTTAAGCAAAATTAATCTATAAAACAGAAAGAGTAGAAATTAATTCCCTGTTGTCATTATAATATTTGCTCATAAAGAAATATTGACGATGTATTTTACGATGTATCACAATAGGCAACGGAGAGGAGATTCTTAAGCATTCTTAGGAGATTCTTATTGCCGTACAGTGTATATAATAATACACTAAGATGCGATACAAGCTTATTTCCTCCCTCCCCATCGTGTACGATGGGGAGGGAGGAAATAGCTCAAACTCGCATCTCTTAAAGTAATTTCCGTCCACAAAGATGTCGCTTAAGATGCCAGAATGCGCATTTATTTCTTATGTGTTAAAGATTTTTTTTTTCTTTCTACCGTCTGTGCGTGTCCGCATGCTAAGATTACACATTGAAGCTTACACGTTAATGAAGTGATTTTGCATTAAAACTGTTACAAACCTTTCTCATCCAATTTCATAGTTGATTATTTCTTTAGTCGTAGCCTTAAAAAAATAGACATTTTTTTTCTATTTCCGTTTCTTTAACTCATTATGTTTGTTTCATCGTAGCTACTTATATAGAAACTCGATAAAGCAATAAGTTATCAGATAAATATCATTCTCGCGAGAGAGAGAGAGAGAGAGAGAATGGCACATTAAATAGAATCACACTCTCTCTCTCACACACACACACACACAGCTATAGATTACAATTAGAAAAACTCGCAAATTAGAAATGTAAATAATCCAAGTTGCATAATTTACCTGCCCCTGTTTTTTTTTTCTTTTTTTTTTTCCCACAATTTTCTCTTCTTGCACTGAACTGCCGGGTTGAAGTAGAGGGGGAGAGGAAAGAAGTGCTACATGCCTCGCGCAGCCAAGAGACTAATTGTAATTAAGAAAAAGTGGAGAAGTTGAAAATCCCGAGGCAAACAACCGCGTGTACCATTAAGGTATTTAGCTGAGTTGTCTAATGAGGCCCTATTTAATTAATGGGCACCGTTTTTTATTGAATTAGGTACGCGCTCGAGAAATGATGTTGATTTTTCTAGCAGATTTACAGTTAAAATTACACGTAATGGCAGTTAACGGTGCAGTCACTAAGACTGAAGAGGAAAGTGCACTTTTTAAAGTTGATTTTGTATTTATTACGTGGTTTTTATAGCGAGTTTTTCGCTACGAAACATTTTGTTTTAATGGCATTCCAATAACTAAACGCTTTCTTTTGGGCCCGCTTTTGTCTGACCTTTAGTTGTTTTCCATGGCAGCTGAAAGACGGATGTGTCTAACTTTACAGGACATCCGTATCATTTAAATTAACTGTTAAAAAAAAAATTAAAAAGAAAGAAAGAAAGACAAAGTAAAAATGCAAGTGTGTTCGAGATCGTTTGAATTCCTATAAAGGTCGCTTTACTGTACAACACGATACATTTTGAAAATTGCAGCATATTAATGGCAGCAAAATAACCGATATGTCGCCTATTCTCTTTCCTATTTGCGTTTGGACATTGTTACCTTTTGTTTCATTGTGACGTAGCAATGTCATGGTGATCAAAATCATTCTTCAGGTGATATATGTTAGTTAATATATCGATGTCACTTGCTTTAATATCGATGATATTAAAGCAAGTGATATAACCACATGAAAGAACATATCTTAAAAGCCTTTAACCCCCACGTCTCATCAAATTGTAATAAATTGTTTTTTTTTTCTTTTAGGATATATAAGAGGACATGTCAGACACTCAATTCCTTCGTGGTGATTATCACAACTTTTCAGCGCATCCTCGTACATTGGTTACATCACAGTTAAAACTTTGTTTCTGTTTTCGCTTCAGTGCTCTCTCTCTCTCTCTCTCTCTCTCTCTTTCTTTGTGATTCTGTGTTCACTTCAGTTCTTCTTTCTCTCTCTCTCTCTCTCTCTTCCCTTTGCCTTGTCTCTCTCATTCTTTCTTTCTTTCTCTCTTCCTTCTCTCTCTCTCTCTCTCTCTCTCTCTCTCTTTGCCTTGTCTCTCTCATTCTTTCTTTCTCTCTCCCTCTCTCTCTTTTGTACCCCCTTTAGTATCTATTTTTTTTTTTTTTTTTTTTTACTTTCTTAGCCCATCTGTTATCCAGCATTCTTTCTATATATAATTTTTCTATTCGTCTTTACATTTTTGGATCCAATCGTTTATTGGATGTATTTTACAATTTTTTTCCGATTGGTTATTTACATTCAGATGATCATCTTGTTTATTATTGTTACACCTTCGATTATTGTTAATGTTTTAATCTCCGTCGTTTTGTTAATTTTTCTAATTATTGTAGTTGCTGCACGTCTTTCTGTTGTATGTGTTAGTACCGAAGAAAGAATGAACGAATTGAAGAAAAACAATATTTTATAACAAATATTATTACAGACGAATGTTAAAAATCCCATGGACAGCAAAAACGTCCAATCAAGAAGTACTGGAACAAATGGGGAAAATCACGTGAACTTTTAGAAACCATAAAAAGAAGAAAAACGTCATATCTTGGTCACCTACTTCGTAATGAAAAATAAAAGATACCTCACTTGATTATAAAAAGGAAGATAAATGGAAGAAGAGAAGGAAGACGAAAATATCTTGGCTAGCAGACATCAGACAGTGGACTGGCATGAGCTCTAAGGGACTGTTTAGAGTGGCTGAGGATCGCTCAGAATTTGCTAAGGTGGTCGCCGACCTCCGATAAGAGATGGCACTCAAAGAAGAAGATTGTTATAAAATGATTGGTTAGTACAGCGACATTATCTGGCTATCACAACATTGGCACGGTCAATAAAAATAAGAGATGAATTTAAAACAATTAACTGATGAATTCAGTAGAGCCTGATCTTAGAGTGTGAGATATCCTCTTCCAGAGGCATATCTATGGAAGAGGATATCTCACATAAAGATATGCGAGATATCTTTTTTTTTTTTCATATCTTTTTTTTTATGGGAAATGTAGTGCGTAGGTCTTAGAGGTGCAGGATCTAAGACAGTGCGCTGTTCTAAATTCTCTACATTTGGCCTGTATCCTTTCCCCCCAAAAAAACAGTTTTTAGCAACTGCATTAATAAGTAAACGATATGTTTGTATTTATTGGTCTTTCTTTTACTGTTTTCTTTCATAATAGTGCCATGATGTTGATAGAATATACAGCAACATGTTGATAGAAGGCCGGGTTATGTCAACATGTCTCATCATAAGGATCAATATAGCGCGAGATAATAACCAATCACAACAGCGAAATCATTTCTTCTTTATCGCTTACTTAAACCTGTGCGAGCGAGCGCGCACACGCACACGCACAAATCCTTGTTCGTAAGGCGTAATATTTTTAATATCTACACAATTATTTCAGCAAAATGTCCCATTTTCGTAATGGCACGCTTCATCATTTAATCCTGGCCCACTTCCCTTAATAATCACCAGCAATGAACGCATGGCTACGGTTGTAAAATTCAATTAGCTGCTCATAAAAACCGATTTGCATTTTTATTTTCGCCTCGACATCCAACATTCTCATCCGTTTTTGTATCCTTCATCCACCCAAGACTTTATCATCTCATAGTTTCCAACCACGCTAGCACAAAGAGGACGGGAGAGCGTGGCCATAATTCTTCATAAAAAGATACTTCTAATCTACGAATTACAAAAATTTTTCAATTTCTCGGTCCACTGACTGGCAAAACACAAACCCGACTTGATAGGGGGGGGTGGGAGAAAAGAAGAACAAGAAAAAGAAGAGGGGGGGGGTAGGTGAAAAGGGAAAAGAGAACGTTGCACATTTCTTAATTATAAAACTGTCTTTAAGCACCAACCTGTACGTAAAGTTTTACAGCTTTGAATAACTCCATTGGTATAGCGGCGACTGATCACAATCTTGTTAAAAGGGAAGCCTCGGAGCCTCTGCAAGCAGCAAAAACTGTCTGAATAATCAAAGAAGGACGTGGGGATGGGGGGGGGGGAACGAGGGAAGGGGGGGTGGAGAAGCTGGAGAAGCTGGAGATTCACAAACTAATGCTCGCTATTGCATTAAGAAAAGGATCGATCAAACGGAAAAGATTCTCCTATCAAAGAGAACTGGGATAACAGCGAGAGAGAGAGAGAGAGAGAGAGAGAGTATTTGAAAGGACAATTCTCCGCGGTGTGCTCTCTATAAAAGTTCTACCAGCAAAGTAGAATAACATCAGAACGTAGTTCTACTTCAACAATGCTAAACAATTGAGCTAAGCCTACTTTTTAGATAATGAAGTAATTTTTCACAAAATAAAATTTTTAAAAAATGAGGAAACGATAACTTTCCGATTAGAGCCCCTATTTACATTTGTCCCTTTCTACACTTTTAGAAATATTTGAGTTGATATAAACATTTAAAAAAAAAAAAAAAGTCTTTGTTAATCGTGTTGTTATCTATAATTAGGCGAGCTGTTTATCGGAGAAGCATCAAAGCTCCAGCCTGACTTGCCGGAGAAGATTAAATCATTTAAATATTCCTTTAGGTAATTCATCGCTTGTGCGTGTGTTCCATCACTTTAATTATCGTCTTACGAACGCTTTCTGTTCGAAAAGTTCCTACGGAAATTTCCATAATTTTGTGATCATTAGGTTCGTATTAATATTGTGTAAAATGTGTTTGCACACGTGTTTCTCTAGTAATCGGGTTCTTTAAATGTCGAATTTTAATTTTGGCCCGTTCGTATTAAACAAATTTTAATCAGAAAATGTAACGATGAATAACAAGATTAAATGAAGTACCAAAAATTGGTAGCATGTAAACATTGATCTAAGGATATAGAAGATTGTTGAAGTGTATGCAGCATTTATGATCTTTACACGATCTTCAAAAAAAAAAAAATCATGATTACTATGTAACCTTCAACAATTCGTGATCTACACGGCACTCTCAAAAATTCATGACCTCCACGTGGCCTTCAAGAATTCATGACCTCTACGTGACCTTCAAAAATTCATGACCTCTACGTGACCTTCAGCACTTCTGAATTATCACACCATTCTATCAGCTTAGGTAAAAACGAAACAACTGCACGTTTCTCACTCCAAATCTACGAAGCTATCAAGATTTCTTGGCAGAAATCACGGGTTAGGTTGGGCTGTTTGAAATTATGGCTGTGGCAACTTAAAGCCACGAGACCAGTTTATTATAGTTGTTAATTGTGTGTATTCTCCTAGCCTTGTTTGCTGGATGGAAAACCCGGCTTTCAGGAAAATAAAATTATTCCGCTTCCATATGAAACAGCTAAATTCACGTTCAAATTAAAAAAAAAAAAAAATAGAAGAAATTAAAAAGGTTCTTATGGTCCTACACTGGATTCGGACCAAGGTTTTTTTCAAGGAAAAGGTGGCTATCACACTATCGGCAGCTACGTACTGTAGATAATAAACCGGTTCTTGTTTTTCCTTCCGTTTTTCCATGGAAGTGGCGTAGATGACTTTCTGATTGACCTAATGGTCTTAAATGCGCAGTCAATCAGATAACAAATGATAAACAAACGCTGTTCCTAAACTATGAGAATCTTTGATTATCTATGCGTTATATATGTTTTTCTGTATTTTAGAGACAATTAGTTCAAACCCTACTGTGGATGTTTGTGATTGTTTATAGGTGGGAGATAATTTCATCGTCCGATGCAGGACGACTACCCTCATTATTCGAGACCCGAAGTGACTTGAAAAAGATCTGTTTCGTCTCTAAAGCAGAGTCGTTAGAATATTTATTAATAAAACTATCCCTGAGAGCCCACCTGAGGTATTAATGCGTTATAGGCAGGGATGTAGTCGGGCCAGGGCGCGTCTGGGCGACGCCCTGGTACTTTTTTAAAACTATCAACATTTTAAAATTCATTATAATAAATTATAAGAAGTATAATAATGAGACTTATAATGCATTTCCAGCTTTCGGTCAAAAAATAGCCGCTTGCCATTTTCTTTAAGCAGATAGTGAAGTGAGCCCCTTCGCGTGTAAGACATTTTTCAAGGAGGATCATGCGCACTACCATGAGAAACACCCAATAAAATCTTATTAACGAAATAGAAACAGAGTGATGCTGGCTTTTCTGCTGCTGCAGTATCAGTAATAAAATACATTTTCAATTCATAACACATTACAGAACAAAACTAGATAATAATCAGTCAGATATGCAAGTTTTTTTTTTTTTTTTCTCTAGAAACTAATGGACATCTTTAACGACTAAAACCTTGAATTTTAAAACGATTTTTTTTTAAATCCTCAGATTTGCTAAAATTAAATTCTGGCAATTATGGTTTTTATCCCCAATATAATCTGTGATATTTTAGTCGTAGAAGTAGACAGATCCAACGAGCCCCCCTCCCCCGCCCGCCAAAAAAAAAATCTTTGGAGGGGTGGGGAATTGGTACTCATTCGTGACTCAACTTGCGTGACTCAACAAAGTGGAGATGTCTTTAATTACTTTCAGCTTTTCATCCCTCTAAGATGCTTCCCAAACATGTATTTACAGTTTCTGTAAAAATCACATTATAATTATAATGAACTCAATGGTGCTGTGGATGGACTTATGAGTGGATAATCCGGGAATTCTTCTCTGGAAACCAAACATGGTAATCTTTCATGCTACTTCAGACCTCCAATAAGCATACGCAAGGCATTAAATTCATCTTAAACCTAAGAACATTCGCTCCATTCCGATAATGCGATTCTAATCTACAGAATGTTGGGAACGAAAACATTATCCACTCGGCCAACCGGGCCACCCGTGATACTGTTTTAAGTGTTTTGGCCTACGCCAATTAACTGAGGTGCACGGAGTCAACTATAATGAATGTTTTTGTTTTTGTTTTTAAGCGGAATGCATGGAGCTGGCAAAAGTCCCGACTTTTAATAAACATATCGAAATTGGAGGAGCAAATCAAAACCACACTAAGATCACCCTTTTCTCTGAATGGCGTACTGCTGCTTTGAGTTATGGGAAGTGGGTGACAATAGATTTCTGAATCTTCGTACAAAGCAAAAAAAAAAAAAAAATATTTCTGTTGTTTAGAATCAATTATGTAGCTTAACCCCTAGTTACATGCAAGTGTTTGTGTTCTCCTCTGAGTTGTCTATTTTGCGTAATTTAACCCCTTGGTTCCAGGATAGAAATCCTGCTGCCCCCATACGAGACGGCTAACTCATATATATATATATATATATATATATATATATATATATATATATATTTCTTTATCGAGATGTACATACTTTGGACCTTCATCTCTGTGCTGCCTCGCCGCTAGCACGTGTTGCTGCACGCGCGCTCGTATACACTCACACACGCACACAATCTGCCGGACTGTTCGATAAGACACACGCGTTTAGCGTCCATTTCACTGAAACTGTGACCTACAAACTCCGTAGCAGTGTGACCCTTTAAACTTCTCCGCAGACAGATATTGCACTCACTTGTGTGTCGTCACACCAGGCAGACCCACACGATACTATGATTATCATTTATATAGCTAACGACCCGACGACATGGCACTGTCTCTGAACACCCTACAACATGTAGAGAAACTGTAGTAAGCCACATGTCGGAAGTAGAAACTTGCTCGTGCGTGCAGATTGTTTACTTCCTGCTCGTGTGGTTGAGACTAGCAATAAGCAGGCGGCAAGCCCAGTGACTGCCGTACAGGATGGGAAAAGGGGGGGGGGGAGACTCTCCTACGATCGCTGTGTATAACTTGAGAAGTTTATTTCTTCCCGATGAAATGACCTGTTCTACCGTAAGGTGAACAGCTTGACGATATTAAAAACGGAGAGATTTCAATTCGTCTTCCTGTTGCTTTTTGAAATTGCTATCAGTCGGCTTTCACATCGATTTATCTCTAATAATGACTTACTATGAT
Organism: Typopeltis vanoorti; assembly: GCF_054136105.1. Classification (NCBI taxonomy): domain Eukaryota; kingdom Metazoa; phylum Arthropoda; class Arachnida; order Uropygi; family Thelyphonidae; genus Typopeltis; species Typopeltis vanoorti. The sequence goes on along the minus strand of NC_143549.1, from coordinate 102,466,953 downwards.
TTAACCAACAACATCTCACACGTGATACTGTTGTATTTTCATCATTGTGACGTCACACACTCTGGAAACTAGCTATATCTCTACGTATTGTAGGAGATAATGATAGGAAGAATAAAGTCGAATATTCAGGGTCAAAATTAACCGCGTCTATCTTCGCCTTCTAGCTCTACCACTTTCTTCAAATTACCCTTTGAAGATGTTTACCTTAGCATTTAACAAGCAGGTCTGCGGTTCGACATAGTAAGAGAATTAACTACACAAGCAGGAACGGTAACATGCCTTCCTTTCTTCTTTAATCCGTTTACTTGTTGGGATTAATGTGCTAATCTTTCCTTGAATGCGCGAATCTGGTAAGCCTTTTACATTTTGTGAACGCAAGATTTTTTCGGTAGATTTTTCGGCGCTGTTTACGATGTAAGGTTACCCACTTGCGCCTTAATTTGGAGTTATTAATGTAATGAGAGATCTGCAATCAGCGTGTGTATTCATACGGTTAAAAAAAAAAAAAAAAAAAAAAAAAAAAAACCGACATCGGTATGAAATCATTCTTATCCTCAACCCTATTGCGAGTTAGGCTTAGCTGCGACAACTATTTAATATCAAATAAATAAACGTAAAACGCACCAGAGTCAAAATGTCAGTACAAAACCAGAATTATCCTTCCAACGATTAAAAAAAAAAAAAAAAAAATGCCATAATACTTAGAAACTAATTATATAAACGGCATTCAGGGCAATTTGTTATTACGATCCCCGAGGCTACTTGATCAACTACTCGTTCAACTTGATGCTGAAAAGCCAATAACCACGCTTAAAAGCAAGCGACTTGCATACTATTACACAAACCACTTTATCAATCGCCTTCTCCTTGACACGAAGTGCCGTACTCGGCTATTCGTTACTCTCTCCCGCAAATGTGGATAAACATGCAAACAGTGTAGCCACTATTCAGCGTCCCATACGGGCAACATGTTGGATTCATGTCTGTCGAGATTTCTCCCTTTTTTTTTTTTTTCTCTCATTTGCCGCATGTTTATTAAAGTCTTCTCATACTCTCCGAGAAAGGAGAAGACTCATGCAAGCGCGCGCTGTTTTCCCCGAGTCACGGTTCCATTAACACGTTGATTGAATTCTCGCGAAGCGGCACATGGGTGTCCAACGTGACAAAACTGCTCTTATGACGGAGCTATTGTAAGCGCTCCGCCCCATTAAGGAAACGCAGCCATTTTCACCTTTACCTCCCTTCCTATTTGGGACAATCCCATCGCTAGGAGCAACAGCCAATCATAATGGGGGCCGGATCATGGCCGCCGCAATGGCTTCAACTATTGGAAGAAGGCTGTTCCGTGTTCCAACAACAATAACGATGTAATGGGGAGACCGCCGGCTCACGGTGGCACGCTACGAACACTGAAGGCTACTCGCTCCGGGAGAGATGTATTCCTGCGAGGTGCAGCACTGTGTGGCCTGTCCGCATGTTCTTGGTCTTTACGTGACACTCCCACGGGGGTCGCACGTCCGGTGCGTTGCTTTCGTAGCTTTGCCCCGATAACTACTCGATGTTGGAGATTACTATCGAATGATCAAATCGTAACAAGGGTGCACACACATGTGTGATTAGCTCTCTCTCTCTGGTGTTGTTTTAAATGTCCCCTAGACAAGACGGGAAAAAAAGGTGAAAGATGTCCTATCAATTCTGCGTCCCTTCCGATACCAACCGACACGCGTAACTTGCCTGCTTAAGTGTCACCTGTTAGCAACCCCTGTTGATCACCTTTTAATGAAGGTATCGCAAGTTAGTGCCTCGAGGATTTTTCTGTCGGCCAACAATTAAGCGGTTTAGAACAAAGCTTTAAACCGTGTCTTTGATACACGTGATATTTTTCAACCCCGGTGGACCCGACGCGCTTTCGTAGCTTGTGGCGAAATAAGTAAATAAATAAAGGGAAAAAAAAAAAAAAAGGATTATTGTTTGAAAACAATTTGAGAGAACGATTTTGACGTCACTATTGATTGTTGCAGTTGTGAATGCAGATTCATGAAGACTACGTAGCCAATTGTTTTGACAAGAACTTGATTGTTTTACGAAAGTTTGTAGACACACCTTTCTTTTTTTATATATAATATCCCGTATTTGTGGAGAAAACTCGAGTGTAAAACTCTTATCACAAACTAGGACTAGTCAACAAACTGGAAGTCGTTTAAACAGTTATAATCAAAGAACAAAGAGTTCAACATGACGCAGATATACGATCAATATCTATACAAGGTAAGTTGCAGTCCGTTTGATTTGTATTGTTGCATGCGTATTTGTCAAACTATTAGGTTAGATAAATGTGATTGCTGTTTTAAGTGTTTAAGTAGGATTGCATATTGAAATATTTTAATTGTTACGTACGATAATTACCATTATTTTCGCTTATAAAAAAAGGTAATTTCTGATGAACAGAAATATCTTAATATATTCATTAATTCAATTAATCAAAGCGATTAAAATATATCGAATTCATTATATTACACTTTTGTATAATTACATTGATAGAACCGATTCAATTTTCAATCCATCATTATGTCATTTTCAACACTTCATCTAACAAGCACGTTGATTTCAATTGTTAGAAATTTTAATTGTTACGTAGACGTTTTAAACTGTTACGTTGTTCGCCAGATAACAATTGAAAATCATGAATAATCCATTGTCAACAATTGAAATATACAAATCAACTGACAATACCTTATAAACAGTAAAAATGCAGATTTCAAAATCGTCTGTTTATTTTTTAAACAATCTCTTACCTTTTCAAAACCATGTACAAAACAAAATGAAGAGAAGGCTTTTTTTGTTTGTTTGTTTCTTTTTGCTATCTTCTTCAGATTTAATAATGATGTCATATATTTCGATACATAAAGAGTCCTGTGCTTCCTTCAACATATAATGGAAGGTATTTGTCAACAAATTAATCGTAATAGTTTGGTGCCTTTGTTTGTTCGATATTTAAACGAATACTAAAGACGAGTATCAACTTGCACTATTGATTACGGTCTGAACTTGATGTAATTGTACAATAATTGAACAACTGCCGCTCGTATCTTCCAGTAAGTAGTTTAAAGACTTTCCATACTAAGCCAGTAAACAATTAATAGAATGGAACTAGAAGAAGGGAAAAAAAAAAGAAACTGGATGATCAAAAAATGGGACAGCTCACGGGATAATTCAAGTATTGAGCCGTGCCCTAGAACACTGGCCGCACAATAGGAAGTGCTGTAAGTGTCTGACTGGAGTAAGTGCCAGTGAAACGCGTCGGCTATTTTTTCCCCCTACGGCCGTAAAGCTGGCGGGCGGACGAGACAGGTGATGTGATGCTTAGCGTTCGTACAGTGTGCGATGGAAACAAAAGCGAACTAGCGGTGTCTTCTGTTTATTTAGTTTATTTTTTTTTTTATCTTCTTCTTTCCTTTTTAAAGACCGCAATCGGGATACTAAGTGAACAATCACGGCTCCTGTTTGCGCGGATTACAATGGAGTGATCCCTCAAATACAAGTAAATCCCAGTGTTTACGACTTGAAGAAAATTGCTGGATGACCGCAAGAAATGACGACAGAGGGTTATGAGATGTGACCACAAAGTAAGTGACCGACAGTTTACAAGGTAGGTGTCGTCATGGGATCCGACATGGCTGGTTGAGTGAACAGTTAATTTGGTGGAAAACGATTACCGTTGATGACTCCGTGCACACGGGGAGAATCCGATGCTTTTGCCGTCGTGGTGTGTGTGTGTGTGTCGCGTGTAGGAGGTGGCTTACTGTAAATGTGTTTTGGTGGGATTCGATAAGTTTCTTTTCGTTTCGCTTGTGACGACATTGGGTGTTAAGGGAAATATCGAAAACGGTGCTAATAGGAAGTGGGATGCGGAAAGGAATCAAAAGATTTATTTGTTTATTTTATTTTTGGCCACAAAGGATGACATAGCAGTACACAATTAAGATACCAATCTTCTAAAATTTAATAAGCACGTCTATTTCAATTGTTAGAAATTTTAATTGTTACGTTGTTTGCAAGATAACAGTTGAAAATCATTAACAATCCTTAGTCAACAATTGAAATACACAAATCGACTGACAACGCATTTTAAACAGTGAAAATGTAGATTTCAAAGCTGTTTTTTATTCCGTTCCTACCAATAGCGCACTCAGGATTTAATCTTGGGTGTGTGTGTGTGGGGAGGGGGGAGTTGAGTAGACGATTTGATAAAACACAGTACGCATCGCATACAACCTATGACTGAGCATCTGCAGTGATCGCTAATTCATAAGTAGTATAGAAATACACGACACAACATAAATAAATAAAATAAAATAAAATTTAATTAGGAAAAGATTTTTGGAAAGTTTTCTAATGTTTTTCTTTTTTTGGGGGGGAGGCCCCTTCCCCCTCTCTGGATGCGCCACTGGTTTTCTACCCGCGAAAGGTTTTTGCAAACTGATAACTGATACACTCCTACCATGGGCGAGTTACAATTTTTTTTTTCTAGTCCACAAACGCTGCTCTAGAGTCCAACCATGAACTCAAGTCTCCAATTCATCCCCCAAGAACATTCACAAAAACATCCGTACCTATGACGGGATTCGAACCCTTATTCTGCTGGTGGGAGGATGGATACGCTAACCACTAGGCCAACCATACTGGCAAATTTTATTTATTTATTACATTGATTATTTCCATGGATCCAAAGATATCTTGGCGTATTCCAACCAGAACAAGAAAATTAGATAAGTTTCCATTTAGACAAATGTTGCGAATAACAATGCAAATAATCATAACAATGAAGGTAGTTCTGCGCGCTTTGCTTGGATTACTTGATTCAATCTTTTACGCACGATGAACTACAATGTCGTTTGTATCCTTCAATGCTTTAACTACCGTAGCAAAAAAAAAAAAAAAAAAGCATTGAGGTGTTCTGTCGTAACCGAAACAAACAAACTTTCCCGTTTCTTATTAGGCCTAAGAGATAACCCGTTAATGGTGCAAATTGAATCACTTAAAATCATTTTCAGCTTAAGTGCCTGTCTGGGATTTCTTTATTGATGTCTAATTAGTTACTGACTTTTCTTAATTTATCTCTAACAGGTAATTAGCTCCGTACTTTGGGGATTTCCTTGATTTTTACTGCAGCTTTCTTATCGTTTCTTTTTTATTATTATTATCTTTCTCTGAGTTCTTTATTCTTGTTTTCTTTGATGCATTTAATCGGGAAGGTTTTTAGAGAAGATTAAATCATGTAAAGTTCTTTTGACGTATTTCATAATCCTACGCATTTTTAAGCTATTACTGCGCGTGAATAAAAGAAGCCCCGTCTTAATTTTCTTGATTTTAGAATCTGCTGATTTACAATTTTTATTTACATCTTTTATTATTATGCAAATGACCTCCGCATGACATTCTTTACAATTTGATAAGAAACTGTACCGAACTCGGACCCCTTCATAACCTGTACTGTTGTCATCAGGTCGCTTTAGTCAGTTGACAATATTTTTTTCATTGAACACAGACAGTGAAGCCCTTCCTTGATCTTAATAGATTCGATGATCACCTAAAGGGACATAAAAAAACATGCCTTGGGACGGGGGGGGGGAATAAAGCGTTTTCCAAAATCAAACTTCAAACAGTTTGTTCCCTCAATCCAAGTTTTTTTGATGTCCCTTAAATATTTTAATAATTAAAAATTAAATAAGCAAACACGTGAATAAAAACATAAAAAATAAGGGAATATTCTTGGGAAATAACTAACAATTATTTTTCCGGTTGAGCGTCGTCACTTGGCTTGTACAATAATTTCCCTGGCCTCGGTTAGGGCAAGCTATGACCAGGTCTCAGACCAGGGTAATTAATGCACAAGCTTCCCCGTACTTCTCGAGTGTCGCAAACATTACAATTTCAGTCGGTTTATTTGTGTGTTTTGTAGTGGCGAGTGTTTTCAAACACTCGCTGCTACTTCAAAAGTTTGCAAAGACCTGGGTTCGAATCTCGTCTGTGAAGTCTAAAAAACTTTATAATAGTTTCTCAACTGAAAGTGACGTAGCCAGTTTCATGCGGAGGTTGCACGGCTTTTACTCTCGTAAAGGGATCTTTTTCATTAGAACTAACAAGCCGTTCAGAAGAACGCACGTTTAAGAAATATAGTCAACAGGCCTCGTAGCCTTAGTTCTTTCGGAACTATCAGGACTCCTGACGATCCTCTTCATTGATACCTGACCACTTCTCTCTCTCTCTCTCTCTCTCTCTCTCTCTCTCTCTCTCTCTCTCTCTCTCTCTCTCTCTCAGATATGTGAGATTGAGTGTCGCATTTAAGAAACCCGAGCATCAGTTGCTATAGACGAAACTCTTTGGTTGGAAAGATCTAGGTTCGATTCCCGTCCATGACGTGAGGAACCTTTATCTGGTCTCTTTCGACTAAAGCGGTGGGGGGGGGGGGGGACTGAATCCGGAAACTCGTCGGGTTTTTCGTCCCCCAGAACAGGCAAGCCGGCCCCGTGAACACGCACGGATTACAGTCAGGAATACATAAAATACACAAAAGCATAATCACGTGGTAGATTACATCGTCAAGAACGAAATAGCAGGCTTTTCAGGAACTCAATGCCAAACACACAAATAAACCGACTGAAATTCTAATATTAGCGAACGACGCGCACCAAAGCTCTAGTTGCTTAATGTAATTCAGTGCACAAACAAGAATGTACGCTCTCAGGTTTCCCTGTAATCTAAACCATGTCATTCCTCGATATTAATTGGAATTCAAGTAATACTGAAGCCTCTTCTATACGACATGCCTTTCACTTCTTCCCTTTCAACTCTTTCAGTTTTTTGCTTTTATATTCTCACAAAACTTCATAATCGCGTTCAAAATAGAAAAATAGGTTCCTATTTTGCATCGTCACATTTTGATCAAAAAGAACTTTGCGTCTGGAAAACTCTTACAGATGCTCAAGATCAAGATGATCCTAAGCATCTGTAAGATGTAAGATCATCTTGATCTTACACCTATAAGATCATCTTGATCCTGAGCATTGCTACAAATGCTCAGGATAATCTTGATCCTGAGCATCTATAAGCGAAGTTTTCCTCCTTCTTCTCCTATCCCCATATTCATCACTGCAAAAAAAAAGGTAGTTGATCTTCAAACCATCCTCAACTTAAACCTCCCAATTATCCACTTGATCGTCTTGGTTTTCCTTCTTTGTTATGCTAGTAATGCTCCCTTCCGCATTTGGCACTGAACGATGTGCTCGACAAAAACAATACTGAAATATGCTTCAATACTGAGATGTCCAGTTTGAAAACAATTAGAGCTAATGCTATTAGCTCTCTAGAGCCAAGAGCGTATTCAGAAGATTTCATTCCATCCTCAAGTATCTATTTTGTTTACGACAACGTGATCTGTCTGTTTTCATTCATGCTTGCATACACCATGGAAGCATGATATCCCATCTGTCTTAGTCGACAACAAACAAGCTAATAAAACTATTTTATTATAGAAAGATATAAGGACTTATTCAAGAATGAAGACTTCAACTAGCTTTCCCAAATGTCATGTTCTTGGTTAAGTGTTTGCCATTTTTCGCTTTCGTAAGTCTGTTATAGTTAATGCCACGAATTGAAATCCCGTCAGACCGGGATTTCAACTCATTTGTCGTTTCTTAACCAAATAATACGAGATTCTTGATAAGCGCTAATGGCGACATTTAATAGTTTTAAAGCTATTGATTCTACATTTAAATATAAATAAATGATTGCTAATTTCCGTTTTTTTAACTGAAAGTAAATTAACTAGTTCCACACGGAGGTAATAATGTTTTTCTTTCAATGAAACATAGTTTTCTTCCTTTCAAAATAGACAAACCAGCCAAAGAACACACCCACACACATTTACGGGCGCAACAGTCTGTGCAGATAATATTAACTTCCTCCCACAGTATTAATCGGATTTATAATGAGGCTAACGATAAAGGAAGATGGGGTGGAACATTTATTCCAATTAGAAATAGTTAATTCGGCTTAAAATACTGTAAACTAACTAGATTATTAATTATGCCCATTAAAATGTAGCTCACTATACCCATAACCCGTAAAATATTTGATTGATTCGAAGATTTTTAAGTTATTAAATCGCCTTAAAATCGTCGCTTTTGTAATTCCTCAAGCAATCACAGTTTGGATCATCGGCGTGAGTGCATCCTCTATAGAACCGTTGTAAAACTGGAATAAATGTGTTGGTGGAGAGCTTATTATTTCCATTTCCGTATGAGTTCCCAACTTGAAAAACAAACGAAGAAAAAAAAAAAAAAAGGATCAAAAACAGATTCTAAACATTTAACGGTCGGTAATTTGAGATCTCTTTTTTTTTTAAATTAATTACTCATCTAAACACACGCGCCATTAAGTTTTAAAATAATAACTAACACGTGTTTAATTAAAACTATTATAGCAGAGTCGAACACTGCCATAAACTTGACGTAGAAACTGTCCGCAAAGTTCAACTAGATCGGATATCGAAGCATTGAATACCTTCCGTGTTCCTTTTTGAACTGGATCCAGAACAGCGCGGAAAAACCTGCTTTTTAAGGACGGCCGGAAGTTTGAAAGTGAAGATGGCACGTGACACCAGAGAACCGTCTCGAGCTTACAACTAATAGAGCTTAATGACACTTTCAAAATACCAAACTGAAAAAAGTCAAGTGGATTGAATACAAATCTTACAATCGCAGGATGTGTGCATACAGGTAAAAACAGATTTACTTAATGCCATTAATTTTTATCGGGGACGTGTTAGATTAACCTTTCCCGTTCCGATTTATCGCCGGTTGGGAACTGAGGGACTACGCGCGCTCGTTTGTCGCAAGCTGTCAGTGTCTGAGGTATTCGTGGTCGGATGTATCCCAGGATAGGTTAGTCAGTGGCAGTCATTTTAGGCCTAACTACTTAGTCAACGTGTGGTCACTGGGGCTTGGTAAACTCCGCTTCTAAACGAAAACTCTCCAGCGCGCGCGTTATTCTGTTCTCTCTCTCTCTCTCTCTCTCTCTCTCTCCCCCTCCCCCCCTTTTTTAGCTAGCTAGCTAGCTAGCATTTCTGGCTTGCCGTTGATACCGGCAGCGGGAGTAGCGACTGTGTTTTCTAGGCTGCGCGGGAACCCATTGTCTGCCGTGTCGGATGGCGTTTGCTGCTTTTTGAGACCTGTCAGTTTTTGCAAGCAAGTAATTAGTTTATCGTCGGCTAATTAAAACGAAGCTTTTAAAAAGGGTTTCATATGACTTCCCAGAATTCCTGTACTAAAGATTTTTATCACAAGTAATTAAGGCGGTAACAAAGAAATAATGACGTAAACGAATATTAGCCACATGTAATATAAGGGAAAAGCAAGCCGTGTGTTGAGCCTTTTCATGACAAAATGAACTCCCTATTAAAATGTAGCTAACGATAGGATTTTATTTGTAGGCGTACCCATTTTTTAAGGGGGAGGAAAGAGAAAAGGGGGGGGGGAAGATGAAGAGATTAATAAAGTGAGAATATAAATTCTCCACCTACTATTTTTATACATCCACTAGAGTAGCAAAGTAGGTTGCCGTGAATAGTAACGGCATTAAAAAGAATTGGAATATTATTGTAATAATTAACACTTCGTCGATACAAATTTCCTAGTTTAAATAATGATTTAAAAAAAAAAAAAGCAGAAATAAAATCCATATAGTAACTGGCTGCAGTTTGCAACAATGAATTGGTATTCATTACACAACAATTAATTACAACAATGGACACGCGCTAACTGTGGCTGACATCCTACTGTTGCTAACAATACACACCACGCTAATTGTTGAAATGGACGTGATGCAACTGTTTGAAGCGATGCATATAGAAATGTTACTTGAAATAAACATGAGTAAGCAAATATCAATGAATATGAGTCCTCTTATAATAATTACAGGTCACGTTTGGTTGTTTTTCTTTAGTGATTGTGCTAGTTAAAAAAAAAAACCTGTGCGATGTCAGCTGCACGTCTTCGCAAGTTAGTTTATGTTTTTAGTAGGAATAAAACGCAGCTTTTCCAAAGAAAAAAATAATCCTACAATCGTTGTTTATCCGACTCGGTCTGCCTAGAAAAATTTCCTCACATGCTTGACGACATTTGAACTACTCTTTCCACCCGAGAGGTCTATCCTATCGACCGCATCACGGAGTCATCCCACCGGTCGGTATTGGTCATGTTACTGGTAGGTAGATGACTAAGAGAAGCGTTCTGTCTATTATCCTCCACTGTTATCCATATAAACTGCGTGGATTATTCCGGGGAACCAACAGAGATTAAGAATCGAGTAGAAAAAGAATGATTTGTTGAACTAATGCTTTTGACCATCTGTCGGCGGAGTTAAATGCTTTAAAACATCGTTTTCCTCAAGGGGTACATGAAAATAAATAAATAAGTAAACAAAAACATGAGGATGCCAGATTTATCACGTGACCAAATTTTAAACTTTAAATCTGCTACACCGTGCCGATTTGAAAGGTATTTTAAAGTAGTTTCATCAACTATGACGTAACAATGAACTTTTGGAGCTTTGTTGAGCAAGGGTATTTCGCTAGCCTTTATAGTTCGTGAAAAATTGTTAACGAAACTTACAAATCTATTTCGATTTACACTGTCAGTCTAAAAGGCTGTTGTTGATTGGTTGTTTAGATGAGACAAAAGCAAATAAGATTAATGGTATCATTACCTACCGACTACACTACGGACAAGATTTAAAATATATCTGTTATCAAAAATTCCACATCCGATGACCCTTTTTCAAGTCTGTGTTAGCGAGAAAGATATATTCGAGTATCATTCTTCCACTAGTATTTCGGTAGATCTCTCTCCGGTAAAGCTCAAAGTCAATTAGGTAGTAGTAGAAAAAGTACAAGGAAGTTGTTTTTCTTGTGGGGAAAGAATTAAACGTGGGCATGTGCATTAATGTCGTCCTCCTGGGAATATGCAGCTACGGTGTGCAGTGGTGTAATTTGAGTCACTGCTTTATACCAGAAATACGCTGATCTGTGCTTTTAACCGGTGAGTGCTTTATAAGAAAGACTGATCATCTCTCTCTCTCTCTCTCTCTCTCTCTCTCTCTCTCTCTCTCTCTTACGTGTACAAAGACTAGCTAAGGTGAGTGTCGGCAAGTGGTGTAGACTACCTTTCTTCTTTTTTAGCGGCTTCAGAATTAAAAGGGTCGGAGGCTGAAGTTAAACGCGCCAAATTCTGCAATTGAGCCATGTATCTGTGTAGCATAAAGCACAGTTGGATTATAAGCAATCTAAACGAACAAAATAAAAGCAATAGATGAGATGATGCAATGCTGAGCAGCATTGAAGAACCCGGATGCGTTTCTGAGCCGACCAAGATTTGTCTGTTTTGCAATATCATCGTCATCGTCTTTGATAGCAAATGTTTTGCATTCCCATCACTGACATCGAAATCGACAGTCCAACGAATTCGACTGTCGGTAACGTATCCGCGTGAACACACGCCTTTTACATCCTTTCAAGGAACAGCCGTCCGTCCAGTGTTCTTTGAAGGATGTTCCGTGTCTTGAAAGTTGCAAAGTAACTGATCAATGGAATCCAAGACTCGTCACAAACGCTAATGCGAATCTTAAAGAACGAGGTCGTCTTATGAATGAAATCTTCATGAAGGATGGAGGACCTCTCCGAAATTCAGAAAAATGAAACAATTCGGTGGATCGACTGCATTGTCAATTGAAGATTCCTTAGTACATACAGGAGAAGTCTTTGGATTTCATTCCCATGAACGGTTTTTCGTTATAACAGAGGAACCATCAGACTTCTAAAATATCTCAAGGGGATGCTGAGGGTGATTGCCTCCATTCGAAAATAAATACCCACTTGTTGCACCATCAACGATCTCGATATCATAGATGCAATGATGTATACCCGATTGTTATTGTTGATACGCTATTAACAAGTGGATAATAGAGACTCGGTAGCTCAGAAGGTATAGACGAAGTCCTTTGGTCGGAAAGACCTGGGTTCAATTCTCGTCAGTGACGTGAGTTAGCCGGTCTCATACGGAGGTAGGATTTTTTTTTTTTTTTCTTCGTCGACCAGAACAGGCAAACTGGCCCCTTCAACACACGCGAATTACAGTCAGGAATACTTAAGACCCACCCAGCCATAGGCCTCATTCGTCAGCTATGCCGGTCCCGAGCACGAATAAAATTGGGGGAGGGGGATTGGGATGGTTCCGTACTTCCCTGTAAAAAGAGCTGCACGACGGCCGTTGTATTTTTGACTGTAGCATCGTGTGTTCATGGGGCCGGTTTGCCTGCTTACGGGATGAAAAAACCCCCGATAAACTGGGGGAAAAGCCCTGCGGTCCACGCCCAAGACCGGCTAATTTAGCTATGGCTGAGGAAGAGCCTTCAGCTCCTCACGTCACCGACGGGTATCGAACCTAGGACACTCCTTCCCCAGGCATAGGGTTGCGAAGCGCAAAGCCACTAGGCTAACTATTATCGTAAGCTAAATAAATAATAATAATAATGTGGAAAATACGGATGTACTGTTGTGTGTATCCATAATCGGTTTGGGCTGTACTGTATTTCGGAGAAGGTGCCATCGAACGGCTTATGCAGACAGTTCCATCACGTACGTTCATTTTTGTTTGTTTTTAAGCCTTAAATCAGCGTCCACCTAACAGCCATGAAGCTAGTTATTGTTTAAATATTCAGTTTCAAACTAGACGAAGGACTTTATAACCATTCTGTATATAAAATATATTTTAGTTGAATACATTAGGGAATGCTAAAACCGTTAAAACCAACAACGTACCATACAAAGTCTGAAAGCAGTCACACGCACAATACAGAGAAAAACCCGCAATGCAGTGGACCAAAATCTGCTAAATCGCTTAAGGGCATATGGAAAAGTTTTATTGTGAGGTGTAAACGTACTTATACCACTGACACATACACGCACGCAAGAAAAAGAGGAAATAGATACTTCGTTGCTCAAAGTACAGTCCATTAGTGCTATGTACTTATGGTAATAAGGAAACCACCATTTCACTTGAGTAGTGCGTGAAGACACTTTTGACCAGTGGCGTCGTGTATACATGACCTTGAGTTTCCCCACCTTTGGATGCTCTTGTTTTGAATTAATAACTTCTAAGCGTATCTTCATGCATGGCGCTGTCGTACAACTTATATTATAACTTGTCTGAACTAAAAAAAATAAAAAAAGAGAACGTTACTTCAAATCAAAATAGATAATAAACATTCACTTTTCTTTTTTTATGATCATTCAATCCACAAAACCTATGCATTAGTATCGTGGGTAGGCTCTTCGGAGCCTCTTCCGGTAAACAGAATAGTGGTGTCACACCGTGCGATAAAAATCATCTCCCAGCTAATCAATTCCCATGGTGGAATTCGAACTGAAGACCTATTGGTCTGAGAACGGCGATGCTCTCCATTCTACCTTTTTTTTTCTTTTTTTTCCCCCGCAGAACAAGACAAACCGGTTAGAAGAATGTACTCGATATACCGGAACCCATAGCTTTTAATTTCTTGGGCTGTAATTCTGACCGAACCAAAATGTAATTGGTTGGTCTAAGTAAATGATATTAACACTGGGAAGAACAGCGAATTAGGTTATCTTAAATGATGGACAAAGCAACTAAAGCTATAAGACAAGCATATTATATCTGTTAACGGACGGGTAAACATAGCCATCCTTGTGACTACGCTACGGAACAAGAATAGCGGGCAATACAACAAAGCAAAGCATTATGGCTGTTACAGTTTAGTAGAAATGCATACAAGCTTGCGGGTTATTTCTCATTGGCATATCTTTACATTATTATTATTTTTTTAAAGACACGCCAATAAAATTTGACATTTTAAAAGTTTTATACTTGTTGATCAGTACAGTATTACTAAATTTCTTTACGAATTATTTAGTTTAAGATTAATACGGAAGAAAGAAATTCAGTCATCTTACAGACTTTCTTTAATACTCGTTTCTTTATGTTTCATACCCTTCTGTTCAAATGGAATTTTTTTTTTATCGTCGGTCGAAAAATGTTGACGTTCACGTCTGATGTGTATTGCAAACGATATTTTGAAGCGGGATGACTAGCGCAGGATCTTCCCTTTCTCGATAGGATAACATACATTGAATGAAAACGTTAAGACGTTTCACACGAAGGTGGAAAGTGGAGAAGGGGAAGTTGAATCACTTACAAATACGTTGGGAACTGCGGTTAAGGTAAAGTAGGATCAATGGTTGGAAACAAATACGTCCAATAAACAGAAAAAGGAAACGGCATAACACATAAAATTATGAAACTGGGATGCTGTTAACACTCTTATTGATTGCTGGATTGATTATTGATTGCAGAGTTGTCAGAGTTATCATCTCTGACAACTCTGCTCCAAAATGTCATCTACTGAATTCTGACCGTGCGCACACGTAGTCAGAATTCAGTGAAGATTGGGCAGAGAAGCATTAAAAAAAAAAAAAAAAGACAAAATAAACAGAAACCCTGATAAGGATTTATCTTCTCTGGATGCTCACTTAACAGCATTTACGATCATCTAAATAGTAGTAACATTGTTAAATTTTCCAGTAGCTTAACCCAGTCTGTCATATTATAAACAACAATTGTACATCGCGCATGGAATCCTTTGTTGGTTATAAAATATACATAGAATGTTTATTCTATAATATGGCCTTTTGTTCACCATTTCTTACATAATAGACGTTGAAGAATACATAAATATGTGCCATCTAATTATCCTTATTATTCTCAGCATGGTGTCAGGATTACGGAATAAAAATAAATGTAGAAAAGATGCTGAGCTAAGCTTTCTTAAATCTCTGGAGACTGCTTCAATTTTGCAATTCTTCAATTCAATACTGCTTCTAACTATAAAATCAAGTATTATTTAGTACTACAGCTCATAAACAATCCTATGACGCAAACAATACAAGATATTCCGTTGCTTTGGTAATCTACATTTGAATGTACAACAATGCTGCAATGGTTTGAAATTCACTATAAAATCTCCATGGTAACTAACGTTAGTAACACTAAGAAACAGGATGAAACTAACAGATTTTTTTTTGTTCGTTTTATGAGCATTAATAACAGCAAACAGAAGAATTATTTATTGCTCTGGGAGTTCTACAAGTGATGTGTTAAAAGCATACGTAGATGGGATATTCAGTGATCACTTTCTTTCCCACGCGTTCTGAGCTGTGGGTATTGTTAAATGATGTAACGTACGATACCCCCCCTCCAAAAAAAAAAAAAAGGGCGCGCACAGAAAGGAAAGAAATTTCACTCTACTCACACCACATAAGAATTAAAAGGATTAACTGCGACACAAGCCGGAGATTCCGCTGACTCATGCTCTGTTACTTTCCTTGCTCGTGATCTCTCCCTCTTTTCATTTTATAGTCGCCGATTTTTTTTCCGATTTTTTTTGTTGTGCGGAAATGGTTTACTGACGCCTGCGCACGTTTATAAATAAGCATTCTACGTTTTACCCTCCAAAAGCTGTTTTCTTTCATCTTTAGCGAGCGTCGATCTGACCCTAGCCTTTCGTGGCTCGGTTTCCGATATATAGCGGTGACGTCGAGCAAAGCGGTCAGCTGGAATGAAGCGCCGGGTGAATGATTGACCGCATCCTGATCTAGGAGAGAGCTGAAGGAACCCGCAGCTTAATTGAGAACATTGGACAGTAAGGCCTTTGGAGGAATCGTTCTGAAAGGAATAGTTCGGAGGCATTTCTTTACGCTTCGGCCACAATGAAATAGTGGAAGGTTCGTTTTATTTTTATTTTTATTTTTTTTAATAGATATTTACGGACTACTACAGCAAATGAAATTCTCTGTTCGTTCTGTCGTGTTTGGGATTTTTTTTTTACATTGAATTAACGGCTGTTTTCTTTTGTATGGATAGCTACGTATTGAGCTTTCTTTGTTCAACTTTAGAAGAAAAAAAAATAAAACTTGGTGATTGTAATAGGATGACAAGAAAGGATAATTTTGTAATCTTGAATCTTTCAAAATTTGAAATGAATATCTATTGTTGAATACGCAACAATGCTTTAATCACGCACTAACATGCCTGTTACACGTATCATTGTTCCATCATACACACAAAAAAAAGTCAATTTCCGTTTGTTTGTTGGTTTTTTCGCATTATATCTACTGTTAGATTTGTAACAATGCTTTAACCACATAGTAACTTGCCTGCTCAAACGTATCATTGTTACGTCACACACAAAAAAAGTCAATTTCAGTTGTTTTTTTTTCTCAAACCATATACTACTACAATTCTTTCAATAATACTGAAACTTGATCAATCACCGAGTATGAATGGTTTATTATCATGATTAAATCATATTTTATTAAAATAAATAAATTGTAGCCTATTCTAAAACGTACGCGTTGGAACATAAACACATTGGATTATCAGTTAATTCACGAATAATAAATAATAATTTGAATCGAAGCGTAGAACAAAGAAATGATTTAATATTAAAATTGACTAATTATAATATGTTATCCATATTTCGATTCAATTGACAGAAATATCGCAAAAATCTTTCCACTTCAGATTGGAATAATAAGATAATTAATTTATCAATACTTGTTACACACAACCTGATTAGTATACAAAAAAAAAAAAAAAGTTAAATGGGAATTCCGGCTCTGTGTTATTAAGAGAACTATCCATCTGTATAGCGTGTAATTGTGTTGGTCATTATTTTAAATTTCGTCACTCCATGCGTCCAATCCGAATATGAATCGGAACTAAAGAAAAGAGATATAATGGTAAATGGAACTGCACGAAAAAGCGAAGAAATCCTCGATGAAAAAGGCAAGTAGTATTTTCATATTTGAACATTTATTTGAATATTTAAATGAATACATTTATATTTTCTTTAATATTAATAAGTTGTTTTCTTCACAGAGGTATGAGGATATGCTTCAGTTCTTTCGATAAACAAGGAATGGTTCAATGACTTAACAAATCTTTATTACTTTGTTTGTAACAAGCATGTCAATGTACATTTCCAACAATGCCTGAAGCTAATATATGCAGCACGTGTCTTCGTCCACGTGTTTGAGTCCATAGTCGTTTGGTATGCGCTCCAAATAGCTATCCAACAATAGAAATGAAAATAACCAAACGACTATTCAAAGATTAAATTTCCGGTTATAGTTTAAATTGTTGTCGTTCGACTGTGACTGTAATTTCTTTACGATTATTATCTGTTAGACGTTTTTTCTTTCTTTTTTTTTCAATGTGCCGCCTTCTAATGCAGTATAAAGTGCAGGCTTTTCCAGACTCCACATGCAAACGTCCTAAACCAGTGAATAATGATGTTCAGCCTCATCCCACCCCCTGTGAGTTCACGCTGCAGTAGGTGGCATGCTCTGTGTGACCGCATCGTTAGATTTAAACACGTTTTGCTGGTTGACGTGAAAGAAATCCAGAACAAGAAAAACTGTCACACACGAGGAAGAGATGTGTGACGGAGGGGAAAGTAAAGAAAAAGAAAAAAAAAAAAAGTTAATGCTAAAGGGTTGTTGGCGGAGTCGTGTGCATGGGTTCTTACACGAGCTGATTGATGGCCCTCCGTGACCGGTAGGATGTTTGCATACGTCAGGTTGGTTTGTCTCTGTCGGGCTGCTTGACAGGGTGTGTGTGTTTTACGGGTTAATATGTGTCGCAGTTCTCCGCGGGTGGCATTCCTAGTACGGTTGCGTTGTGAGCGGCAGGACTATCGTAAAGTGGCGATATCACTTTTCTTCCCTTTGATAATGGTGTAGCATAACTAGCTTTCCGCAAGTCTGCCGGCGCCTCATCGGAGGGTGGTCAAAGGCGACCACACAGCTCCGAACTGAAGAATTGACTTTACAGCTGGGTTTCGGTATTTATTTAATAATTTGTTTCTTGGAATCGGGGACGAGGATTTCCCTTAAATGGGGAATGAGGAGGAGTACTGGAGGATAAAGAAAAGCTGTTTGGCAAAGTTACGCGTTGAAATTGTAGGTTAGTTGGTGAAAACGATTGCTTATTAACCGGACAAGGTTACGGGTTCGAATCTTCCGTAAGGCATGGGTGTCTAAAAATCCGCACGGGTGAGATTGCATCATTCCTTGTTTTGATTTATTTTCTTGCTATAAAATAAGTTTCCGTAATTTAACTGTGCTGTAGTTTATTGCTTAGAACCTACTGATATCTTACTTCATCACTATCGTGATCATTGGCGTACCCAGGGAGGGGAGGCCAAGGGGCCCTGCGCCTCTCCTAAAGAAAAAGGAAAAAACACTAGAAAATTTTCCAAAAATCTTTTCCTAATTAAATTTTTTTTTAAAATTTATTTATGTTGTGTCGTGTCTTCTATTTCTATACTACTTAGGAATTAAGGGTCACATAAGGTGGGAATACCCTCTGGCTCTCGGGAATCACGGCCGTTGTGAACGCAAGGCGAACGAAGTAGTGCTCTGGCGATACTTTGTTTGCCCTAGCCGGGCCAGAGGAGCTCACTGTTATCATGTATTGGCGATCACTGCAGATGCTCAGTCATAGGTCGTATGCAATGCGTAGTGTGTATTCTCAAATCGTCTACTCAACTCGCCCCCCCCCAAGATTAAATCATTAGTGCTTGCCCCCCTCCCCCAAGATTAATCTTGAGTACTCGGCCCCCTCCAAGATTAAATCCTGAGTGCGCCACTGATCCTGATACCTCTATGAGTTAGAAATATATTCATAAACTACATTCTTTCTAATGTGTGTGCGCGTGTGACTTCGATGACCATTTTGTTTATTTATTTGTAAGAAAAATCGGCACAATCCAAACGAAATGATTGACTGCATACGTGTCACAGAATTCTGTGGTGCGCTTACGTGGCTCTTTCACTAGTTTTTTAAGAATTGTCGGCCTGGTTTACTGAATGGTTAACGTACCCTAGTTGGAATCCCACAGTGAACATGGATGTTTGTGATTGTTTTTATGTTGAAGAAGAATTTCTTTCCTAGGTGTGAGACCACCGTCCACATTTAATCTCAAGAGCAGGGTTTCCGGATTATGCGAAAATTAAATTTAAAAAAAATGAAAGAAAGGCTTAGCCTACGCACACAGTACTGATGTATTATAGTTTTACAACTTTTCATGGGTGGGAGACACATAAAGTTGTGGGATGAGGGTATTATGCTATCAAGTATATTAGGAATTAAGATCCTCCCTGGCTTATAGACGAAGCCCTTTAGTCGGAAAGACCTGGGTTCAGTTCCCATCCGTGACGTGAGGACTAAAAGTGAGTTAGCCGGTATCATACGGAGGTAGAGGGGTTTTTCCAACCGGAAACTCGGGTTTTTCGTCCCTCAGAACAGTTAAATCGTCCCCGTGAACACACACACACACACACACACACACACACACACACACACACACACACACACACACACACACAGATCTACAGTCATAAAAATACATACTTAATCTCTCATCAGGAGGGCTCAACATGCCCCCCAAAAGGGGGGGGGGAAGGCTCAACATGCACCCCATACAAATATTATTATTATTGTACTAGTTCACGTGCCATGTCTACCCTTTTATTGGAATTACATTCGAGTTTACGGAAGGATTGGATTAGTCGTTATGACCTACGCAATGAAGAGTGTGCGGTAGTCAAATATATTATATCTGTTAATTGCGATCTTTTTTTTTTTTTAATGTCCATTCTACACGAAGTATGAGGTCCATCGTACATTCGTATAGTAGCTGAGCTAAGGGATAGATAGTCCGCAAACCTGGCCATAGAGACTAAAAATGGAATTTTTGAAAGCCACTGCAGACCTTCAGTAAGCTTGCCACTTTGCCTGTGCGGAAAACAAAAACAAACAAAAATAATAATAAATAAAATAATGAGTTCCCAGAATGAAAAGCTCTCCTATCTCAGTATGAAGCTAACTCGTTCTTCAGAACTGGACGGGATTTGAACCCAGTTCTTTCTATTCGAGTGACAAATTGTGATTTCTCTGTAATCTTTGATGGAAAAATCTGTAATGGAAAACCAACCTAGGAAATAGCAGCTGAAATCTACCGTCATGTTTTATTTTATTTTATTTAAATTTTGACGAAATTTAAGTCTGGTTAAGCATCGTTTTGAGAATTATCAGGAATTCGTTTGGTAATTAGACTCGCAATAGTCTCATTGCTTCCCGTTATACAGAAATCCACTCGACGATGTTTGAAATCCTCGAATTCGTCACTGATCTCCTCATTCGGAACATTTCCATTAGTCTAAGAATATCGCCGATGGCCGTTGTTTGCATAATGTATGTGACATCCACGAGAAAGAAGGCTCTATGAAATCTATTTGCTGTGATATCCCGTGCTATTATTGATTTCATTATTGATCTAATTAATGACAAATTGCCTATGGATTTCTGGTGTCCTGGGGCAAAATAATGGTTCTAATATCTAGAAAAGTGAATCCTGGAAAGTAAATTCATAAATATAAATTGGTTCGGATGGCAAAGGATCCTTAAGCTGTAAAAGTTAGGAATCAATAAGACAGCGCAGTGTTTGTTTGTCGGCTACCGATCGAGCTGACAGCAACCAAGCAACGTAATACTCTTTATCGGCCGTCACTTCACTCGAGTCCAGCCGCCGCTTCGGCTTCAAAGAGGCGCTTGCGATTTTTGATAGCCGATCGGCGGTGTACGGTTCTACGGCTATTGTGTGTCAAGAAAAAATCGGGTTAGTGTATCAAAAGCATACTAGAAAAATAACGGGAATCACAGGAATTAGATGCACGATCGGTACATGCTTGAAGTGAGTCGTTGCCCCTGAATGGGTGCTTTCTCGGCACTACTTCGCAATGCGGGTATCTATGAAACTAGAAAACTAATGGTCAAAAAAAAAAAAAAATCTTTTTGTGCTATAAATTCACAGTTAATCAAGATCTTACCGATTATCAGAAGCCCTTAAAAATAAATAAGACAGAAAACTAATTTCGGATATCGACGAGTCTCTCTTTACACATACTTGTTTTAGCGACACCTGGACAGGTGATGTAGAAGTGTAGTTACTTTAATAAAAAAAAAAAAAAACCCTAAGTGGAGATGTAAACACACAGCTAGTGTGCGTGTGTAATAGACAGATGTTTGTATTTAAACGCGGACAACTCTTATCGTGGTTAGATAATGATACTCTCAACAACAGAGCAATTTTCTTGTTGCTCACTGATACGTTATCTGTGCAGTTTTGGCAGAATGTCACAACTTGCGTCACACTACGTACATGTGTTTTCTCAATAGCTTATTCCCGAGTTTAATTTCCTTTCTTTATCATATTAGGTATTTCATTTTGTACTTGACTGTTTAGACATTTATATCATGCAGTATTTAAACAAGACCTGGTGAAATGAGTTA
Source organism: Typopeltis vanoorti (assembly GCF_054136105.1). Lineage (NCBI taxonomy): Eukaryota > Metazoa > Arthropoda > Arachnida > Uropygi > Thelyphonidae > Typopeltis > Typopeltis vanoorti. The sequence continues at coordinate 102,445,447 of NC_143549.1, read as the reverse complement.
CAATTTGTTTCCGATGTCTTTAGTATGATATATTTATTTTCCAACTTCCCACAATTATCTACAAGTTCCTTTGAGTTCTGTGATTTCCACTGTCTTATACTGCTACGTCACTATAAATTAAACACACCGCCCTGGAAAAGACGTGTTAGTAGCTCTGCACTGTAGGCGAGTGTACTAAAAACGTATTAAACAAATTATCAGAGTTCTTATGTAATCATATCTGATTTTCCCTTTCAGCCGTTTCCGACCGTAGGTGACTTGGTTGGTATTGCCCACAAAGTATTCCAGGTGAGATTTTTAGGCTAATACTGACATAGGATTTCCCCCAATTCCCCAATTTTATCCGGGCTCGGGCGTATTCATGGCTGTAATCCATGTGTATTCACGGGGTCAGTTTGCCTGTTCTGGGGGGATGAGAAAAACCGGAGTTTCCGAGTGGAAAAAACCCCCTACCTCCGTAGGACACCGGCAAACTCACCTTTAGCCGAAAGGTGACCAAATAAAGGTTCCTGACGTCACTGACGGGAATCGAATCTAGGTCTTTCCGACTAAATGGCTTCGTCTATACTGACTGAGCTACGGAAGCTCTGCTTTATAATAAAGAACTTATATATTTCTGGATATATCTGAACATTTTTGAGCAATTCTCGCTGTCCTTTCTCCAAGATATGAGCGAGAAACTAAAACCATTGCATAGTTAACTCAAGAACACGCAGATGTGAGAATTTCTACAATGGCAGACGTTCTAAATTTGAATATTTAGGAGTGGCAGTTCAGCTATTCACTTTGGATAAATGTTTCTTATTAATAGGATAGAGGATCATCGCTGTGGAGGATCCTAATCGAGGGGGGGTGATGATATCGAAGTAGCCCGCACCATGAATATGTAATGAGAAGATTGGCGACATTATCATTATTTCTTTTTTTTTTCTTCTTTTTTTGTGTCACTTTTATTATTATTTTTTGTTATAATAGTTTTTATTTTTTTTATTAAAACTAATTAAGTCTTATCAATGTGCAAATGTATTAATGTCCTTGACTTCGTGTGATTCTAGGATTTTTGACACTTCTGAACTATTTTTTTAGTATTGCATAGATTAACAAAAGTTCGCTTCTAATAATCTACCACAAGTAATTACAGTAGGCACTGGCATGGAAATTTATAGTTATAATTAAAAGAAATGAGCATTTTTTACTTGTTTTCATGACATCTGCTTTGTTCAGGCCAAATGCATTCGCAACAGAAAACAAAAATAAATTGCTGACATATATTTTTAGGAGAAAAAAAAAAGAAAGAAAGAAAAAGAAACTTTTGATGTTATATGTTCTAAATAAGCCTCCTAAGTCTAATTATTTCGATATCCTTTGTCCAACTGTATTCATAATATTGTTGGACTTTTTTTGCCCTTCTCGGACTCTAATAAAGCATTGTTAAGTCTCTTTTATTGTTGCTATTTCCTGCTTTTGTTGATGACTTCAACATTATCGGTTTGATATCAAGAACAAGTCAATAATTATAAAGTTTTTAAAAATACACATTGAATCAGCCCATTGTTATATTACTAAATGTGAAAAAAAGAAGAAAAAAAACTGAACTTAATTTGGTTTCGTGCAAGAATGCTCTATTAGTAAAAGAACACAATGCAACTGATAACACAATAATATCATAAGACATATCACACCGACCTGTAAAAAAATAAAATCGTTGATTGTCAACCACTGCATAATAAACATAATGAAAATTATTAAGGTAATAAAAAATCGTATTGAAATTAGCTGTTCATTATTATCACAGACCAACATCCCCTGTAATGATTCGAGTTTAGAAAAGCCAGAATGGTTGACGTAATGCAATACGTCAACTCAAATTCCCTAGATATTTTCCGTGCTTTCTTATAACAGCGGAATGTCATTTTGTTAAGTGAAATATAAATTCATTGGATACTGCTGCGCTTTGCCATACATTACAAGAATGTACGTTGACAGTGATGAAATTGACAAATTATGGAAAACAGTGCGCATGTGTAGTGCTTGTACAGAATTGGAATTAATTTCGTAGCGCGAGTTTAACAATGTTTCGCTTGATAATAATGAAACTGACAACATATTGAAACAATGCAGAACCAAACAATACAGAGTTTGATAATGGCATAATTCGTCTGCTTAAATAAATCACGCTTAATGAAATTGAATGTTTGGATTATTGTTGTCTCCCAAAGCAGTTTATGAACCGAATAAGCATAAGTGGGCAATAATTTTATATTGTGTTTAGTGTCATAAATTTCCTCTAATAAAACTGTCTACGGCAATATTTTCTTTGATTAAATTCTTTCAACTTTTATTCTTCCAATAATCCACCGGAAAGGGGAAAAAATAATTAAATAAATAAATATATATCTCTGCAAAAGAGAAGTGACAGTCACATGGCTTGGAAGCTTACAACCTCCTCTGTGTTTGTCGCTAATGCACCCTATTATAATAATCAACAAGAGCACCCCTCTTACAAGCTTAGTCAAGCGCAGCCATTTTGGCGATGATTATAGTGCTCTGCGGCTCATTTCACTCGGCAGCCATTTTTGTTGATGACAGTGAAGAAGCGTGGAGGGGTGCCTCGTGTATCGTATGTTGACGGGGATCGATTGGTGCGAACCCCACTGTGGCAGTGTGTCGTCTGTCATTGTGTTTGAGCCGTCGTGGGTCCCTCTCTTTAGAGGTTTTTATACTCATCTCCATGCCCTAAAGCCGTTAAGCACATCGTTCGGAGAATTATCTGTATATTTGGGGAGAGAGAAAGTTAGACAGAGAGTTAGAATAAGAATCTGTAACTGCACACCGTGTGATATGATAACAATGTTTAAAATTATTACAATATTTTCATCCATTCTCCCCCCCCCCGGAAATTTTATTGCTGCAGAATGCCGTGCATAAAGAACGCAAAATACTAAAACCATAACAGGCCATTCAAAGACAACGAAAGACTGTCACAGACTACTTGAAATACTATCATAAGCTAAAAATTATCACAGACTAAAAAGTCAAAAACTGTAATAAACAAAAACTATTATCTAAACAAGGATAAAACTATCATAAGCTGAAAAAAAAAAAAGGTTAAAATTATCATAGGCTAAAAAGTCAAAACTATCATTGGCTAAAAATGCTAAAATTATTGTAGATTAGAAAAGAAAAATTATCATAGGCTAAGAAGGCTAAACGATCATTCGCTAAAGAGGCAATTAAAAAGAAACTCATCATAGGCTAAGAAGGCTAAAAACTATCATTCGCTAAAAGCAATTAAAAAAGAAAACTTATCATAGGCTAAAACTATCATTCGCTAAAGAGGCAAAAATCATTACCCAACACTATCCTAAGCTAAGAAGGCTAATACTGACATAGGCTAAATTATCGTGGGCTAAAAGTAAAACTGTCGTAGGCTATGAAGGTTGAAATTGAACCTAGTAACGCCTTGAAAATATAAAGGAAATTATAAAGCAAATAATGGCTAACTACCCTATGATAGTTCCCGTAAAAACCTCAATATTCTGATATAATTCTGTCAATAGTCTGTTTACACTTTTTTGTTGTATAACGTATATAAGTAGTTCCTTAGAGACCTGAATGTCAATTTTTTTTAAGTCTCTCTCTATTCGTTCTAAGAGCAAATGCCATTTCTTTTCCCCCCCCAAGGCATATTTGGACGGGTGGAGGAAGTCAATGGTAGTGGTGGCGCATACTTCAAGGCCGCTTCTTCAGTAGAAAGGAAAACTAGGAGTGCTACTTACTGGAATGTTGATCAAAACAGAACACTATCTTGGATAACAATTAGGGGGGGGGGGACTTAAAAGCTTACCGCTATCTTTTCTTGAGAATATTTATTTGTCTTCTCTTGTCGAAGACTCTCTCTCAAGCTTGAATGCAAATGTAGTTGGAGAATTTTGTAATTAAAGTTCACTTTTTTGAGGAGAGAGATAAGAAAACGATATTGTTTGTCAGGTTTTCAATGGAGACATCAGACTGTGTACACATGGAATCGCTATTATGAGATCCGCAATTCATGTAGTTCAGAACGCCTAATTACACAATTGTTGTGATTTTATCGTAAAAAAAAAAAAATGAGTGATGACGCTTTTCCTTTTCTTTCTTTCTTTTTCCTTTTCTTCTAACTGCATATTTATATAGCCTATTATTTGATGATGCGATCTGTTGAAGGTGGGGGATGAAAGGAAGAAGGCTGCACTTTTAGGAAACTACTGATCAATTCATATGAAGAATCAGATACTACAGAGGAAAAAAGTTAAAATTGGCACTTAAAACTATTTACCTGTGAACAAATTTATTGCGAATCTTTCATGGAAACATAATTGATGCTTCTTTGACTAGAATAGACGAACTTCAACAAAAAGGGAACATACAGACATGGTTCAAGGTTAGAAGTTTATGACTCGTGCAAATCTTTTTACCACTTCATTTTTTTTTTTTTTAATATTCTGTTGAGCAGAATGTCTCGAAAGCACTCAGATTAGCAGAGATCGCTTATACAGAGTGAACAATAGTGAACTAGAATCCTATTCATTATATTGCAATCGATATTCACTGTTGTTTAATTGTTAAACAATTGATGGCATTATTATGAAATAAAATGTCACTGATTAATGAAAATCTTTTTTTAATTAAATCTCTCAAATATAAATAATTCACAATGTGGAAAAGAGAGAGAGAGAAAGAGAGAGAGGGTAGTCTAAGGACGAATAATTAATGTTAAACAGAGAATCGATGTGTGTTCTATACTATTAATTACTACTAGGTAGAATAAATCCATTCCACAATTCAGGATGGATCTAAAACAGAAATAAATCTCGGCCAAGACCCATGAAGAACTGTAATTCGGTGTATTATTATTATTATTATTATTATTATTATTATTATTATTGTTATTATTAAATCTGTGGAATACATTTAACTGTACTTTTGTTTCAATGTCGGTTGAGATACAAAAAATAAATTATAAATTAATTATCGGTTTAAATGGCTAGCTTTATTAAGTGTTTTCAATGATTTGGGGATACATGTTAAATAGTTAAAAGTAAAATATCTTTTAAAAAAAGTAAGATAAATATGAGTACATTGAGTACGTAACTTTGTTAGACTACAACTTGGGTAGATGAAGAAATTTGACTCCAAACTTGAGCGAGAAAATAGAAGTGAAGATTCTGGAAGTTGTCCAAGTTTGTATGGACAGGAAAAGTAATAGAAACATAATTCTTAAATGTAATAAGAATGGCAGACGCATATAATTTTAGAAACTTAAAAGAATAGAGGAAATAAAAACCTTTGGAAGTCAGTAATGATTTTGTTGATTCTGACCTCTGTGTTATCTGTTCCATAAAAGAGAGATTAATTTCCATATAACTATGCAAATTTTGAATCCTGTACAGCCATATTGGATTACAGTCATCCATTGACGACTCAACCTAATAGAAGTATTCACATTCATCCCATTTTTTAAATATTTAACACACACACACACACACCATCTCATTTCCGGCACACTGTTAATCAGAAATAGGCTTAGTTAAACCTATTTTGGCTGTTTCTTTGATTGACCATAATCCTCTATATTCAATAGCCTTTTTTATTTATTTTAATTTACGTTAGAATCCTTGAGCGACTACTGTGGTACACTAAGGGATCTTCCTGATTTCACTTGCGTAGAATCTCTTTATTTCCTTTCCCTGTGTTTTCTAAAAATCGTATGATCTTAAAGCTGTCTAAAACACGCTCCTTCCCACCCCATGCAGCACCTTTTTTGACCCCCCTTCCCATGTATATGTTTAAGTTTACTGGTAGTGCGCAGCTGGTTATTTCCCCCTCTTCTCATCCCAGCACCTGCTAAGCATGATTGGTTGTATTCCCACTAGGAATACAAATGACAACGACCACCCATTCTCCCCTGATGAATGGGGAGAAGAAGAGGCCGGTCTGGACTCCAGGGAAGCAATGAAGACGGGGAAAGGATAGGGGGAAACAGTGAATTATGATTGTCTAGGCACCACTATTTCTACATGAATAGACAGATTGCGACAGCAAAAAAGAATGATTAGGTAACAGTGCTGAATGTCTGTAAACATTAATGTTAAAAACGACTTTTTTCAATCCTGTCATAAAATAAAAATACTTTCTTTGTATATTATTATTCAAAAAAAAAAAAAAGCCTCATGTTTAACTTATTATTAAGGTCACAGGTACTATAAAGGAAGCTAGAAATTACAGCATTAAAATCGACAATCTACAAGCATTTATCACAACTGATTGTTGGTTATCACCATAGCAACAAAACTTTACAATTACAGCAACAGTTAATTGTTGCAACTTATAAGGCAACGTATTACGTTCTATCAAGTACAAGATATCTTTTTTTTTTTTTTTAATACGTTATAGCTATTAAAATAAACAGATAATTAATCGTGAGAAGGACGAAGGCTGTAAATTCCTATTTTGGCAAGAAGTTGTGTTGACTCAACTGAGATAATTCCTCTGTTTCCAACTGAGACAATCAAGCCATCGCAATGTAAACAACAGACAGGCAAACCAAATACAGATATCAAAACAAAGAGAAGCTATCAGTGAAATATATTTGAATTACATGATCGTTGGTAATTAGAATTAACGTGACGAAGCTAAAAAGAAAACTACGGAATTTATCATCATAAATATGCCAGCTGTAATATTTGTTGTGAAAATAGGAAGCTGGTAAACAGAGAGAAAATGAATGAATAACAGTCTTCTTACTATCAAATAACGTCTATCAGCGCTCGCTGAAATCTAGCAAAACAAAAATCATTTTAAAGTTTTGTGCGACAACCGCAAATGGTTATACTTAACCCCCCCCCCCCCAAATCTGAGGAATCATAACCCAACGAATAAGAGAATCATTGTTCGATTTTCGCTACTCCTGTTCTTGGAAATTTCTGTCCTATTTTGAATAGTTCTAATTCCTGTAGTCGTCAGGATTTGTTTTGAATCCTAAGGAATTATCTCAGCTCCTGTAAATCTAATGGTTTTATTTAAATATCCTGTAAAGCTGTTCTTATTATTATATTCGTACGGAATTGTTCCAGTTCCTATAGTCTTCAGGGACTGTCCCGATTCCTGTAGAATTGAGGAGACCTTGTTAGATTTCCATATTCTCAAGGAAATGTTTCTCATATTCCTGTGCTACTATCCTGATGTTTGTATTCCTGAAGAATTGTTCCGAGTCTTGAGGAGGTGTTCCAACTCCTGTCAACTGAGGAACTGTTCTGACTCTTGTAGATCTGATTTTTTTCATCTTTGCGAGGATTGCTCTGACCCCTGTAGTGTTAAGTTTTCGATACTGCTCTGATTTTTTTGCAGCTAACTACAATTATCATATACACAAGAGGAATAGGCGTTACTTCCTCTTGTTGGATTTTTTGTGACAAACTAAATTAAACTTTATGTGAAATTTTAATTATAGTAAAATATAATCCATCTATCCATCTACAGTTATTGTCTGTCCAACAATATCTGGCACTCCTCCAGGAAATGCCATTTTCGGTTGCTAGAAAGAAGAAAAATGCGAAAAATCACGCATATGAAATATGCATCTGCTATAGAACCAAAAACCGACTTAAAGTCTTAATTGTTAATTAAACAAAGCACGATTCTTTATATGATGAGGATGAAATGTTGGTCATTTATGATCTTTTTTTTTTTACATTTAGCGAATCCATGCGGTTTTAACTAAATATTGCAGTTAGCAAATGATGTGAGGGCGATTAAACCGACCGCTTCATGGGAGTGAGTGGTGGAGAAATTTTATGACAAGTACGTGTTGGACAGCATTTTACAGCAACTCATTTAGATTACGTTTGGTGGTTTATGACCATGGTAGTTGATATGGGCACTTAGAGAGCTGTACAATATAGGGCTACTTTCCAGCATTTCAGGATGCTCAGAATGTTCTTGAAGGACACAAAACTGTGCGTTAAGTGCACGTTCCAAATACTTTTCGTTGAATGGGTATATTTTTTTCAAGGACTTCGATGTCTCCTCATCCTTCTGTTAAAATATTGTCCTGGGAATCATTCAGATATAAGTTCAATCTTAGATCGAAAAATATTCACAGTAAAAGAGAATTTGAGGCATTTAAACTATACGCATGCGTAGAATTATGATACAATTGTTACGAAACAGTTCATGACGTCTGACAATGAACAAATGTATTCACTTTACAATCTGAGGAACTGGAAGGATTAGAGTAAATAAAAATACGGAATTGAGAACAGCGGGAGGACTCATATATTATTAAGATGTTTTATGAGCATAAACTATTACATAACAATTGATAGACCGTTCTGTGTACGAAAAGGTTCATCTGTCATGCTTAGAGCGTTGTTCTGTGCTTTCAGTGATTCGGCTGGCACAAATAACATTATAAGATACAAATACGGACAACAATGTGAGTGTCGTAACTGGGCTCAAACTAGTCACGCGATACTCCATTCTCACGCACGTTATCATGTCACTGTGGTGATCTCCCTTTTAAGACAAAAAAATTTTATGCATCTCCCAGTTATGAAGGGGCCATAAATAAAAAAAAAAAGGAGATGTATGTCTTTCTGTTTAATAAAGGAGGGAGACATTGAGTTGCTCTATTGACTAGAGGGGGAAAAAGGAGTAATGTTAGCAATAGTAATGATTCTTACCATTGTTATTCTTGTATTCTTTATATTATATCAGTGTATTCTTACCACAGAAAGATAGGAAGAATTAAGATGCAAGAAAAAAATTGTGATAATTATGAGATTTTAGGTTTTGTGCGACTTTTTTATCCTTTTTAACATGTGGGAACCAAAATTGAGAGACGGTAGGCTATAATATATGGTTATGGTACCACCCTAACTTAAGTCGTAAAAATAAATAATAAAATTAAAAAATCCAAAGCTGAAATTTTTTTCTCTGTTTCTACGAATACATTAAATAATTACTATAAGAAAACTTATGATAACGGTCAGTATTTAGCTGTTAAATAAGATTTGGAGTCGGAAATCTTTCTGCGCGCATTAATACATAGAAATATTTCATGAGTATTCATATGTGATCTAAAGTCATCTGTCTTAAACCGAAAAAAAAATTTAAATGTATCTAAAACTTGCGCGTTTTAATCTTCTGAAACTACTCAATGTACTATAAAAAAAAAAAGAAAGAAAGAAAAGCTTTGAGACACTTTTCACAGACAACAGCGTTGGTTTACTTCTCAATTAACCTGCAATCATCACTAGAAAAAAGATTGCACCTCAGATCACACAAAGCAAGGCGTGCCATGGCTTAGAGGCTCAAAACACTTCCTTTTCGGCGAGGTCATAACCTCTGTGGTCGCAACAGCTCCACATCTTGACGAAGCTGTGGCAAAAATTCAACCGTAGTTTAACTTCAATTCTCTGTGGCTCCATTTGATAATCGTAGATCGATCGCGGGAATCCACCCACCCACCAACACTTGTGGGCAGGGTTTGACCAGCAAGGAAAGAGAGAGAGAGAGAGAGAGACACGCATCGAACGATCAATTGGTAAACCGAATAGGTGGCGCCACTGTTGTTTCTAAACACTCCTGTTGAACAACGGATATCCTGGGAGATTGACCTAAACGGAAAACGGATATTTGAGATATTGGAAACGATCAAAAACAATATTCCCTACGCATTTCGATGTTTGCCGCTGTGGGCGGTACAAATATCGAAACAATGCATCGCAGGGGTGTGTGTGTGGAATGCATAAAGATGTATTTGGAGCAATAGAAATCTCCATTACAGAGGCTGAAAAATTATTTTCGCCAACCCGATTTGCACCGGCAGCGAACATTCCCTTCGTTCTATCATCCCCCCTACCTTATCAAGTTTCCCAAGTACGTCGAAGGTTTTTCTTTTCTTCTATTCATTGTTTGCTTCGTAGTTTTTCTTATCACTTCATTCTTTTATTCTTTTCTTCAAAGCTAACAAAACCCACATTCTGAGGTCAAAGTATGTACAAGGTAATCTCACCCAAGGTCATCCATTCTATCTCTCATTCTACCTACCTGTCTTGTTGCCTTTTTTCCCCTTCTTTCTTTCTTTCTTTTTCTATTTTGCTTTTGAAATCGCTCACCTTCTTACCTAGTGACAGGCTCCTTGACCATCTTTTTCCCGTTGACATTCTCCCGGTTTCACAGGAATGTCAGCGACCTCTAATGTAACAAAAGCGGGATAGTAGTGCGGGTTGATGAACCGCTGTTCACGTGACTAGTGTCACAATAGGAGGGCCATAACATCTGTTATGGCGTTGCCTTTCCCGAAACGTGATTAGTTGTTGGAAGAATTTCGCACCTGAAAGAGAGACGGAAGAAGAAGAAAAAAAGAGATTAAAATGTGTGCAACATCAATGCATATAAACATACTGAACGGAGTAAGAAGATTAAAAATAAAGCATGCAGTCGACATCAACTTAAATAGAACAGTTTTGACAGCGATGTTAACAAAAGCAGAAAAGTAAGTGAAATGCCAGGCACATTTCTCATATTTTCTGATCAGGAAATAGTTCTTGGCATTTTCAATGAAATTAACATTCCTGTTCAATTATGAACCGACCTCATCATCATTGTCTGCCTGTCTGTTGGGGAAACGAAATAGTGCTCGCTTTCTGGTCGTTTACACAACAATGTCATTATCATGAACATCTTCGTGGATGTTTGCGACAGAAAAATCATCATCATTATCTCTTCTGATCGTTTATGCAACTAAATCATCCTCATCATGGTGATCTTGAATATTTTTGAAATTAAGTTATCATCATGGTGAACTTCTTGGATGTTCGGGAAACCAATTCATCATCATAATAATCTTGGACGTTTCCGATGATGATGAAACGAAATCGTCCTCCTCATCACCGCTTCTAGACATTTGTGTAACTAAATCTTCATCAAGAACATCTTTTGGGTGTTTGTGAAACGAAATCATGAGCATCTGCTTTGATTGCGAAACTAAATCATCTTCAGCCGTTTTGTGCAAATCATCATCAGTCGCTTCCTGAGAGTTTATGACACGAAATCATCAATCTTCCTGAAAGTTTGTAAACAAAATCATCATGATGAGAATTTTCCGGATATCATCATCATCATCATCTGGATGTTTATGAAAAACGAATAAACATCAACAGCAACTTCCTGATCGTAACTAATCATCATGAATCATCTTTTTCGGCCATTCACAAATCGTTATCTTCATCAGCAGCAGTATTAGCTTATCTACCATATATGGTACAGTAATCTCTCGTGGAAAAATTAATCCCTTTTTTTTTTCTCCAGTCAGTTACTGTCAAATGCTAACCTGGTTGACCATGTGAATGGTACCAACCAACAGATTGAGGATTGAATTGCACTGTAGGCAGTATACATATTTGAGAACGTATTTAAACAGTGGATGAATGTCATCATCATCATCATCGGGCGTTAGGTCATCACTTTTCTTATTGAAGATCTTAATTATAAATATTTGATCTCTAAACCAAGCATACTGGTTAAGGATTATCTACCCTTTAATCCACGGCAACATTTATTAAAAAAAAGCATATAAAATGTGAATTAGTTTCCTCAAACAAAGATCCCGTCATCGATGCAGTTTCAACCAAACACGTGTAACTATGTTCGTAACCAAGTATACTATGTACATACTTTAGAAACCGCCCACCCCCCTCTCTCTGTTTCTTGCGTAACAACATTTTCCATAGAAAGTATTATAAGATTGGATATTTATAAACAAACACGATACAGTCCGATGGTTTGATGTCGACATATGGATGTTGCAATCTCGTGCAGATTCGATAGTCCTTTCAAAATCTGCTGACGGAAGGTTCTTCTCTTACAAGTAAGCAGCAGATAAAAGGGAAAGTAAATGAAATGCGAGACTTTAATGGATGCAGTAATTTTCTATGAAGACCCTCTTGAAAAGATGTTGAAATTAATAAATTTCCAAACGCTAAAGAAAACTTCTTGAAAAGAGCTTCAAACATTAAAAAAATTTTTTTTTTTTCATAAATTTATTTCCTACTTTTTTTTCCCGCTTGCATGAGTGGGGAAAAATCTTGATCAACTAGGAGATTATTTTTTTTTATTAAGCTCGTGACTTGTCAATCAACTTTTTTTTTTGCAGTTCCGACAATTTTTAGGTCGTTCTGCTTGATGATTTCGTTTTCTTGACGTTCTCAGCAGTGAAATTCCTCAATGCCCGTTCCTTTTCCAATCCTCACTTTCACGGTTTGTGTTTCACCTGTACGGTTTTTTTAAATCTTCATTTACACTTAAATATACGCGATTTTAACAATTCTGAAACACTGCGCCAGAATATTACATCAGCATGAAAAATAGTTTTTTCATAAGCGCTTTATACATAAAAAATAACCCCATATTATTAAGGAATAACAAATATATTAATTAACTAAATGATGGTCGAGTTACTTTATTTAATTCAGTTTAATTACTCCACGTATTCGCTTTTTCCCCTCACTAGACTCATATAACAAAAGTATATCAAAAACAATGATAAATTCCCGAGTTATCTTAATTATTACATTTTGTATTACATTTCAACAATGGCAAATAACAATCTTCATCACTGTAAATTTCAGCAATAGCAAATACGGAACTTAATCCATGTATATTTCAAATAGAACCATGTACATTTCTAAACAATGGCAAATAGAAGTATCCAACAATGCACGTTTCAATAATAGCAAAGTGTATGTAGACTGATATTGACGCGTCTAGTCAGACTATAACAGCTTGCTAACTAACGAAATATTAAAAAACAGATATACAGTAGCATAAAACATTAATTTTTACATTAATAAAGATGTAAAATTGTATAAAACTGAATTTTATATTAATATTAAACAGCAATGTTTAAAATATTCTGCTAATTTTCAAACAATCGAAATCCATACATACACAAATAGTAATAAAAAAAAAAATCGTGCAGTCCTTCATGCGTAAAGTAGGCTACCCTTACTGAACCCCTTTCAGTCCCACTCCCCCTTCTCATATACTGTATTGCCAGGACCTGAGAGCAAGTTATGACTCATGTGTTTACAGTTATGGGTCATGTGGGCATCTGTCATCATTCGCTTTCAGTGACGTACTTGTCTATTGAAGAGCGGATCAGAAAGGGAGCAGGGGGGGGGAAAGAGCAGTTTTTACATTGTGCAGTAGACAATGGCTAAAAGCAGTAGTAGTTTGTCGGCTCATTTTGATCGATGCATGTCCTCATAAGCTGCGAATAGGTTAGATATTTTCAATTAGTATTTATTGAAAATTTATTTTGTAGAAGCTTATTAAATGAGGTATTCTGGTTTTTTTTAATAGGTTAATGTATTAAATTTGAGTTATTTATAAATTTAGAGTTCATTTCGAAACTATTATTCACCATTAATATATTTTTATATGAATCGCATCCATGAAAGGTTGCAGATTTGTCGTCTATTAATACCTTAGGTAGAGTAAGGATCATAATCCGATCCTCTTGCTTTTTGAGATCCAGTGCTTGGCCTTGAATTGAGAATGATACTTGAAAGGTAGTCGTCATCTTAAACAATACAACACAAGGACTCGGTTGTATACGAATACTGTTTCTTTGAGAGCGAAACACTGTATAGCCACTGTCACTAGAAGCAACTTGAAAGAAAGAAGGGGGGAAAAAATGGTAGAGAATAAAGATAAACATAATAAACCAAAAATCTACATCGACAAGAAAAATGAAAACATAACATCTATAGGAATGCAAAATCGAAATAAAGTGTGTAGAAATTACTCTAGCAGAACGGACAGCTAATAAAAGAATAGTCCTCCCCTAAAAACGAGCTTCCCTGCCATACTTTATTCTCCTTTAAATCGCATTGAATATGGTCCTATCGCAGAAGTGTTTCTGGAGAAGCTGAGTGCATTTTTATCGGTCACTAGTGTGCCAATACAATTCATATGGGGAAGGAAGACGAAGATATGAAGGAACTTTTCCAAAAGGCAAGGCAACGAAGAAGATGGAGATATAAAATATTCAGGGATCGAGAAAAAGGGGGGACGGGAGTTCTAATGCCCTACATTGGGTACACATATTATATGCATCTTGATGCTACACTGACGCCGAGAATACATAATACGGACATTTGAACAAACCTCCTGTTTCATGGGGGTGGTTTTATGACTGTCCTTAACATGTCGATTCATATGGACACTTTGGAAACAGTCGTAAAACTTACATCGTAAAATACGTCAAGTGACCCAACTCTCGGACCACCACAACGATAAGGTATGGGAATAAAACAGAAGTTTAGTGTGTACAATTTTTGCTGTGTACCACATTTACTTGTGGTGTGCATGTTGCACTGGCTTTAAAGAAGTTGTTTAAGCATCCCGAAACTGATGCCAAAAATGTAATCGATGACGTGAACTACTTATCTCGTTAGTTTCACTAACGTGACGACAGATGGCACTGGTGGGCAGTTACGTATTAACGACCACGTTAGATTTTTAAAATATAATCGTTTTGAAGGAGTAACAATTTAATTTTCGCTTCTTCTTTTTTTTTTTTTTCCTGATTTCGTGCTTTTATCAGAACCGTGTTTCCTTCCCGTAACGGTGAATCCAAGGATCGCCAATTGAGTTCATTAACGCCACAAGTCAACACGCTTCTATTGATTGTTCGTCAGTGGAGTGCCTTCAACCTGTGGTAGGTAAACAGCTCTCTTAATGAATCTGTAATTATCTTTCAGTCTTATTGTCGGTACAATATTTACCTGTCGTGTCCCTTAGCGCTCCCGTGATGGGATTTGACAAGCCAAGTCATTATCGTCTCCTCTGTTTTCTCTTTGCTTTAGTGACCTTTATTTATAGCTCCAGGTGAATCGTGTCAAAACACTATACTTGTTTTAGGCTGTTTTTCTTTTCTTTTTTCATGCCCTCCATTTCCTCTAGCATGTACGCTTTATTGTCGCCCTTGACCTCGGCCCGTCTCTCCCCGTATATACGTTAGTCATCACTCATTCAGCTCACACTGCAACCAGCCTTGCCGTATTCTGCGAAATCCTTTTTTGTTTTCAGTTACTAGACCAGGTGTTTAAAATATATCCTGTCACATTATTATTTTTGTCCGATTAGTTCACTTCTAAGGAAGTATTTAGAATACTCGCATTTTAAATCATTATAAGCAAGATGGTCCCGATTATTTTCGGACAATAAAAGTTAAAATATTTTTTAAATTTCTGACTTAAGAGAAAATTATTGCTTTTCATTACTATATTACTGCAATACTTTTCAGTACTATATTATTGCATCACTCTGCGATACTTTCCAGTACTATATTATTGCCGTGCTGGAATAACATTACATTTTTCAGTACATTCCAAAACCATATTATTGCATAATTCTGCAATACTTTCTAGTACTATATTATTACAGAACCGTAACAGTACTACATTTTTGCAGTACTTTCCAATACCATATTATTCATCATCCTGCAATATTATTCATACTATATTACTCATTCTGCAATACTTTCTAGTACTACTATATTGTTACATCATTCTGCAGTACTTTTCAGTACTATATTATTGCGGTGCTGGAATAGTACTACATTATTGCATCATTCTGCAATACTTTTTCCTGTTACGCATATTAGGCCTAGTGGCCTGTTCCGTTCGTATTAGGCATGGCCTATTACGATTTGAAACCGCGACCGCCTCAAGGATAAGGTGGTTATCCCTATGCCTCCCGGTGTGTTCTATGTCTGTAGATGCGCGTGTTCATGGGGCCGGTCTGCCTGTTCTGGGGGACGAAAAATCCGCTGCAGTACTTTCTAGTACTATATTTTTACGGAACCGGACTAGTATTACATTATTGCAGTACTTTCCAATACAATATTATTGCATCATACTGCAATAATATTCATACTCTATCACTCATTCTGTAATAGTTTCTAGTACTATATTGTTGCAGCATTAATTCGTATTTTAATAATTATTTTAATAATTTTCATTAAAAAGTTGTATTTGCATAATATTGCGTCACTGAGTGCTATTAATCATTCAATTTTCATTCAATTGTTTCATTTAATAATACTTGTCAATTAAAAATAGCTGACAATGTGTTACTCATTATTGCATCATTTTATAATACTCATTGAAAAACAACAAAGTACTTGCATTGTTCGTCTTCATTTTTCATTTGTTGTTTCTTGTTCTAATCGAAGGAAACCTAACCAGGATTATAATCCTGACTTTTCAATTACATGCAAGCAGACGTATTGAACAAAGATTGTAATAATGGAAATAATAAGACAGATGTTTAAAAATTAAAGCTAAAAAAAAACTGCAGTCGCTCTTTAAAAAAAAAAAATAATAATAATAAAAAACAGGATGTTAATTTAGGCGCGTTTTTTTTAAAGCACTTTACCATTTGCTATTGTATAAATAACATGAATGAATGCAAATGTTCATGCATTGTTGATTCAGGTGTTTGGCGCGACAATGTCTTTCCTCCGAATGCTTCATATGACTCCAGGTGAAGTCATTTTATTTGATATTCACAAAAACAGCAGCTGATGTAATTGTCAAATAAAATTTCGTGTACTTCCTTATTTGGACAGTGATGATATTTGATTTCCCAGCTGAATTTTTTTTTTTTTTTTTTTTTGAATTCTTTACATCGTATTTTTTTTTATGAAACTAATTTTTTCATGTTGCCATGGCAATTGTAGCTATTTGTACAATATCTAGTGAGACAAATTAATGAACAGAACAGCTAAAATTCCTTAGTTACGCCTGACTTTTAAGTCAGAAAAAGTACATATTTGATAACCTTTAACTTTCGCGATTTGTAAAAAAAAAAAAAAAAAAAAACCTGCAAACTAAAGTATCTCGAACCTAAGGTAAAACTATAGCTTGCTGTATATTCTTATATATTAACTAGAAACTCCTTGTTTTAACTGGAACCAGCGAACGACTGTTCTGCATCAACAATCTACAATCAACAGAGCTATTTTAACAACAATAAAAAATGACAGTGTACAATACTTTGTGAAATATTCTCCAAGTAAGTTAATTAATGTATTATATCCAATATTCTATCACTCTCAACACGCTACCAGAAGGTGGCGTTGAATTTTTTTTTTTTTTTTTAAACTTAGATCCAAAAGGGTGTACTATCCAAGAAGCATTTGCGAGCTTCCAATCTCCAACAGATGCTAATTTTGTCTCCAATGAAGGTGCATAATAATGAGTCTTTGAAAGGGAAAGCGGAGGGGGGGGAGGATCGAGTGTGAATGAGAGATGCAGTGATTCCATGTCTGATGGGACCTATCCCCCTAATATAACTGCACCTACCAGCCCAGATTGTATTGGCAGTGGACGCTGACTAAGGCTTAGTCATAGCAGGTCTATGACACAGATTAATTATGGGTTTTGCTAATGCTGAAGCCATGTGTGTATGTGTGCGTGTGTTCTGTTAAGAATTTAATTGACAATTCAGAGTTTTCGTTAAAGAATTTGTTTTTCTATCTCCGGACTGGCAGCCTAGCGTATAATAACATTTCCTCATTAAGAGGTGCACTAGAAGCTAAGAATGCGACATATCAGGAAGGAAATGCTAGGATTTATTTTAATTTCCTGTCGGTTTCTTAAGCGTGGAGTAGTTTTCTGCGCATGCAAGAACGAAAGAGTGAGCGAAAAAAAAAAAGGGGGGAAATGAACTGTAGCACCTCGTTGTTTAAAGTTAATTAGTCAGTAAATCTGATTTCGAAATTGGTTGGCGATTGTTTTTACATAAAATGACGTCATGCTTTGTCACTTTCTCTCTCTCTCTCTCTCTCTCTCTCTCTGTATCGGTGTTCTGTGTTGGATTCGGTCTTAGTAATTTTTTTTTTCTTGCATAGCCAGGCTGAAATACTTATAGAAATCCACTGTCACCATTGCAACAACAAAACAAATCATAGTAGCTAGTAACTTCTGCTTCTTTTGAGTTTCAGACTCAGCATGGAAGTTATTTGCCTATTTGGAGTTACGCCTGAAGCAGTTAAGACTATGAGGCCAATTTGTTGTCTGTAAATTGCTTGTCCTATTCGGTTTGTCTGTCCTATAAGTTACATTACGCAATGTATAAGTCTCATATCTGTTTCATATCTCCCTTCTAAGTGAGGAATGAATTCCATATTATTGTTTATCATGATTTGGTTGGAGAAACGACGTTTGAATTCCTTTAAAGAATCTGTGAAGAACGTTTACTAGGCCTTTTCGATGTGTCCACAACCGGTGATGCCATTTACCAGCACTGATTCTAAAATCTCCTATTCAATTCGATCCTCTATTCAATCGATGACTTAATCAATGATGGCGCGAATCTAGATATAATTTGTCTAAGTGACAATTTTCATTAAGATCAAAGGGACCAAATATTTTGATTAAATTGCAAGATCCTGAACTTTTGTCCTACGACATCCAGTCCTTAATAAAAACTGGATGAATATTCTGAGATATCCCGTTTTCATTAAGGTAAAAGTTCCGAGACTTTTGTCTAACGTACAGTTTTCTGGATATTCTGAGACATCCAGTTCTCAGTGAAAACTGGATTCATTGAGGTTATAAGATGCTGAGACTTGAACGTTGCCAAAAGGTAAATCAAGTGAGTATTTATTATTATAATTGTGTACTCTGTACTCAATTGGTATAGGAAGCCCTTTGCTTGGAAAGACCACTATTTGAATCCAATCCCCCCCCCCAATAACGCCAGGACCCTTTACCAGGTCTTTACAATCAAATGGTGAATTAACCGGTCTCGTACGGAGATGGAAGGTTTCATCTCTCGAATACTGGCTGCATTAAAAGACCGTTAACCCTTTTAGGGGACTTACCTATCCTTAGGGACAGATGGGTTGTAGAAGATTATTAATTGTCGTTGCTGCTGTTTTACAGAAGGATCTCGACGGTCCAAAATGCACGGCACTGCTTTCAGCTCAAGGCAATTCTCAGTCATGATTGGTATTGCTTCCTTGTGAAGAAGCCTCTCGCTGCAACCCATACAACTTTTAATCTTCATTAAAATCTGTGAAATTGTAGATTAAATTCCCCCCCCCCAAAAAAAATATAATATACTCTTATTTTACGATTAAAAAAAATGTTTTTTTCTCTCTCCTTAGAAACATTGAAAGAGAATGAAGTCATCTTCATATCTCATCTATAATTCTATTCTCACGTGCACATTTGAAACAGAAAAGGGAATGAGGGCAGAAAGAGAGAGAGAGAGAGAGAAAAGAGGCCAGGGGTGGGGGGTAGGAAAGAAGGTATTCCTTTTCAGCACTGTGAAAATGAATGCTCTGTTACTCTTCCCATTATACAGAAATTGTATCATCCCCTCGTCCTTCACTACCTCCCTTCCTCTTCTCTCTCTCTCTGTGTATATTCCATCCCCCTTTCCATGTTCGTAACAAATGACACAAACTTTTGCACGAAGTACAGTACTTAGCTAGTGGCACGCGATCCTTGGCGTTCTTCTACATTTCGTTTCCACATTCCTGCTCCTGAGACACGCACTTGTTTAAAACAGGAAGATTGGATCTTGTGTAATTGCTCTAAACTAATTTTTCCCTATTAGTAATTACCTCTTGCGTGCATATAGACTTAATCAAGAACACACTAGCGCGGAAGATCCGACACTGTATCTTCACGTAATTACAGAATGGAATAGCAGCGGACGGTTCTAATTTATCTAGTCGTTGTGATATCCATTTCTCCGGACCTTATTCCATTAGTCGGTTATATAATCATAGGAGAAAACTCCCTCCAGCAATTAACTTGGTATGCCTGAGCCATTCTATGCTACAACTGTGGCTTATCCTCGGTGACAACAGGAATCTAATAACCGTCTTGGCGAACAAGATCAATACTTACATTAACGAGATGAGAGATTTGCTGCTGAAAATACGGTTTCACTAATGTCTGCCACGACGAACGGACCTGCGGACTGACTGACGGGGGAAGAAAGAAATGGGCGAATGAGGAAGGGGGGGGGATGAATGGGAAAAAGAGAAAGGGATTGGACGCAGGGGGGAGCGGATGGAAGATAGGTGCGTTTTCTGTAATGCCGTACAGCTAAACGTCACGTGTGTGTGTGTTCTTGTTTTTAGCAACACACACACAACACCCAAGTAAATGGTGATTTTGACATCGATTCTCAATCAGTGACTCCGATAGTGTGCGCTGATCTAGTGAAAGTACAGTTAGTTTCAGTCCAGAGGTGTTCTAATGATTATTCACTGGAGGGACGAGATGTTCTTCGTGGCGACAGATTTACACGGACGCGTTGTCGTTATGCTGTTTTGTTTTCTTAACTACTTGGAAGTTTTGTCGAGTCGGTACGACTCAAATTTTCGTCCTCTTCCTACGTTCTGATAACAAGGAATGTCTTATCTCCTTTTCACTAATGAAGCAATGGAAATCTCGGCGGCACTGTTTTCGTTTGGGTTTGCAATTGGAGATTAGCCGGCTCTTGCTTCCATCTCTCAGATCACTTTCTGTTGGGCGATGACTTTTGGGCCTGTTGCACAAAGTACGTCATGGGAAATTATAAGAACTCGGTAATTTTTTGGAATCCCAAATCGAAATAATCCTGTGAACGATTTAGAAATAGGATCGTCCAGATGGATTAAAAATTGGTCTAGTAAATGTATGCCAAAGAAATCAAACGGACTTTTTTTTTTACTAAACGGTTAGCCAGTGAGACATTCTAATACTATCAGACTAACTACTTCAAAAGTCATCAATCATAAAGAATCATTTATGACACAATTCATATATTCGACGTCAATGCTACTAAAGCGTAGTCCAATCTTATTTCTCGCAAACAAAGATTTCGCTCCACTTTCCCTCATCTTTGATAATATCCAATCTCCAGACAAGATCAGATTTCTATTCTTTAGTTGATTTACACCTTCAGCCATTCCTGGTACAGATGTATGATATTCATAGCCTCTTCAGTTCTAAAAAACCTTTTGTCCACTTTTGTTCTTTTCTACTCTTAAGTACTTTTAAGACATTGTTACGCACTTATCTAGTCACTAACTTTGAACAAATCCCAAATCCAACTTTAGAATACTGTTGTAATGTTTCGCCAAAAACTTCCTTTGAAAGCTGTCCAAAAGGGGAACAGTTTGGCTGCTCGATGATCTCTCTCATGGACTGTCTGTTTCTGTCATTCGTTTCCTTAGCTGTCCATACAGAACTTCTATCCACCATTTCTCCACTTTCCTATAATTCTATATCAAATATAAGGGTCAGCTGATCAACATTCAGGCATAGTTCGAGTACAAAAATCCAAAATATGTAATCTTCTGTAGGTTTGTCGATAATGACAGCGGGCCTTTTTTTTTTATTATTTGAAGATGAATTAGTCAGTTTCTTACGGTGGCGAAAAGGTTTTTTTTCTTCCGCAAAATCGGATATTTCATCCTGCAAACTGACCAGTTTGATTCACACAATGAACAGACACGATGCATTGACCTCACAGTCTGAGCTACTTCAGAAAATTCGAATGCACCCAAATCGAATAGGCTTTTCTTCTTCCACTGTTTCAATCCATCTCTGGAAATGTCTTGCTCATTTAGTGTTCTTTGAACTACGATCTTCAACTCTCTTACGATACTAGAATTTTGTTCTAAGCCCTACTTTTGGTAGTTAGTGAAAATTGGTTATTTACGTTTCGTATTAGGTAATTCTTGTCAAAAATACTGTTAATAAATAACTGATTTGAAACATTTTTGTAAGAAAAAGAGAATTTGTTTTTTGACAGACGAAAAAAAGCTTCGTAAGATCATTCAAATCCAAATTATAAATTCAAATCCATCTTTATTCATTGTTAATATTAACTGAAGGACTTCATTTCTTCTATATATAAAAAAAAAAAAAAAAATCGGTTTCAGTCGCAACTGTTTAAAACAACCGGATTATCTATTTTGTATAACTTGTATTTTCTGAGTATTAACCACTTATCAAGTTCGGCATTGTAACTCCCTGTATGCATACAGAAACAAACCAATGTGGCTTCTTCTAGGCCTAATTGATATGTTTTCTTCCTTATGTCTTTTATCATTCGTTTAAATCGCAGCTGATTTTGTTGCAATAACAACAGATTGCTTTTGCAAACGTTACAAATCTATTTCTGGCTAAGCATTACGTTCATTTTGTTTGAATTAAATAAATGACCTTCTTTTAAATTGCCTACTTCAGCAACTTAAATGTAACATGAAACAAACGTGTTTGTTGACTTTACCATAACAGATCGGTAATCTGTGAGCGAAAGCTGTCTTCATCTGTTTTTCCTTGCAGAGAGAGAGATAATATTGAATCTCCAATAAAAGCATACACACACACACCCAGGAAGTTAGCAAAACGCCAGATGGTGTGTTCCTATTAGTACTCTTCACCTAAATAGATAGGAAACCTAATTTTGAGCTGACTGTACTCGTGCTGGTATCCCTTTATCAGTGGAGGAGTGCCAAGGGGTCGTCAAAGAAAGGGGGGGTTATAAATAACAGATGTAGGAAATGTTTGGATGGCGGTGTCAGTACGGACGATAGATAACCTCGTGCATTACTGAAGGGTGGGGTTATGATGAGGCTAGCATATACAGAATGGTTTTTTTTTTGTTTCTTCTTCCTACTTTCTGTTCTATCTTTATGGTCTCGATTGAAAGTGTAATTCATTTTAAGACCTGATGGAGTTGTTTTCACTTTCAACTTGTCTGCGCAATCATTGCGCCCATCTTAAAGAGTCAAGCTTCGTAAAACTAATGACTTGGTCAAAGCTCCCATTCGTTTTCTGCCTCCCCCCCCCCACCGACAATTCCCAAGTAAAAATAACGAGGTTACTGACCCACTGGAACTTAATTACATGGCTAAAACGATGGAATGAATAGATGGATGGTTGTCTGGACTGTACGTCGAAATGTTGTTATAAAAGAACCAGCAGAGAAATGCCGTCCAATCGAAATTATTGGTTTACATGGAAGACATGGCCTATCAATCAGTCCTTAGCATGATTTAGATAAATTGTAGATTAAAATAAATTGTTTTTGGTGATTTTTTTTCCTCTCAAATGAATCCGCGTATATTTGAGTATTTCTTTTTTTTTTTTTTTATACTCATCACAAAAAAACTACAAAATTTTATTTCGTTTGGGTTTAGAAAATTTTCGGAGGATTCGCCAAGGGAGAATTAGATGCATTTTGGAAATCACGTCGATTTGAATTACTGTCCAAGCAATTATGAGACGAGTGAAAAACCTCAAGTTTTCCGGTGGAAAGGCGAGTCTCCGTAGCTCAGTCAGTACCGACGAAGCCCTTTGGTCAGAAAGACCTGGGTTCGATTCCCGTCAGTAACGTGAGGAATGTTTATCTGGTCTCTTTCGACTAAAGGTGAGTTAGTCAGTCTTATCCGGAGGTAGAGGGTTTTTTACACCCAAAAACCATGGATTTTCGTTTTTCAGAACCGTGCACAACACATGGGTTACAGTCATGAATACGTTCCCAGCCATATGCCGGTCCCGAGCCCGGATAAAATTGGGGAAAGCAATGGTGAACTACCCTGTAAAAATCTCACCAGGAATACTTTGTGGGCAATGCCTACAAAGAGAAGAACCAGGAATTGAAAGGCCCTTATAAAGATTCTTTGCTTCTCGATGGGATTCCCACTCAGAATTTTCCAACTAAAGGGCATTGTACATACCAAACAAGTTGAAATACGTGAAAAAAAAAAGGAATCATACAAAGAGCTTTCTCAACCCTTGCAACAGTGATATTTTAGCCTGCTTTGTGATGAAAACAGTCCATCAAGATTCGTGGTCATAGGATTATATTAATCATTTATTAATCAAAGTAATCCAAATTCTAATCTGATAAAAGCAGATCCGTATTTACTGAGTTTTTTTAAAAGTATTTCCGGTAGTCTGTGCCACAAACTATAACTGCAGATTTTTTCTGTAATCAGTGATGCCTCAATAGAATAGAATGGCCTGAGACCAATTTACAATCCTGAGCTCAGGATTATTAATTCCTGAGCATTTAGAAAAGTTGGCCCTTTGTTTTAGTACTTTGGGTGGCAACAAAAGGGCTAACTTTTGACTATCTCAAGGTCTGCAAAATCAGCACGCACCGATTACTGCTGGATTTACAGAAGACTTCATCCGACGTTTTAATTCAATAGTAGAAATATTACATTTGCATTTCAGAATAAAATTTGGTTTAGTAAATAACATGTTTACGCATTCTGGATATTTGTTTACTAACCAATGCGTCAAGATATATATAAATGATATGATAGTTTTGTTTATCAAACTTATATCATTCTTTCCATCCTTCCATCATATTCTTTTCTATGGAAAGAAAAAAAAAACTATAACAGGATGGATGGATAGTCGTCATGCTTCTTCGGAAGAGAGAGAGACAGCCGAGTTATAGCAATAACCATCCTCTTCATTCATCAACATGTCACCATAGAAACGCATCGGAGCAAGCTCCTCCCTATAACTTCGGAGATGAAATGGAATCTAAACTCGGTTACACGATCCCGAAGACCGTACTGGGTAGCGCTGCCTCTCCTCGCTCGTGCAGGCGTGTTTCACAAATAGCATGAAGTTCAGAGAAAACAAGTTATATGGCGGTAGTAATACGGGAGGGAATGTCAGTTTCTTCGTGCGTCCCGATACCTCCTCCGTAGTTCAGAACGCTGAGTAATGGTGGCATTCGAGCAAATTTCTGTTGGTTTACCTCGGGTGACGCCCGCCATAATAGAAAAGGGGAGGAGAGAAAGACAGAGTTAGAACAAAGGAAACACTATTGAGCTGCTGGAAAAAAAAACAACGACAACTAGGGGGAGTGGTGTGTATTTCTCGGGTGGAAGGTCTACACATTCCAAGACATTTGACGCTACTGAAAGCCACCCCAAACCCTCGTTGAAGCTTTCGACAGTTAGGTGAAAGTGGGCGTCAAATGGCCACTGCTGATAGCCACCAGTGGAGACAAATGTGTATGCTGTGGCATTTACTCTACAAAAACAGCCAATGAAAGAGTCAACTACACCTTTGCGTGCTCGGTCAAGAAGTTCTTTTTGGAGGAAAAACTCATGTTCATGCAGACTACTTGGCGAAAGAGAAATAAAAAAACTCACGCGTTTCTAATCCTCCCCAAAAAAGCTTATTCTGTTGGTTAAATATGTTTATCTTGCCTTTCAAAGAGCAGTCCTTGCAGCATTTTTCAACTCGCTTTGCAGTAAAGTATTCTTTACAGGGGTAAAGGAAACGCTTTTGATGGGACAGACAGAGTAAAATTTTCAACATGCTGTCACATCTCCTCTTTCACAAAGCCACAACAGCAAGTCACTTTCGAAAACTATCCATGCGGTTATAATAGTTTAAATGATAACGAAGGAATTAATTAACAGATATCTTTGTATAAGCTGTAATAACAAAATGATTGTATTCGCTCTCACAGAATTATATGTTAAACCTTGTAGATGTTTGGTATAATAGCATATTTCCATATTAGTACTAATTTCAGCAAAATTCGTCAGATTCTGATGTAAAAAAAAATCACAACTTTTCACAAGTAATGCATAAATCAACTGCCAGGTTGTAACCATAGCAACAGATAATATTCCTGTGAAATAGTCCTGTTAACTAAAAAAACAAACAGTTTGATTTTATTATTTTTTTTATATTATCGTTGGACTAGCACCAAAAAAATAAGTTAGTGTTGATACAACAGTGAAATATTAACAAAATATTTCGCTCACGAATATTTAATATCATTAATAAGTAATCACCTGAATTGACTTTTAAGAGAACTCCTATACGCGTCTAAATCTGCACCAACTTTGTCTGTAGAAAGTTGACGAAGATCCCTATTCATGGAGAGGGATCTCAGCTTCCCAGTATCATTATCCACCACACAAGTTCTTTTGCTGTTGTCTAATCCAGAAAAGGGAGAATTTTCCAAAAAAAAAAAAAAAAAGAAAGAAATTTGAATATATATTTGAAAACAGGATTTTGACAGCAAATATTTACCCAACAGTTTCTTCTTTTTTATATTTATCTATTTATTTTCACTTCTGATCGTATGCACTTTCTTGTTGTAGCCTCTCTCTCTCGTGTGCCTGTCGCTTTCCCAACGACTGGTGCGAGAGTAATCGTGATGGCTGCCACGCATGCAACCATTGCCGTTACTGGCTTCAATCAACAGTGAATGAGCCGGCAGTGTTTGCTCCCAAGTAGCTTCACATCTCCGCTGGGGTTATTTGATGTCCTGACAGCTATAGTTGGCTATAATAGAGCCGTTATATGATCCCAACGGTGATGGTGTTATTGAAATTTCATGTGACAACATGACAACATCTTGTCGTAGAGAGAAGAGGGGGGGGAATACACATACACACACAGATGGCGCTCCCCTGGGGTGCACACTGGTGTTAGCAGAATAGCGGACCAATCGTGTTCTTCTCCAAATTATATTTGCGTTACCTCCCCATAGCCAAGCAACAGCGGTAATTTCTGGTCACGTGTTCTTTCAAATGCCATTTTATTTTCCAATATGTCATCTTCTTGTCACAACAACTGCATGAAGTTTAGTAGCACCTACTTTTTTTAATCCTGTTGCCTTTCATTGTATTAGACATTACACGCTACCTACCTTTTTTTGCATTTTTCCAACTACACGAAAACATTTATCAACGCTTGCAAACTATAAAAATGAAGTAGATAAGGGCTCGTTCATAAATGATATAATGCTATTTTTCGAATTTTTAGGTTCCCTTCATCCTGTCTCTCACAAAGTGACATACGTAATATATTATCGATCTTCGGAGCGGAGTTCAATATAACCATGAATAACCTGACAAGATGGCTCTTTCTACATATTGTACTTGTAGAATAGAATTAACGAATAGGCAATTAAGGCCAAAAAAAAATAAATGTATTATATCTGTGGATCGCGTTATTTGTTATTTTTGGAGAGAAAAACCCAGAAAACTACGTTTTTTTTCCCCTTCTGAATAATATCTGTATTTTCAATCCCTATTGTAAAGTATTGTTGAATGACGCAACAATATATATGAAAGTAAATACAGTTGATTTTTCATTAAATCCAGAAAAGCGAAATATACAATATTTTAATACTATTCCTTAGAAAGGTGAAACGTACAATCTTTTAGTATTTTTTAGAAAGGTGGATTGTACAATCTTTTCGTATTCTTTTTTTGGACAAGTGAATTGAACAATCTTTTAGTATTGTTTCCAACCTACTTACCTTAGTGGGAAGATCTGGTATTGTTTCTGTTTTAAATTATCTCTCGTATTCGTACAGTTCTCATCATACTGTGATAATATTCCTTTCTAAAATTTAGACAGTTTCGTTCGTTTTGGCTACAAAATTCTAATGAAAATATACACTGTTTGTCAATTTCTTTATTTAATGCAGTGGGAAAGCGATGATTTTATTGTTTGTCTTCTGACTGCACGAGACTCAATGAACATCGGAAACGGAAAACAAGATTACTTATCTCAGTCGGTTTCTTCGAATTCCGTCTTTGGGGCGAAGAACCTTTTTCGGGACTATTCGGTTAAAAACGAGTTAACTGGTCTCATATGAAGGATATATATATATATATATATCCTTCATATAAGACCAGTTAACTTGTTTTTCGCCTACTTGGTCTTTTTGTATTACCCCACTTTTTCCCATTAAATAAACGATGTTTAAAAACACAACGATATTGTTGGCTTTTCTATTTGCAGTGACTTCAATCGTTACACATGAAACACTCCCGTTTTAATCGCTAACTGATTAGCCTGTTTAAGGAAATATTTTTCTTTGTCCTCAAACTGCTAAAAATGGACTGTTTCCTCTCTTCAATACAACTTCAAGTGTTGAGCGAAAAAGGAACAGTGTTTACTGGCACGCTCACGAAAAGTGTTCTGACGCACGTGGAAATAAATTATCCCTTTTTCCTATGTACACACACACACACACACTAGAAGTAGTGGCCTAAAAATAGATTCGTCAGCCTGGAAGGAGACAAACACTACCAGCGCGCGCTAAGACATTTGTAGCACGCAAAGCTGTAACAAGTAGCTATCAACGGCACATAGAAATATCCAAGTTAAGATTCGAGATATTATGATTGTTATCTTCTGTGTCGTTCATTTAAGTTCCCCCCCCACACACACACCCTACCATTCCCCTTATAGAAATGAAACAATTATGTCCTTAGGGAGGCGAGTAGTTAATAGTGACAAACATGACTGCAGGTAATGAGCGATGATTGAAGATGAGTGATGGGATGTTGCGTCTTATTGAAATGATTAATAACACACCGATCTATTATTGAGGGGACAGACAGGACGTATATTTAGAAACTTGTACAGTGGTATGTTTGTTTGTACTTTGAGAGAGAGAATTAAAAAAAAAAAAAATCTCTCACTCACACACACACACACCTCTCACATTTCCAATGAGTTCGCCATATAAAAAATATGGCCTCCAGTACTTTTTATTCAGTGTGATGTAGTGTATATAGATTTGACATTTGACATAATAATCGATATAAGATTTGCAACAATGCTACAACCCATTTTACTAAAATTACAATTGGTGCCGCTAGAGGGCAGTATAGGTTGCATTCGAAAAACGAAGTATGGAACTGCTTACGTTAGAAATAAACAACTTCTCAGAGTTTTTTATTATTTGTTTTGTTTGTTTCCAACAGGTTTGATCGTGCTAACAACTTTATGCCGAAGGCTCTAATCCAGTTTCTGTTACTTCGAAATGCGTTCAGGGTTAAGTTGAATGCTCAGTGTCTGCAATGTCCGTAAGGTATGCAGGTTTACTTGCCCGCTAGTGACTTGTAAGTTACCTTGCAAGGACTAAGTAATTTCTTCTGACCTACATCAAGAGTTTTTTACACTTTTTAAGTGTATTTATTTTAAAAAATGACACAATTTAATAGTCTATAGACATTTAAATGGGAGGAAGAGGAGGAGGATTCGATACCACCTTTTTTTTTTTTTAATGCGTCAGCTTGGTTGCGAACATGACAGGGTTCAATAGATGTACAAGCCACACACACTAAGAAGAAAAATCGAAGAAGACGCAGAGGCTTCCCTTTCGAGAGCATGTTGCTTAAGTTAAATATTTAATCCCGGCTATTAATAGCTAAACTAAGGCCACTTTTACATCGGTAACTGTGTCCACGGTCACTAATTGACTCGCTGCCATCCCCAGCACTGTCCGAAAGTGCGCGTGCAAGCATGCATTATTAATTGTCTCTCAGTTAGAGTCAAGCCATCTGCGGCCTGGATTACCAAAATATCCTTTCCATTTGTTGGCTTTCGCCCGGCCGCTAGTTGCCCGTCACTTCTCTGGATCAATGGCAGGCCTTAATGCACACGAGAAACAATGCTCTCCCTCTCGGCGGTCTGGCGCTGCTTCTTAACTTAAGCGGTTCCGTGGCCTGGAGATCACAACCAAGGAGATACTCAATGAACGCCGTATTTGAACGCTTTTTTTTTTCTTCGCCTTTCTTTTATGTTTTATCCTTTTTTTAATGCTTGTTTTCTTGTCGTTGTCATAGCAACACTGTCGGAAGGAACGTGCCTGATAATTATTGCACGTGCGCGAATAAGATATTGACAATAGTTCATAATTTTACGTCCAAAACGTTCGTTTCCATATTAGGTAAATAAACAAAATTTGATTTGGCCACCTGGTGTGAAAAACGTGCAGCAACTATAGATGCACATTAATTGTAAATTTAGCTTGTAATCATGGCAACTATAAATGCACATTAATTGTAAATTTCGCTTGTAACCATGGCAACTATAAATGCACATCAATTGTAAATTTCGCTTGCAACCATGGCAACTGTAAATGCACATTAATTGTAAATTTCGCTTGCAACCATGGCAACTATAAATGCACATTAATTGTAAATTTCGCTTGCAACCATGGCAACTATAAATGCACATTAATTGTAAATTTCGCTTGTAACCATGGCAACTATAAATGCACATTAATTGTAAATTTCGCTTGCAACCATGGCAACTATAAATGCACATTAATTGTAAATTTCGCTTGTAAGCAATGCACAAGCATTTGTTCGAGCGATTGAAAAAAAAAAAATTAATAAAATGAAATGTACACGATTTTGTGTAAATCACTATAACGAGATATGACAGCAGTCACAAATGAAAATAGATTTACGTTTAAGATTCGTTACTGCGCAAACTCAGCATGCTTGTGTTGAAGCTCAGTAATATTTATTTGCTACCATATCAAAGGTCTGTGCTGCTGCTAGGCGGATTTTTTTTTATCAAAACGATATGTCATCACCATTAAGGGCTATAATGACGAGTTTATATGCTATTATCATCTATCCTCGCTTGTGTCGGTCATGATTCTTTGTAGCTTCGAACTCTATTTGTTTACAGGGCACTCGTCACTCTCAGTTGTAGCGGTAATTTCCTCTAATGATACGTTGGATGGGGTAAAGGGGGAGGGAAATGATGGTGATGATACTTACTGACGCGAAAAGAATACCGCCAGACGATTCCGGAACATCTAGTTTCGTTTCCTTCTTAATGGTTTTTACCACTAATGTCCCCTTTATCACCCATTTACAGTAGAAACATGCACAAGTGAGAGTACTGATTGAATTTCCTTTATGGGCGTTGGGCAAATGGTTGAAAGTGAATAAAAACAGTGAAGCCAATGATGTAATATGCGAACAGAAATGGTGAGCGATTAGCGTATTGTTTGGATAAATATTAAGAACGAAATGTGTGCTTTACAAATATCGTTATATGGCTGTTACTAAAACCGATCTTGTTCACGCTTGAGCCAAAAATATTCTTCTCGGAGATCAAGCACAATTTTCTAAATGCGTATTTTGTCCTCTAATTGCTCTACAGAAAATCATATTAAAGGCATTCGATTACTTTACTTTTACATCGTTAAAATTCCTACATAATCGTCTGCAAGCTTTGTTTAAATTTATTTTTAGCCTGCATAAAAAAAGAGACGCCACCTAGTGATAACCTAGGAAGTCGCAACAACAATGAATCACGAGATCATGAAACTGAACAAATATGAAATGTACACGAATTAGCTTGATTACTATAGCAACCAAAACACTTTTTTTTTTTTTTTTTTTTCATAATGAATTATTGAAATCAATACTTTCATACCTTTTTTTCCACTGGTTATAGTGGTTGATGCTAAATACAGCATTAATTTACAAAACCGAAATGCAGAATTGATGGGAGGATCAATGCATTATAAAGAAATAAATCCATTCAATCATTTTCGGTCATATAGATAGGCGTAATGAGACACGTTTCAGGACTTTGAACCACGCAGCTTCCATTCCAACCTACGATCTGTTCTACCATTAGTAAGGTAAAAAAAAATAATAATAATAATAACAATAAAAAAAAAACAACTCAAATTAGTAAGAAAATGTATTTCTTGTGCATTATTGTGCATTCGTGAATATAAGAAGCCAGAAAGATATGAAGAAAAAGAAAAAAACTATTCCCATTATGTTGATAACATCGGGTAGCGTGTTGATAATCACATAGACTGCAGATGGCGTTGTAAGATGACTGTTGTTGAATCTCCATTTCAGACTGTTCATGAAAGGGTCGTTAAAATGGTCAGTAGCTCTCTGTAGGTAGCTAAAAATTTTTGAACATCACAACTGCGTCTGTCTAGAAATCAGGAAGTCTACCTCTGAATAGGCGGTGCACCTTTTTTTTCTTTTCTTTCTTAGATTCTGTTCCTTACTTTTTGAATTTCATATTTAAAGGGACAGACCATTGAGGGGGGGGCGAGAAGTAATATAAAACGCAATTATATAATCTTCTTATCTCTTCTCATAGCTAGTCGGGTAACGTCTCACTAGCTAAGATAACTGTCAGTTCCGGTAGTTTAAAAGTACTGCCACCATGCTTGTTTGGAGTTATTACAGCAGCCCACGTGACCCTACGCGGCCAGTTTCGGTTGACAGTTCACACACGTGGCGCTTGATCTCCAGGTAGATGAAGAAACTTCTCCTTTTTTTTTTTTCTTCCGGTCAGACTTGTAAACCTGTACTTAAGAGAGCTTCGTAAATTATATGCTGAGAGAGCTTTATATACTAAGAATAGATTGCTACATTCCTCCACTAGAGGGCACCAGTACTGTTCATTGTTACGTTCATACTGGCTTAGCGGTTGTTTACTGCGTTGTGTGTCAGTTTTATCAAAGGTTGGTGCGATCTCTTCTATAGGCAGACTTCTTACATACCTTCGGGAAATGGCAGACTGTCATTAGGTTTGCCTTGACATAGATCGCCACTGATATTTGCTTGTTGACAGCACTCCATCGTAAAAAAAAAAAAAATAATAATCTGATGACTTTTTTCTGTGTCATTCAAATAATACAAAGGACATAATGGGGTTAACAAAACAATAGAAAGAGAACATAATGCTCTCCGAATTAAACAATATACAGCAGTCATAAATCATTCAGACAATGGGAAATAAAAAACAAATGAGAAAAGGATATTTTTTTCTACTTCAAATTGCATTTAAACATAATCTTTTTAGTTTAAATAATCCAATCTCTCACACCCTTCAATTAAACTAGTATTTCTTGATTCACAATCCTTTGTAAATTAGATTATAAATCCAGATTCGGGAGTACTGAAAAGGAACGTGTTAATAAAGAACAACGAATACTGATAGTTTCCTTTTTTTTTTTCTGTCCTTCTAGTGAAACAAAAGCCGTGACGATGACTGCTTCATTATTTTTTTTCCCTTTTAATGCGACCGCTTACGAAATGTTGTAAACCTATATTATAAATATAATACGAGGGTGGTCTGAAAAGTTCTCGGCCTCGACAACAGATGGCAACATTATCGGCAAGGTTTATTTCTAGGTTGGTACATCTGTCATAAGCATCCGTGTGAAATGGCAAGTCATTCAATCAAGTAGTTTGTTTTATACAGCTGTCTGAAGCAAAAGGGTTGTCTGTATCCCTTGAAATGGATAAAATTGAGTATCGTGCGGTTATAAAATTCTTTGTAAAAGAAGGTTTAAAGCCAAAAGAAATTCATTCAAAATTCATAAAAGTTTATGGGCACTCTTCTCCTTCGTTTTCGACAATTAAGAAATGGGCTGCCGAGTCTAAACGTGGGCTGTACCAGCCTTTAAGATGATCCACGTGAAGGACGTCCAAAAAGTGTAAAAACACCAGAAATCATTGATCAAGTGCACGATATGGTATTGGATGACCGGCGAGTCAGAGTACGCGAAATTGCTGAGACTATAGATATTTCAAAAGAACGTGTAGGATCTATTTTGCATGAAGAATTGCAAATGAAAAAGCTTTGTGCAAGATGAGTGCCGCGCTTGCTAACAGGCAGATCAAAAACGCACTCGCATGAAAATCTCTGAATAGGGCTTGGAACGTTTTAACAAGAATAAAACTGATTTTATCCAATCCAAATGGCAGTCAAAACAGTGGACAGAAGCCGGTTGTTCAGCGCCAAAGAACAAAAATTCGGTTCCATCAGCAGGAAAGGACATGGCATAGGTGGTTTGAGATGCTAAAGGCATTTTGTTCATTAATTATCGTGAAAAGGGTAAAACAATAACCCGAGAATATTATTCCGATCTTTTAATCCGACTAGAAGAAAAAATTCGTGAGAAAAGGCCCGGTTTTCAGAAGAAGAAAAAAAATCATCTTTCATCAGGACAATGCATGTGCCCATAAAGGTGTTTTAGCAATGGGAAAATTAAGGGATCTGCACTATGAAGTGTAGGAACATCCACCGTATTCCCCAGATTTGGCTTCCTCTGACTTCTGTCTCTTCCCAAAACTAAAATTCTTCCTCGCTGGTCAGCATTTTTCTTCGAATCAAGAGGTGATTGCAGCTGTAGAGGGATACTTTGCAGATCTTACTGAGCTCCACTACAGGGACGGGATAATGGCGCTGGAGCATCGCTGGAATAAATGTATTAGTCTTAAGGGAGATTATGTTGAAAAATAAACATACTTTTGAAATTATGAATTCGTTTTTTCATTGTTAGGCCGAGACCATTTCAGACCACCCTCGTCTATGTTATTAAAATATTATTTTTGTTTTTATTTAGTTCTGAAACTCTGATCTAAGACCAAACATAGAACTTTTTCAAGCCACTTCAGGTCTCCAATAAGCAGATCGATGAAATTCATCTCCTGCCTAAAGACAATCATAAACATCCATGCCCACTGTGGAGTCCAAACCCGCAGCCTATTGGTTGGAGAACGAATACATTAACCTGACGACTAACTAGGCCGGAAATTATCTTCATAATAATCAATGTGATATTAATAGAAATAATCATTTTAGAAATTTTTAATATTAGCAGTTACCGAAGCACAACTGCAAATTATAGCCATCCTCATAGACACATAGCTACACGGATATGAGGATGGCTATACGCTACAGCCATCCTCAGAGGCACATTCCTACATGCACACGAGCATAGACTCGTTTGATTTTTAGGAAACTTGTTTTAATTCTCATAATACTTGATATCATAATTGTTAGTTAGTTTTATCATAAAAAAGCAATTAAATCCGATAGGTGTCCATTAGTAATTATTATTTATATAGTATACTATTTGTTATTAATTTTCTGTTAAGTTACTCTGGTAAATTATAAAATTACATATTTAGTTATTTATTATCATGTTTATTAAGATGGAATCTGGTCTAGAACGCCAGTAACAATTAAGGCTACTATAAGGCAATTAGTTCGGTGACTTGCGTGTGTTCTTCTCCATCCGGATTACCTGTTTTGTTGAATGGAAACCAAAGTTACCGGGAGGGGGGGGGAACTATCCACCTCTGTATAAGACTGGCTAATGCAGCTTAAAAAGTCCTTATAAAGGCTTTACGTGTCCTTATGAAGGCTTTTCGGAAAGTCTAGAAATCTAGGCTTTCCGGGATTCACAAAAATAAACAGATTTTTAAACACATGCAATGAACAGATATAATACATTTGTTTTGAAGCCCCCTAGTCGCATCTGATGTCTTTTTAAATAAACAGGGATGGCCATAGCCGCACAAACTATCCAAATAGTTGCCCTCTGCTTCAACACAGCTTGATCTAGTCAATCAAAATTCGACAGTGGTTCAAATTCCAGTGAGCGTTACACTAACACCGATCAAATCTAATAATCCATACCTCAAGTTCCCCCCCCCCGCGCGCGAAGATATATATATATATATATATATATATATATATATATATTATACTCCTCGAGGTATAATCTTTCAGAAAACCTCCTCTCGAACTGTCAGTTCTTTGCTGTTTCAGTAACAGAAACCAAACGCAAGAGTGGTCGGAGGGAGCAGGAGAAATAAATGATTAAAAAATTTGCATAAATAAAAGAGTCGAAAAAAATGGTTGCTATGGTGATTGGTACTTATCAGTTTTACTTTTCTATTGCCAGTATATCTAATTAACTGCAAGCAAGATATAGAAGTTGTGTATTTAAAAAAAATTAAAAAAAAAATGAAAACATTATGTTGTTAATTAGACATTTGCAGATCTTTTATTCAAGTCGCTATCTTTTCTTGGTTCTTATTAGCTGTATCTGCTCACAACAGGAAGCATTAAAAAAAAACTGATTTTCTCTCGTTGTCAATATTTCTAGTTAATTAGTACTTAATTGAGATATTCAAATCTTGTTTTTTAGAGGGGGAATGAAAAGAGGGGAATAGTAACTGTTTTATTAGTTACTGTGCTTGTGGACTTGTCACCATTACTTTCCAATTAGTGGTTCCTAAAGACGTTTCGAAATATTTACAATTGGTCTGGTGTTGTCCTCCATTGATGCTGGTAGATAAGTGGCCCATTAGAGAAGCAAACGGTTGTACTTAAATGAAATCTTAACACTCAATGTACTTCATTAAGACCCCCATGCGTGACTCGCTGTCATTATTGTCTCGTGCTCGACCTCAGCGATTCAACATTGCGGGTCAGTCGATAAGAAAACGTTTATTTGGTACATTTTAGCACTCTTAATAAGAATGTATTCCTTTTTTTTTTTTTACTTCCCCTGTACCCTTTAGTTTATCATTCATCCAAGTCTTCTTGAAGAAATGGATAATTTTTTTTTTTATTGTATCCGAAGTATTCTCCAAACGATCTCTTCCGAATGTAAGAAAATCGATTTATTATATTGAAGTCCTTAATTTAAAATAAAAAAAGGTTTCGCAGTATAACTTAAAAAGCATGACTTGGAACGTTAATCAAGAGAACGCATTCAAATTTGCATAAAATTATTAAATAATCTGCGAGTTTTAGAGCATTTTTGTCACTATAAAGAGATTAAATGTTATCTATAGTATAGTCACGAGAAAAATACTTTTTTTAAAAAAAAATTAGAAACATACAACATGCGCAAAAAAAAAAGAAAAAAAAATCATGACACTCATTAATATATTATCGCTCACAAAGCTTGCCATTGCGCTATATTGTTAACGTTGCTCGTGGCTCGCGCTCAAGTCTCTGAACATTGAAAGCAGCGCACGTGTCTATAGATGTATATTTCAGCAAAGAGCGTCGTCTGGCTCTAGATGATTAATGATAGTGACCCGATTCAAATGTGTTGGCAGATAGATTTGTACTCACTTTTTTCTAAGTCGTTTATTTTTTTTTCCCCTTCAGTTATATAAAAAGACTTCTTTAACGGAAAATGTGTTTTTTTTTATCTTTCAAGTATTGTCATTATGCTCCACCACATGGTACGAAGAAACTAATGAAATGTTTAAGCTGAATTACTCTTCTTAGTAAATTTGAAAATTTCATTAGAGAAGCGCGATTCTCAATGAGCAAATAAAAATGTGACCATTTTTTTTTTCACCAAATAATCTGAACTTAATTAAAAAAAAAAAACTTTTTTTTCTTTTTTACTTCTATAATACACGTAGTTTGGGAATAAGTGAAAGCAAATGATTTCGATGTATAATATCTGCAACATTTCTAATAAAGAAGTTTTTAATTATGCTTAACTAGTTCGGGCTTATGTAAATCAGTTCTTTATATATATATATTTAGCGGAGTAATTATGTTTTGCTGATTACGTATTAAAACCAACATGTACATTAATTATTTTAAACTATTGCATTATCATTTTCGTTTGTAAAAATGAATTAAAAGCAGATGGAGTTAAATGCAAGACTGAAATACGCAAAAAAAAAAAAAAACTATTTAGGACATTGGCTATCGTTATCTGTAGATCTAACTACTGCGCATGCCTGTCATGCGGAGAACAAGAAATAAGATAGTGACAAATAGCCTTTACCGGGAAAAAAAAAAAAAAAAAAACAATTGGGATTTCATTATGAAAATTACATTAGCTAAGTAGTACAAAGAAAAAAAAAAAACTATAACGAACAGATCCTTAGTATGGTGTTTTCTTTAATAGAAGACATATTTAATCAAATAAAGAAGCTGGTAAGGAGATTAAAGTTGTATTTATTAGGAAAGTATATTTAACCGAGCCCATTTGCTAATATAACAGAGCGAACAATTGTAATCATGGATCCATTTGATTACCACAAAGATGCATTCTTTCAATTATTAAACTTTGTGTAAATTGCTCGAGAGTTTACGCCTGCTTTTGCTAAGTAGCCGAACAACCTTATAAGTAGCTCCTTTTTAGCATATTTTAAAACTTTGTCGGAATTCTATTTTCCCGTTCTCCATCGCTCCAACGCGCTCTTTTGCTCTATTCACTCTCGCGTTTATTAATTTGTATCGCCATCACGTGCACGTTTATTTCGGCAAATGGCAGTCATTTTAGGAAGTAGCGTTGCCGAAGCTCGATGCGGCAAAAGGGGGTTCATTACAAAATATGGTGCGTATTGTGTGCAAATTAAACCTTTTCTGAATTCTCTCCCGAACATTACGAACACCGGGGGTAAATAAGTAAGGAATTAAATCGATTTACTAAAGGACGAACAGGTCGTTCTAACGCGACGGACTTCACTAGCACGAAAGAGCTATTTCTTAATTCTCCTGTAAATCCGCCAGCACCAACGGACTCTTGTCTTCTTAATGGCCTTTGAATAGTTTCTCAGATGTCTTTTCCTTATAGTATTAAGACTTTCTTTACAGCCATTAAGATGCTGCAGTTTTCAACAAGGTCTACAAGAGCTTACAGACAATGAAGGACTTGTGGGTAAAGGGAAGAGTAAAACGGAGTAAAGAGATGAAACGAAGGAGAAAAAAAAAAAAAAAAAAAGACTTGCTCATAAACAACTGTGGTTCGTATGGTCAGTTAATAGTAGCAATTAGTACAAGAGCCTTACTCTGAATGCATGGATTTTAATGGATGAAGAGAAAACAAAGACGCTAGAAGAGAACAACCAGGATTTTTTTTACTAGGCGAGGGGAGGAATTTGTATCCCTTTCTGTGTCGCTTGCCGAACTCATGTCATTAAATTCATTTTTTTTTTTTTTATTTTATTTTATTTATTTATTTTAAGTGATGCTTATCTGCCTCATCTACAGTTGCATTTCTTTTTTAGTCTACAAGGCAGTGGTGCACCCAGGGAAGGCAGGGGTCTCGGGCCTCCCAAAAAAAGAAAAAGGAAAAAAACACTAGAAAAATTTCCAAAAATCTTTTCCTAATTAAAATAATTTTTTTTTTTTATTCATGTTGTGTCATGTCTGCTATTTCTATACTACTTAGGAATTAGCTGTCATATAAGGTGGGAATAACCTATAGCTCTCGGGAATCGGCCGCTGTGAACGCAAGGCGAACAAGGTAGGGCTCGGGCCGAGCGAGCGCTACTCCGTTTGCCCGAGCAGGGCCAGAGGAAATCACGGATTTGATGTATTGGCGATCACTGCAGATGCTCAGTCATAGGTCGTATGCAATCCGTAGTGTCTATTTTCAAATCGTCTACTCAACTCGGCCCCCCCCTCCCCCAAGATTAAATTCTGAGTGCGCCACTGCTACAAGGATACACTGTTTTAATAACATTATTATATAAAGATAATTAAAAACAAAATTCGTGTTAGTGCCTATTTTTGGAGAGATGATTAAGGGATAACAGTGTACTTTATTAAGATAAAACATCGAAATTAAAGAAAATAAAAGAAAAAATGCAGTTATAGTCAAGTATCTTGTGATGTAATCCAAAATCAGCATAAAATAATTGTAATTAGTAAGCTTCCCATGGTCAAATAGAAGTACTAAATTCCACGATGCAAATTTTTATATCGATCAAACAAATTCATCTTTCTATGTTTGAAAATGTGTTGAAGATGTGTGGAAAGTAGTGGAATAAGTGGTTCTAACAAGCCTTTCCGAGCTACCACGACCTTTCAAATATCCTTGGATTTCATAACCATAACCATAATTTTAAGATGCATCGGTTAGCCTTTATGTGTACGAGTGTATTTTGTATGTAAATTACGTGCTTTCCACTAGTCGGTTTGGTTGATTTAGGGATGAAAACTCGCAGGGTTTCTTCTCAGGGAAAAGAAACACTGCTATCTCCGTACGAGACCGCCTAACTTACCTACATGTGATAAAGGTTCTTCGCATTCTAGACGAATTCGAAGACTAAAAGGTCTGGATTCGAACACAGGTCTTTTCCAACCTAAGATCCTTATCGAAACCGATTGATCTATGGAGGCTCTGGAACACTTGTTTCAGGATCCCCGAAATCTGGAAGCATTTTGATTTGTTGAGCATAATAACAATCGAGAAAACTTCAATGTGAAAGTTTCAGTGACGTCATAATTTTAGCCATAAAATCTCGAAATGTAAATATTAAATGAATCCATCTATTGTCGTTTTATTTTATGCATTTTTTATTTTTTTTATTAATTTTATTTCTTTATTTATTTTTGGTACAGTGTGAATCGGTCAAATGTTCCGAAACTCTCGGGTTCCTAAATTCGGCATTAGTTCTAAGATTGGTTTGTTCGTAACACACACACACACAAAAAAAAAAAAAAAAACTTCGCGCAGTAATTGTTTGAGAGCACCAATTTGGTTACCACTCAATGAAAGAATTCTGTTTACTACTTAACGTTTAGCACAGAAGTCGTTTGCAATTTATCTCTTCATTTCCTGCTATATTTATTCGCGCTGATCGAATATCAAGCACACAACAAAGCTGAACTTTTATAGCGAATTCACCAAAGAAAGTTAGAAGAGAAAAATGTCTTCTTAGTGTGGAAAGAACGCTTAAAAATCAAAGTGAATTCTCAAACCGGAAGCCTTCTTTTCTAGCACCTGCTTCTCAACCAGTAAACAAAAGTTACAAAAAAAAAAAAAAAATATTCACCAAAATATACATTTAAATATTCTTCTCGAAAGTAAATAAGGTCGACCACCAGATGGCGATATAAGTAAGAATTCGGAACATATCAGAAGAATTTTCACATCCACAGAGATCAATAAAGGATTTGAGAGTGTGGAGATTGGAGAGTTTGATAGCGATTTCCATCTCTACACAGCCCATCCGTGACTCCGCTTTGATAAATGTTATCTAAAGAGGGACAGCATCCTCTCACAAATTCTTTTTCGAAAGGCTATATCATTTGTAAAGTTGCAATAGGATATCATTAACCGATTCAGAACTCATATTTCATCAATAACCCTCCGTCTTGTATTTTATATATTTATTTTATTTATTTTTTTCTTTTATTGGCCATGTGCGCTACAGCGAGAGATTCTCAGACATCATTTCAGTATAAAAATAACTCGATTTAATTCATTTTTAGTAGTGTGTATCAAAAATAAGAAAAATACTATCGAAGTTGGACCAATGTCAATTCATTATAT
Source organism: Typopeltis vanoorti (assembly GCF_054136105.1). Lineage (NCBI taxonomy): Eukaryota > Metazoa > Arthropoda > Arachnida > Uropygi > Thelyphonidae > Typopeltis > Typopeltis vanoorti. Next base: position 102,404,479 of record NC_143549.1, on the reverse strand, counting down.
ACTTTTGAAACGTTTTTTTTTTTTTTAAACCCATATTTTAAATCGTTATAAAGAGTGGAGTCGCTACTATTAACACATGAGTCTAGAAATATCTAACGATCCTTGCAGCTTAGCAAATAACATACTTTTTTCCCTAATTAAATTTGCTAAATATGAATGAGTACATATAATGATTGAAATATGGCAAATAATGACTGGGGAAAAAAATTCAATGTTCAATTACAGCCTGTGCTATCGACATAAGAAGTAACAAGCACCCAAGAGTAAATTTTTCAATAATAGTTCCAGATAACATTGTTTCGGAATTATATACATATTATATTCATTTCCACATTCTTTTATTCATATGATACCAGAAATATAAAGAACACATTTTTTTGCAAAAATCGTAATAAAATATGAAAAAATACGTAGGTGAATTGCGTGACATTGCACAATAGCAATCATTATAGAATTAACACGAATTCGCTCATAGTGGCTTTATGTTACGCTGGGGTCCTACTGACCGGGAAGGAGAATCACTTGCATTGTTTCAACTAGTGGGGGAGGGAAACCTTTATTGTAGGGCTCTAGGCACGCGGCTAATGTAAACTGTCCCTAGGAAGCGATAAAGGAATCTATCCTTCGGGATTTTTTTTTCTCTTTTTCTTGAAGGAATAGCATTTTTTTTTAATTAAAAATCATGTGGAATTAAATATTGAACGTGGTGATATTTGAATTTCAAGAGATAGTTTATCCAAAATTAATCTCATATAATAATTATTAAAGTGAAGCCAATCTTTACATGGATATTATTTTGCCATTCGTTCTGTTTTATGATTTCGCATATACCCACACCATGCAGGCTTTCGAAACGAGATTCTTCGCTTTATAGACGGGATTCGAACCCACGTCTTACCAACCAAAGGACATCGTTTCAGCTACAGAGGCTTGTTGTCATTTTATTTGACATATTCCGTGGATTGTTATTTGACTTAGAATATCGTATTATTTTTTTTTATTTCTCATCAATTTTATTTTTATATAAGCTATTTAATCATTTAAATATTTTACTCTTTTTATGTTTAGTTGCTGAACCTTAATACAGCATGCGCTAACGTACACATAAAATAAAAAAAAAAAAAAAAAAGCAGGCGCGTGTAGTCAGTGTTTGCCGTACCAGTTTCTTCTTCCTCCTTCAATCCCGCTCCATCCATAATTGATAAGCCAATTCAGGGGAAATACAGCTTGCCGTTAACACCGTAGCTCGTTGTTAAGAGGGAGGAGCAGGACACGTAATTAGCCTGGAAACCAGCGTCGTGTGACAGAATTATGAATTTTTGCACATTCTCTATTCTCGGGGGCATAATTTTGGCAACTGAAGAGGAGTGAGAAAGGAAAACCGGGGTGGGGGGAGAGAATAAGGAAAGTAGTGGAAGCACGTGTTGCTGATTCACTGCTACAATACTGACTGACACGCCCAGAATCGAGGGTGAAAAATGATCGGCTTGAGCACAGGGAGCAGTTTGCGGGCTCATGCGGAGTGATTGGAAAGGGGATAGACGGCTGAGTCTCTGCTAGGATTGGGACGTCTCTCTTGAGCCCATCAGCACATACTTGTAACAACTGAAGCTTTACCCGAGTAGCAGCACTGATGAATTGTGTGTATAGAGACACCACATCTCGTTCTGCAGTCGTTTTTCGTTCGCCAAAACGTGAGATTTAGTTCTCTGATTGCTCCGCAACAAGACGCTCAGAGAGAGTGATCCTAGTGGAAATTGTCGTTTGATTGGATGCTGTTCGAGGTCCCTCCTGATAGCAGCGATCCACTCAATTCTTATGCGCGTTATGTAATCTAATGAGATTGGATGCAATTCGAGACACGTTGTGTACTGCACAATTTGACGACGACACTCGTAAGCGGTAAACTTGTCGCCTGTGACCGAGTCCTTGACGGCTCTTTTCTCACTGGAAATCATTCTTTTTCTTTTTATTTTTAACTCCCCCGGAATAATCATTTTATTACCACGTGTAGTTTACGTTCTTGTCTTTCCGATGACGAAAGGGTGCGAACCGTTACAATCCGGCTTTAATTCTTCGGCATGTTTACGACTCCTCTCACCATTGACGCCAATTCGGACACTTCGCTTTGATCCGTAAACTAGCCCCAACAGCTTCTCTTTTTTTTTTTTTTTGGCATTAAGTCCTTCCAGTTAACGGAGGTTGCCAAATGGTATAAGTTTAACAAGTCGGTCTCTCCATGGCGTTTGTGGTTACTTCTGACACATCTTCAAGCTCCCCGTAGCAATATGTGGGTGTGATTACTGTACGAAACACGTAATGACAATTGATATGCAGTTAGTCTTCTACCAATTTTTGTAGAATGGAGTCGTTTTTTTTTTCTGTGTGTGTTTTCATAAGGCACTTTGCTTGATGAAGAAAACATAAAAAAATTCTGTAAAAAGACTTTTTTTTTTTTTTTCTTCTCTGACGAATTGTGGTTAAAATCTATTGCTCTATATAAGGCTCGGTGTAGGATTCAGGGTCAGCAATGAAATTCATTACACAGTGCCACCCTACTTATTGGAGGCTTGAAAAAGTTTCATGTTCCGTCTCAAGAACAGGGTATTTCGAGATTATGTAAACCACTTATCTCGCTTCCCCCTGCGGAAATAATGTGTGATAAGTTTATAACCTTTTACGTGCAGGATTCACATTAAAAAAAAAAAGCAAGCACAGTGTTGTCTGCACTCGAGTATATATATCGCTGAGTGAAATTTAATTATGAAAATATTGCTATTAATTTAGATCAGAAATATGTTTTATAACTCTAGCAATTTTTCCCCCAGTAATTACTATCCATATGGTATTCTGTTATGGATTACTTTATCTCTAATTTCGAAACGTTTGGCAAGAAGATGATGACTTAACTGTCATCTTCTAAACATATCAAGGCATATTAGCATAATTACAACCTTCCGCATCGTTAGTTTCTAAATTTATTTAACAGAAGAATAAATATGATTAGTCGTATTTTCTTAATTTTATTTTATTAATTTTCTTTGTTTTTCTTCTGACTGGTTTGCTTGTTTTATGGGCTAAAAATTCCTCAGACCTGCGGATTATTTGAAAATCCTCAACTTCATTTGAAAAGTCGTTATGGAAGTTCTTCGCCTCTCACATCGAATTTTGAACTCGAATCTTTCAATCGATGAGAAAATCTCGCAATCTTCACAAGTGTATTCCACAGTTACTTTCGTTCAGCTGGTTAATATCTGCTAGTTTTATCCCATTTATTAAAAAAATGTCCGTTACTGTTGAATCAGTAAAAAAAAAAAAAATGATACACACTCACAATTTTATCCTCCAAGATAGGATGTTAAGCCGAATTGAAATACTTCTCAATGATTGCACTGTTAAATTTCTGGGGGGGGGGGGGGGGAGAGACACCAGAATGCGTGAAAAGTAAATGACATAAAATGAGCAAGCAGTTGTATTTCGATCTAAGTAAAATTGGAAGGGATATTATGTCCAGTGGTATTCATTATTGTCCAATACATTCATACAATTAACGATATTGCATCATTTATTAAATCAGATATCGACCGAAAAATAAGAATAGCCAAATAAAATCAAGAATAAAAAAAATGACAGGTTGCAGTAATATAGAAAAAGTTTTAGTTTATATTAAGAGAAATAATAGGTAAAGTTTCGAGGATAACATTATGCCTCTTAGCCCCTATAGAAGAACATATGAAAACCAAGTTTAAGAGAAGTGTTAAAAGTAGGACTAAAAATTAAAAATAAATAAATACTCGAAAAAAAAAAAAAGAAGCATAAAATGGGAAACAGAATATTGAAGGAGATAGAAAAACTGTCTTGGTTTATTACCAACTAAACTAAAGAAACTGACAGGTTGCATATATATATATATAGCCAATAAGAAATACGTAAAAAAGGGTCAGCATACGTATAATGTCTTACATAAAATTTTGAAGGTCTGGTGAAATAAGAACAAGATAAAATGTAGGATGGAAAGAGAAGAAATCTTTGAAAGTCTTGGTGATTTTATTAAGTATAAAAATATTCAATTTTTTAACCGTTTGACAAACTGATGTTTGAGTAGCTAAGAAGGCTCGTGTTTCTGAAAGTGGGAGCATAAACTTGATCTCAGTACTTCTCATATGATGAGAATACAAAAAAAATCTTTAATAATAATAAAAATTATTCGTTTGCAAATAATATTCGGTAAGCAGCTAAGAAACAGAACTGATCAGTGATATACATCACAAAGAGAAGATGGATTGGCTTTTAAAAAATATAAAAAAAAAATTAAAAATTACTTATCAAATGCATATCGGATTGGACCTCGAAAAACGGATGGGGATTGATTAGAATTACTACAAACACACACACACACAGAGAGAGAGAGAGAACGTACGGCTGGTATTCGATCAGAAAACTGCATGTGATCGGCTGTTTTTCCTGGAGACCGTGTGCTTCCGTGTCATGTTGCCTAACTTTCCTTTTCGCTCAAATAGCCTTTACAAAGGTTCTTTACTTTTCAGACAGGAGTGAAACCCAGGTTTTTTAAACTAAAGAGCACTGTTGACAGGAAATAGAAAACCCAAGAACTTCGTACAGTATGAAGATCCTAGATGTAGATCCAAAAAGTGCAGAGAAACAGACACAGAAAAAGTTGTGGATCAAACTCAATGATACTCATAGAGCGAAGAGGACGAACGTAATAATAATGCCTGCGGTGTGCACTTGAATGCAACATATAGAATTCGTACTTTGCATTTTATATCAAATTAATATCTTCCCTTTACTTTTGAAATATTCAGGTCTCCAATTCAAGACCGGATTTCTCCGCGTGGGATGACTTTCATATCTAGGCATCCTAACATAAAATCATCACGTCCATAGCCTCCTCGCCTGTCCATAAAACTTGGCTTTTCGTTCTATTTCGGACACCATTTTTCTCCTCCACAACTACTAACATTGGATAAATTCTAAATCTGCCCAACCTTAGACTTGCTGTTCTCTCATTTAGGGTAGTGTACCAAAACCTCCCTTAGAATGCTTGATGGTATCCAGAATAGATGACTTCTCTCTCTCTCTCTGATCACTTTCTCATAGACATTCTGTTTCTGCATTATGCCTTTTCTATTGGCATTTCTGCCAGCACCGCTCCAATGAACTCTCATCCGTTATTCTTCTAAACATGTAAAAGCACAAGTTGTTCCTTCTGTTCAACATCCATATACATTTCAGCTTCTTACTCATAAAAACACATCAACAAATTCCTTTTTCTTACTAATCACTTACCTACACACGGTAATATGATGTTATAGGTTTGGCACTTCTAGTATGTAGGTTTAATATATGCATATAAGTTAACTGCGTGTAGAAGCACACTAATAAAACATGGATACACTGATAGTTGAGTCAGGGATGCAATTTCAATCACGGCGACAAGCTAAATCGATGTGTAACAACATATGCTTGATTTTACCGAATAAAAACCTCAAGCTCCTCTAGTACTTGAAAAATAATTATATTTACTTTATCAGCTTTCTGTACCTACGTAATTCCAAGCATGATTGAAAGCCATAGAAATAAAATTCAAACGGATACCACACCTGTCATCCATCCGTATATGTGTGTTTCATCGTAGGCTTACGTTTCAAATTAGGTCTAGAAGTGAGCGGTAACTATTACGTCTAGCGTGTTTTCTCATTTCTTCATACTCTTCCTCCCCCCCCCCCCTCCATCACCTACGCTTCTTTACCAGCGAATCCCTTCTCCATGCTGGTTTTCTGTTGCAGAAATGGAATAATCTATGAAGCTTTATCACACGATGCACACACATTACCGTATATGATAGTCTCCACGCCAAACATTTTTTTTTTTTTTCCTACTCAACTCACCGGTCCACCAGTTTTGTAATATTCTGATTTGCAGCCGTGGGCTCTGTGTATCAAATAAGTTTCCATATACAGCAGAATTGCATTTTCACTCTTGGTAATTTGAATATACGAGAGATCGCTTTACTATGTTATCCAAAAGGGTCCTTTTATTCGATGTGTGGTGTGGTTGGCAGTGTTGCCTCTTACTAGTTTTGCATGCTACCAGTGTGTGTGTGTCCTCCCCCGATAATGTCTTCTAGGTAGCTTGTTTCTGTGACGCATCGTATCATGCTCTCCGGAAATGATGAAATACTTTACATATGGATCGATTCTATATCACATGATGTATGAATATGTTGTGGTTTGAAGGCTAGCTATGACTTCATCCCAATCCATGGCCACATTTCTTATGCAGAGGAATTTGTTCTCATCTTTTTGCATTCTTCTGCCCCAGTCCATTTGAATAATTCACTCTCTATAGATATTTCTTATTACTTTCAGATTTCTTCTTCGTTTTTTATTTTTTTCTTTTTGCTGACAGTTTCTTAAATCTTAGTTTTGTACCACAGGAGCAATTGTTATGCACATTTTTTTTTCTTCAAATGCCAAACGTATAAAATTCAAATCTTAAGCCGATATTTAAAAACAAAGTATATAAGAAAAAAAGAAAGAAAGAAAAAATCACACACACACACACACACAAAAAAAAAAAGTTGAGGGAAAAAGTCGTTAAGCTACCAAAATCCTTCGACACAGTGTTTTTAACCTCACTGACCTACGTGGTAGGGCTAACGGATCGCACGCGCGTGTTGTCACAGGTGTAGTAGTAACAATCATTTGCCCTTAGGCTCGTATGAAATGTCAATGACACTACATTGCCTACGGGGTCGCCACAGCACACCTACAAAAACAGAACCTGTAGTTTGATTACGCAACTGCCCGTTATGCAGGACTGGTGTTTCCTAGACGATCGAAGCGCCACCACTTGTTTAACAGTGCGTTACTTGGTTGTTAAGAACAGGAAAAAAACATTTGCTCGTTTATCAATGGAAGTAAAGACTGACGGTTGATGAAAGTAGATGAGTCGTAGGACGCTGTTTTTTGTGGAATGAATATACGGTGATTATCAGGATGGGAAGGTGTTTGTTTTCTACAAGATCCAGGATACCATTCCAAGTGTGTTTGTGTGAGCTGTATTAACTTTCGATGGAAGTCATTACCCCTACAAGTTCCCATAACCTCAGTCAATGGAATGAACCAACTGATAACCAGGTAAGATAAACGATGGGAATGTTTTAATGATAGAAATGAAAGGAATGAAGAACGTAGGGTAGTTCATACTTATCTTTCTTAATTTGATGCTAATAGTGATTATCTTTTTTTGTAATTAGGATTGGAGACGGGTAATATTCTCATCGTTGTTGTGCATATTTTTGTTCTGCATTTTGATTGTCGTACAGAAGTTAAGTTTGGCGTTGACTCTAAAAAAACAACAAAAAAAAAACCTTGTTTTGTTGTTCTTCCTTTCAGAAATATTGTCACAAAAATAGAGCGTAATTTACGACATCAAATTAATCTGTGAAGTGAAAAAACTCCCTACTAAAAAACTTGGCACTTTGCCTGTTAAGTGTTAAGCTTGCGAATACGAAAGTTTTCATGTGGTACGTGGATACCGAAATTATCTCTTCTAGTATTTTTTTTAATAAAGCATGTTTATAAAAAGAAGTACGTATAGTGTCAAGATAAAACATGATTTTATTTACACTTAAATAATGTAAGGTTCTTTGTATAACTGAATTTTTGTTTCTTTTTTTTTTTTGTATATAGTGATATATTTTTAGCCAAGTGCTCACAAAAATTGATATATATATATATATATATATATATGTGTGTGTGTGTGTGTGAAAGACACAAAAGATTAAATGCGCAGCACACAAAATACGTGCGTAATACCCCAAAAATTATTACAGGATACAACCCATAAAAGTATTGTTTTGTACAATCTATAATAAAAAAAGTATTAGAGTAGTCAATATATAACACTATTAGAGTATGAATATGAGGGTATCCATAAAATTATTAGTGTGCAACCCATAAAAAGTATTAGATTATGCAACTCTTAAAAGTATTACAGTATGAAGCCAATAAAAATATTACTTTGTACAAGCTATAAAAAAAAGTAATTATAATCCCCACGTAAAAAGTATTAGAGTATGCAACCCATAAAAAGTATTAGTGTACAACCTATAAAAAAGTATTATTTGTATAATCTATAAGAAGTATTATAGTATGCAACCCATACAAAAGCATTAGTGTATAACCCATGAAAAGTATTAGAATATGCAACCCAAGTATTATAGTGTACAACCCATAAAAAGTATCAGTGTACAACCGATATATTAGCGTATGCAATCCAAAAAAGTATTACATTGTGCAACTCATAAAACATTAAAATATGCAACACAAAATAGTATATTACGCATATTTTTGTGCAACTTGATCCTGTTGGAAAGACTCAAACAACTTGGATCGATATCGAAAACTAGTTACATCAACCCGATACAAATGTCCAGGTTAATGTGCTTCTC